>NW_012151063.1:2831983-2832373 GCF_000956105.1 Propithecus coquereli | reverse complement strand
GGGGGTTTTCTCTCTTGATCCTCAGGATAAATTTATTTCTCTTTCTCCAACTTTAGAATTCACTGGATCAGAAAAACAGAAGGCATCTTTGGGGCTCTTCCTGCAGTCCTCAGAAGCAGTCAAAATTAAAACAGAAACAAAAACAAAACTCTTCCTGAGTACTAAGTAGAAAATGTTCACATTTCATCCTTACCAAATTCCTGAGGACTTAGCAGAAGAAGCTGTGGCCCATCACTTGCTTTTGTCAATAAAGTTTTATCAGAACACGGCCTTGCCCATTTGCTTACATATTGCTTTTGACTGCTTCCACACTACAGTGGCAGAGATGATGATCCTAACAGAGGTGTGAGGCTGAAAAAATTTAGTAAAATAAAACTATTTACTATCTGG
>NW_012151063.1:2825235-2831453 GCF_000956105.1 Propithecus coquereli | reverse complement strand
TATTCTTTAAGATTCCTCTATTGGTAAAAATAGCACATAAGCCATAAGGCGTATGCACTTTCTCAAAAGGACCAATAAGTGTAAATACAGTTTGCGAAAAGAAAGCATCATGGGAGATTTTAAGGAAGTCACACTTCCCCAATCTGATCTCCTTGGATGTCACAACTCCCAAATAAATGGACCCTGTATATAATATTCATTTCTGTACATTTTGAGTCACTTTTTCTACATTTATCTGAAACTCTAAAATAAAATCTTAGATAATTTTAAATACAACTATAAAGCTCATGAAAGACAGAACTTGCACCATGTAATTAAATATACTGCCTAATGAACAAACAGCAGTAAGATAATAATGATTTTTATTGTTAGTATTACCCAAGAATTGAATTTAAGTTAAAAACATATACCTTACAACAGGTACGGCCACACCTATTATCAAAATAGGTGCAGCACTACATTTTTAATAAAACGGCATCCTAAATTTAGAGATTTATTTGAAAATTAGTTTTTTGCCACTAGCAACATTATATTAATTTAATCCCTTTGCTTTTTTTTTCCCTGGCATGTAGAAACAGTAGAATTTCTTTGGATGCTGCTGGTATTTCCTGCTGTGAAGCTAACCGCAGCCTCTGCCCCAAACAAGGGTCGTTACAGGCATAATCTCACTGACATTATCCTCAACTCTCCCCCTAGGAGACATACTCTTCTTTTCTGCTTAGTGGCAGACACTAGCTTTCAAACCACCTTTTGAAATGGACAGGAACACCCCGATTTTATCTCTTCTACATTTATCTACTTCCCTTTTTATAAAGTCTGTGGACTGTTTGTATTTTTTTCTCCTAATTTTTTTCATTCGTTCAACCATCAAGGATAGGATCAAATAGTTTATATCATGTATTATGTGGGGCACCTCTAATTCAGAAAGAAAAACAAAAATAGATTCCCGTTTTGTACTCTCAAAATATGTTTCTCATTGCTAAAATAAATTCATATTATAAAAATACTCAGATGAGCAGAAAGAAAAATGATTTACCTGTCAGGTAACACCAGACAGAATGACTACTACCGTCTTAGAGGAAATTTCTTTCTTTTTTTTTTTTTTAAGACAGAGTAAAACTCTGTCGCCCCAGGTAGATTGCAGTAGCATCAGTGTAGCTCACAGCAACCTCAAACTCCTGGGCTCAAACAATCCTCCTACCTCAGCCTCCCCAGTAGCTGGGACTACAGGCACATGCCACAACCCCCAGCTAATTTTTCTGTTTTTAGTAGAGATGGGGTCTCGCTCTCGCTCATGCTGGTCTCAAACTCCTGACCTCAAGTGATCCTCCCGCCTCGGCCTCCTCCACATGCTGTCTGGAGCTCAGAGAGACCGCTGCATTCTGGTTGCCTACCTACTTCCCGAAGAGCTCTAATGTAGGCCTAGTTCAGGGGGCTCCTGTTTCATTCAGTTCCCCGGAGATTGCCGTCCTGTGCTGCCTACTGTCTGACAGGTAGGAAAAGGCCGTTTACTATGTTTTTTATTTTTTTTCTGGTTTTCTAAGTTTTTAAGGTGGCCTCATTCTGATAAATCTTTCACGTCCAGAACAACTATTCTGGATATTCAATTGGGAATGTCACCTTGAAGTTTTGTTCTACTCGAAGGTTTATTTGGGGGATGTGAATGAGTGGGGTTGAGATTTGTATTCGCTGAAATATTCTAATTCCTATTTTTATTACTTTTTTTTCCTTATCGGAGGTACACAATACCTGCCTTGGGCTAGACACTGAAGAAGTATTTGGGGATATCATTATGTATTCTTCATTTTTTTCCTCTTTGAAAAGTCCTAAATGTTCCTTTTTTAAAAAATTTCTATTTATCATGTTATCTCCAAAGGTAGCTTTTCACTCCTTTTTATAACTGACCTCCCTCATATTTTGAGGGGATCACCACCTTGAAACCTTCAAGTTCCATCCCAGTCACCAGTGATCCGATGTTCAAGACCCCTTTACCAGTATTTCTGTAGTTAATGTGGACTTTCTAATTTTATGAGTAGGCTGGGCAAATCTTTGGTCTGTTTTTTTTCCATTCTCACCTTCTTGAGAATAAAACAGAACCCCTTAGTTCTCTGCCAAAGGTATGTGCAGAGACTGTGGGAGCTTAAGAGATGGCTTTTCTGAAATGTTTTAAAGTTTTTTCTTCGTACAGATTATTTGAAGTTTATAGTGTTTTATTTTGTCATACATTATGCTGAAGGCATAGGGTTTGCTTGGTTTTATTCCATTTATATATTTTTACCTTCTTGAACTGTAAGTTTTCTGGAGGTTGTGTTAAAAGCTATGGATTTAGGTGGGCACCACCACATTGGCCTGTTTTACAACCTACTCTGATTTGGAATTCTGTAAACCACAAACATCTCAGGGTTGCTTTGAGACCTTAGAGTTGCCTCTGGAACCACTTCCAAACCTTTAGTATGCTCAGAAATTCTTCACTTATTATAAATTGACTTCCAAGAAATATATAGCCTTTAGATATCTTAGTTTCTTTACCGTCCTAAGAGCTGAAAATGTATACAGCTACAAAACAAGCAAAGAAACAGAAACTTCTGCTATGGATAAGAGCTATCTACATGTGCATATGACATGTATCCACATGTACATACTTTTCTTATAACTGCATAATGAATCATTGTTAGCCAAAGTTAAGAGTCCTAAAACCTAGAAACTGTCACTTTCTCACATTCATGTGTTCTGACTACATTTCTAGCATGATACTGCCGCGGTTTTCTCTCTATCCTCTTCGAATCCTCTCAAACCAAGCTGAATTTCCAACTCAACCATTGATCGTGAATGCAGAATGATTTCTGATGACGTCTTAAGCATTCATAAGTGTGTGCTCTTTAAATATACTTTATATTTCAGAAAGGACCACACCAAGTATGGTGCACACCAAGTATGAATTATACCTTGACAACTCCAAATCCGCGACAATCACCTAGCGCCTACTAGCGCCAACACAGTGCAGGGTTAAAGCCGTTTGAATGAGCACATTTAAGATGCGAGTCCTGCACGCAGAATTCAATAATCTGGTCCATGGCTTCCATCTGCTTTACGGAGAGAGTTGCTGAGGTAGTGAAAAAGTTAACACTTTCCACTCTTTCCCACCAGTGCCTGTAGTTTGCATGATTAAATGTGGTGGGTTTGGGCGATGTTCCTATGCAGCAAATACGAATACAGGTTCAGATTGCTAGTTAGCGTGATCTCTTCTCGGCCCCCCCACGGAGAGCCAAAGGCAAGCGCGTTCAAAGCTGCTTCTATATAAAGAGGCAATCTGAGTTCTGTGCATGTCCTAATGATCTTCCAAATGAAACTATTTTCCTACCCTTTAAAAGGGTTTTGTGTTTATGTCAGGGCCCTAAATCATAGCAGCAAATATAGCCGGTGCTGCAAAACAACCCTCCCAGATTTAAAACCGTGAAATGCTTTAGTGCTCTTTGATGCCCTCATTTTAAAAATCATCTTTCCTTCAGGAAAATATCTGCAAAAAATATCAATTCTAGAGGACTAACTTTTTTAATATTTATTAACAGAAATGTCATTTTATTTTTTGAACATTTTTTTTATTTCAGCATATTACGGGGGTACACATGTTTAGGTTAAGTATGTCGCCTTTGCCCCACCTGAGTCAGAGCTTCAAGCGTGTCCATCGCCCAGATGGTGCACAGAGGGCGGGGGAGGCGATGGGTACATACACACACCTGATGGTGAAGACTAACTTTTATACGGTATTAACACTTGTTAACCTTTGTTTCTGAAAAGAAAAGGTATTAATACTACTCAGTGGGAGATTTCATTCTACCTGTTTTACATGTTACTCTTTTTGAAGATGACGTCTCTGTTTCTGGTTTCTAACTTCCAATGTGTCAAAGTATCGAGTTGAATATCTGAGTCCAGACACAGTTATCTAAACCACTGATCTACATAATAGCCAAAAATGAACCATGCTTGCCAATGTGTCTAGGCCTCACTATTCTTTTGTTTTCCTCTCTGTTGATTTTGCATGAGATAAACAGGAGAACATTCTAGAAATAAAAGTGCCTCAAAATCACACCTGTCAGAATATTCCTTGACTGCTGAAGAATTTGCTTCTACACACATGTGTATACTTTTCAAGGACCAGGAATGGTGTTAATAAAATTCTTTTGATTATCATTATTTATCTAAAGTCTTACGTTTTTATGGGAGACATTAAGAAATATGCATTGAGATATTAATTTTTCAACATGCATATACTTGTGTGTATTATATGTGAGTATATGTATGTGTGTATATATATGCATATATGTGTATGCACATGCATACAATATATATAATGTACATATATGTTAAATATATACGTATATCTTTCTATGTGTGTTTGTACATATATGGAGAGAGACACTTATTGTGTATATGTGTGTATATATCTATATGTATATCTACCTAGATACGTGTACACGTACATCGCAAATACAAGGCACATACATGAAGCGGCAAAGCGTACCCATGAAGTTTACAGGATGACGCAAACCACTTCCCTCCTGTTCCGGAGTCTACACGGCCACCTTGTCCAGATCCAACAAGAAGGCTGCCCCCGTTCTATCTGTGACTTTTCGTCTACTCTGTGGAAAGAATGGTTTTCTATTTCTTAGTCCCTGGCTTAGGCCAACAATCAAGGGACCCCATTCTGCCTTTGGGGGATGAACCTCCCAGCAGGCGCCTCGTGGAGGAAGAGGCATTAAGGCACTGCACACAAGAGGAAATGATGAAGGACAACCTCAGAGGGGGTCACCTCTGAGAAGAGGCTAGGAAGGCACTGAAGGGGCAGGGGGATTCTGCCACTGATCCCATAGCAGAATAATTTGAACCCAAGCATCAATGAGTAGGGAAAGGGGGAACAAAACTTTGCACCCAGCGTTATAGTCTTAGAAATTAAACATGCACATGAACTCATTACTGTCAAGCTGTTTGTATGAAAGCCGAGTCTCTCAAATCACAACAGTCTCCAGCAACTTCTCTCCCTTCCACACACCAACACACTAGGATTTTTCAACCGTGTTACTATTGACATTTGGGGCCAGATAATTCTTCGTTTTCCAGGACTATCTTGCGCATTATAGGGTGTTTGGCAACATTCCTGGCTTCCACCCACTAGATGCCAGGAGCAACTAATCCCACAGAGTTAGGACAGCCCCCGAAATCTGCAGATATAGTCAAATGCCACACACACACACACACACACACACACACACACACATATACACATTTACCTTATGACAGAAAATTGAAAACTAACACAAAAGTAGAGGAAAATGTAAAATGAATACATTTTATCGTTCATCCAAGTTACAGAACTATCCGCTCATGTTTTTCTACACGTTTACCCACTAACTCCATCGGTATTTATTGAAGCGATTTGCACCCATTACATCCTTTCATCTGTAAATATTTTGGTATTAATCTCAAAAAGGACTTTCTGTAATGTAACTGCAACACTATTATACTATTTTAAATATCAAAAATAAATGTTAAATATTGACAATAATTCTGTAATATTTTCAGTAATCTAGTGAGTGTCTCAATTGCCCCGATAGTCTCAAATATACAACATTTGTTTCAATTAGCATCCGATTAACGTCCATATATTGCATTATTTGAAATCGTTTTTAGGTCTCTTTAAATATTGAGATTCCCTTTTCTTTTGTTTTCTTCTCTCATAATGTATTTGTTAAAAAAAAAGAAGAAGAAGAAAAGAAAAAGACCATCTGTCCCGTAGATTTTTACCCAGTATGAATTTTGTTCGTTGTATACGCAGGGCAACATTAACTTTTTCTTCTGTCCTGTATATTTGGTGGAGTTAACAGGAGAGTGGCTTGAACATGAAGAAGTTTTATTTATTTTCAGTTCAAAATACTTTATAAGTATATACCTCCACCAAGGTTGCCTCTCTTTAGGTGCAGTGAGAAGCCGTAGGTGATCATTATCTAGAAATGGCATTTAATATCATTTACGAAATTTCATCACTGTTTCACTGTTTCACAATCAGTTCTGAAATGGTGAAATTCCAGATCTTACCAACCTTTCTTCCTCTGTTATCTGGGTTATTCCAAGCTACCGGTCCCCCACAGATCTCCTACCCTGCTTGAAACAGCGGGGGACCCATGGTATGTTCTCTTAGCAGTGGCAGAATCACTGGAGGG
>NW_012151063.1:2822880-2823940 GCF_000956105.1 Propithecus coquereli | reverse complement strand
AGGTTTAGGGGGTGCAAGTGGAGTTTTGTTACATGGAGGTATTTATAGCGGTGGGGTCTGGGCTTTGGTGTACCCATGTTCTGAATAGTGTACGTTGTGCCTGATAAGTAATTTTTCATCTCTCTTCCCCCTCCCAGCCTCCCTCTTCTGACTCTCCAACATACACATGCCGCTCTCGGTGCCCCTGCGTACCCACGGCCGAGCTCCCACTTATAAGTAAGAACACGTGGTATTTGCTTTTCCATTTCTGAGTTAATTCACTTAGGATAATGGCCTCTAGTTCCATTCAAGTTGCTGTGAAACACATTATTTCACACTGTCCTTATGGCTCAGTAGTATTCTGTGGTGTGTTTGTGGGTGTGTGTGCCTGTACATATATACACACACACACACATATCTACATATACACACACATACATACATAACACATTTTCTTTATCCCTCATCGGTTGATGGGCACTTAGTTCTATATCTTTGTGATTGTGAATTGTGCTGCAATAAACATACAAGTGTAGGTGTCTTTTTGATATAATCGCTTCTTTTCCTTTTGGTAGGTACCCAGCAGGGGGATTGCTAGATCAAATGGTAGGTCTACTTTTAGTTCTTTGAGAAAGCTCCACGCTGATTTTCTTTGCGATTGTACTAATTTACATTCCTACCAACAGTGTATAAGCATTACATTTTTACCACATCTGCACCAAGCACCAATGTCTATTGTTTTTTACCTTTTTTTTTTGAGACAGGCTCTCACTCTGTTGCCCAGGCTGGAGTGCAGTGGTGTGATCACAGCTCACTGTAACCTCAAAATCCTGGGCTCAAGGGATCATCCCACCTCAGCCTAGTGAGTAGCTGGGACTACAAACTCTTGTAACCATGCCTGCCTAATTTTTAAAAAAAATTTTTTGCAGAGATGGGGTCTCGCCATGTTGCCGAGGCTGGTCTCAATTTCTTGGCCTCAAGCGATCCTCCCTCCTTGGCCTCCCAAAGTGCTGGGATTATAAGTGTGAGCCACCACAACAAACTGTTTTTTGACTTTTTAGTAATGGCCATTCTGACTGGG
>NW_012151063.1:2820669-2821835 GCF_000956105.1 Propithecus coquereli | reverse complement strand
ATTATTTCATTATCAATATAAAATTTTGACTCATCTATTTACAAATTTAATTTTACATCAATAGGTTTTCCAGAAAAAAAAATAGACACTGGGAAAACATGATTTAGTACATTCAGTCTCTGAATTCTAAATAATTTAATGCTGTCTCAAGGATTTTCACCAATGTCCAAAGTATTTAAGTACTCTCATTTCCCACAGCAATTACTCTATATTTTTAAAATAAATGTTATCAAAGAAATATATCTCTCTTGGGAGTCTTAAGCTAATAATTTTCTAATTTGTTTTTTGTTGGTTCTGATAACATCAAAAATGGGTCTTCAAAAGGGGAAGAGGTCAAATTGGGTGATTATGTCAGAAATAATATTTAGGAGATTTATTCTTCCTATTTATTACTTTAAAAACAGTATCACATATAGAATGAGTTAATAAGAAGAAGGAGAATGCCATTAATTTTCTTTTCGAAATGATTTCCAAATACATTTAAATTAGTTCATCCATTTTGCACTCATTGTCAGTCACAGAGGTTGTAAAGGCAGATAATATTCAAAACTGTCAGTCGAAACAGTAAGATACTGACCACAAAAAGAAGCAGAAATAAATGAAACACATTGAGTTGTTTCACATAGACCGATTTAAGCCCAATGTGTTATTCATTATGCATCCCAACAAGAACAAATACAGCCTGTCCTGGGGAGATTCACTCTGCCTCTGAGGTGTTTGCAACTTGGTAAACGATTCGGTGAAGGGATGTACCCCTCGGATTATGCAAAGTAATGCTATTTTGTTATAGGCGCCTGCCAATGTGCTTTTCCTATAAACAGAGCTCAAAACTTTAATGAGACTCCAAAGAACAGCACAGCTCCCCAATCAACCAATCAATAATAACTTACTCAACAAGTGATCACTCCAGGCTCCACACCCGGTAAAGACAAACTCTCTTCCCTAAAGCAACTTCTATTCTAGTAGTGCAAACAGACAATGACAAATAAATTAACAAACAAATAATCAGGAAATTCAAAGAGTGCTGGAGGGCAGATGTGGCGTTTCTGTCCCATAATATGCTTGCAGCAAACCTGCGAATGGTGATATATATTAAACCTGAGAATTGAAGAAACTGAAAGATTCAGAAATTCTAAGAGTAGCCGGAAAAGAATACCAGGTAAAGG
>NW_012151063.1:2816999-2819364 GCF_000956105.1 Propithecus coquereli | reverse complement strand
TTTTTTTCTCTGCCTTGCTTTTAGTCTTTCGTATTCAGGGATAAACAGCTCTCCAGCTGAAGTTTCATGCATTATCTGCAGGGCCCAGTGGGTCCTGAGCCTTGTTACACGACGCTCAGATGTTTTCACTATTCTGTCCCACAGACCTCTGCCCACCAAACCAAATGTTCGAATACATGATACTTTTTGACCTACTGATTATTCTTGTCAGGCATTGAAAAAAAAGTTGCATGTTTTCAATAAGTTCCACATTCACCCACATATGAAAAAAACATGACTCTAAATTTTATTCTGAGACTTTTTCTACTTTCATAACATATGTATGCAACCCATCTCTCTAAGGAAATCCATCCAATGTTGATATGTCATTTTCTGTTTTGAAAATCCCCTGAGAAATTATTTGTTCCAACACTTTCTAAGAAAAGTCTTAGAGTTGTGCTGCCATTGTACACAGCCATTAAGACATAGTACATTTGATGTTGCATAAGTTTTGTGCGAAATTTGCCACAAGAGTAAAAAATTTAAGTAAACGCATAAAGCAATGCTTGCAGAAAACAAAAGAAAGCAATTCTGATACAGTGTTACGTCCCTTAGAAATGCGTTTAGGCTCGCCTGGGGATTTCTCTGTGTTACTGTTCCAGACACAACACAACTTGTGCTCATGTTACTTCTAAAGAGTTCACATTCACAGATACACAAGAGAAATAAATATACTTTTGATTGATTCATATGTCAAGGGATACATGTTTGTAGCAATTCAATGAATTTCTTTTCTAACATGAAAGCCAGAGAACTATGGGAATAATAGTAAAACCTGAGTGGACCGCACCACACACACCCACGCCCACCTCCCCCTGTCCATGTGCACATAAATCCCACTTGTCGGCTATTTGCTGCTGTCTCTGTTCATTTTTGGACGTCAGGATGAAAGGATTGATGACAAGGAGACCTTTTTCCCTTTCCCTAGGAGTCAGCCCTCTGAGGGAGGAAGACATCATGAATAGCCACTGGAAAGCCATCACTGCCACCCTCTTCCATGGCTGAATACTTGGCGCATTCTCCAGCCCAGCATCTCCCAAACTGTCCCTGTGTAACATAACCCAGCATCACCTGGAAGGCCACCGCTGTCCCCAGCCCTGGCAACCCTAACAAGGACAGCAAGAGGCTCGCTCTGCTTCTGCATGCAGAGGCAGGTTCAAGGAGAAATGTCTCTCAAAGCGAATGTATTTCCATTTCATTTGCTTATTAACTGCATCTTTTGTTTCCGTTCACATCGGAGCTCCTCAAATTCTGCACCCTTTAGACTGGGTGATAAAGCTCCTTTGTTCCAATGCACCTAAAATCCTTTAATGGAAGTGAAATAGAAGAGTGAAAATAAAAAAATTTCCATTGAAAAATGAGGCAGAATAATATTCCATTACCTGGTTAGACCACATTTTGTTTATCTATTTATCTGTCGATAGCACTTGGATTATTTCTACCTTTTGGATATCATGAACAACCCTGCTCTGAATTGTTGCATGCAGGTTTTTTTTAACAACTGTTTTCAACTTCTTAAAATTATGTACCTAAAGGTGGAAGTTTGGGGGTCATAAAGTAGTACTACATTTAATTTATTGAGGTGTGGCCAAACCATTTTCGACAACGCTGCAGCCACAAGGAGGAGCGGAGCCCTAATCTTAAAAACATGATGCTCTGTGTATAAAGCCAGACACATAAAGGCCACATATCACGTGATTCCACAGATACGAAATGTTCAGAATAGGCAAAGCCATAGAGACAGAAAGGAGAGTAGTGTTCGCCAGGGGCTGGAGGAAGCAAAAATAAGAAGTGACTGATAGTGGGTACAGGGTCTTCTTTGGGGGTGATCAAATGCTCTGGAAGTACATAGAGGTGACGGCTGCATAGCATTGTGAATGAACAAATGCCACTAATACTAGATTTTATGATATGTGTATTTTATCGCAGTCACAAAATTATAATAATAAATGGGGAGGATAAATAGGGCAATAAACATACCGGATGATAGCCAGAAGCTATGAATGAATATTTTATTTCATTGTATCTTGGGCAAGCTGTAAATAAGAATAGAACTTGTGGCAATCTTTCAACACACTAATATATAAGTACATACATATTTCCTCTCTCAAGGGGTGGATGTCATTTAAAGAAGAACTTCTAGAAATATCTATTAACATCCGATGTGCACCTTCTCTGCAGTACCATCAGAATCTGGGGTTATCAAAGAGATAAACACAGCGTGGAAGTTCAGCAGTTATTACAGTAGGGCTAAATTTTCCAAGTAAATCAAGATAAGGCATATATATGTGTGTGTGTGTGTGTGTGTGTGTGTGTGTGTGTGTGT
>NW_012151063.1:2816030-2816949 GCF_000956105.1 Propithecus coquereli | reverse complement strand
TATATACACACACACGAATAGTAATAGGTAATTATAAGGGATTCCTTTTTAGCACGGAGCATATTAAAAATGTGCAAGTGACATCCATAAATATATCATGTAGCTACACTGAAATTCCAGGTTGTAAAATAAGAGAACTTTCTGAAATATTAGTGCCCTGCATCCTGGTCACAAGAGTAAAAGAGAACCCATCTGGTCTTTGAACTGAATCCACTATATAAGAATTCTCAGAGAGTTTCAGACACCTTTTTAGCTGATGTTGAATTAAAAAAAAAATAGAATAGACATATTCACTGAGTTATTTATGTTACCTTTTTACATCATGGAAGATTTTGGTCTTGCTAGTCAATTTATTTTTTGTATGTGTTTGGTCTGGTTCAGGTTTCACTTTCCTGTTATATCAGTCCCAGCAAGTCTTTAATTATATTGACTCCTAACACATGGTCATTTGGGCTCTAACTACCCTCTGTACACCCCACATCTCACTCCCTAGAAGGTCACCATTACCGATGCTTCAATTATAAATACATTTTACCTCTCCTATTCATTCCGGTTTTTAAATCACATGCTGAGTGCAAGATATTGCCCTGTTTATACATTTTCTCACTCTCTTCACCTACCCTGGGTAACAGGTAGCACTACTTTCTCTGCTTTACAAATTGGAAGCCGTACAGCCCCCCGAGGCTATGCTATCTTCCCAGTTTAATAGGCTGTTAATGCACAGGATGGCTATTCAAACTCAAATAATCCAATACCATGAAAGTCTCCGGAGTCTGACGGCCCGGAATTGATACATGGATCTAAACTCAGAAAAACATATCACTAGTAATAGTAACTGTGTTCAAAAGAATAGGTGAGTTTTGAATAACCATTTGGAGTTTTATTATGAGCAAATATGATATAACAGAAATATTTTTGA
>NW_012151063.1:2801290-2804830 GCF_000956105.1 Propithecus coquereli | reverse complement strand
GTTGGGTATCATAGCTTAGGTGTATAATTTTTCATTTAAAAAATATGTATAAGTAAAATTTCAAAACATCTATCTTCAGAATGTCAAATCAGATTTTGGTTTCTTTAGTAATAAGAGTATTTTTGACAGTGAAAATACTAAATGAAGTTGTATTATACATTTATATGGTTAGAGAGCACCTAAAAAAGTGTAGCATTCTAATAAGTTTACAGTGATAAAGAAATGAAGCAGTAAGCCCCGTGTTATGAATTATCTATTGCTCATATTTGAGACTCTAAACCTAGAAGAGATATAAACATAAGCTGTTGCTTTGCTATATTTGCCTCAACATTTTATAAAACATGGATGACTGATAGTCAATAATAAAAAGAAGTTCTAGTTACAAATTACAATTTCATTCTGTCTGTGAGAAATGTAAATGAATAAGCATGTAATCTGGTAAGAGCAATAGAAACAATAAAGTAATTATAAACCTGTGTAGAAAGTGCATTAATTTTTAAACAGCGGAGCAAGGAATTCAACAGCACAACAAAGCATTTACGGAACAACTGTTCTACTCAAGGTAGTCCAGTAACTGCTAAAAATAAAAGGAATTATACATGTTAGAGCAGTGCATTCAGTCTAGTTAAGGAAACTTTTATTTAACAGCCTAATTAATATAATGTTACAGTTTGTTTACTGTGCATGTTTGTGGTACTATGTGTAGGATCCTAAGGTATGGGACAGAAAGGACTTAGGGAAAGTGTCCACAGCACACAGTCACTGAATAGTGAGGTCTGAACTAACTGAGATTTCGAACATGTATAGGGCTTTACCAGGCAGGGTAAACAAACCTAGAAAGGAGAGCCTCAAGAATAAAAAGAAATGCTTTCAACTTTTCCCCATTCAGTATAACACTGGCTGTGGGTTTTTCACACATGACTCTTATAATTTTGAGATATGTTCCTTACACGTCTAGTTTATTGAGGGTTTTCATCATGAAAGTGTGCCGAATTTTGTCAAATGTTTTCTCTGCATCTATTGAGATGACCATATGATCTTCTGTTTATGTGGTGAATCATATTTATTGATTTACACATGTTGAACCATCCTTGTATTACTAACATAAAGTCCACTTGGTCATGGTGGATTATTTTTTTGATATGCCATTGAATTCAATTCACTTGTATTTTATTGAGGATTTTTACATGTATATTCATGAGTGATATTGGTCTGTAGTTTTCTTTTTCTTTGTGTGTCCTTTGCTGGCTTTGGTATCAAGGTGATACTGGCTTCACAGAAAGTTGGAGAAGATACCCTCCTTCTCAATGTTATGGAATAATTACTGAAGAATAGGAACCAATTCTCTTTTGAACGTCTGGTAAAATTTGGCTGTGAATCCATCTGGTCCAGAGATTTTATTTGTTGGAAGAATTTTTATTGCTGCTTTAATCTCATTGCTCATTATTGGTCTGTTCAAGAGTGCTATTTCTTCCTGATTGAAACCTTCCTGATTGCGAGGTTGTGTGTTGTCAGAAATTTTTGAGTTTATGTGTATAGAGATTTTCATAGTATTCACAGATGATATTTTGTATTTCTGTGGTATCAGGTGTGATAGCTCTTTTTTCATTTCGGATTGAGCTTATTTGGGTCCTTTCTCTTCTATTCCTGGTTAATCTGGCAAAAAAAAATTATCAATTTTGTTTATCTTTTCAAAGAACCAACTTTTTGTTTTGTTAATCTTCTGTATAATTTTTTTGTTTTTAATTTCATTAAGTTTTGTTCTGACATTAATTATTTCTTTTCTTCTGCTGGCTTTTGGTTTGGTTTGCTCTTCCTTTCTAGTTCCTTGAGATGTGTCATTAGATTGTCAATTTGCACTCTTTCTGTCTTTCTGATGTTGGCATTTAAGGCTATGGATTTTCCCCTTACCACTGCTTTTTTGCTTTATCCCATAGACTTAAATAGCTTGTGTCCCCTTTGTTATTCAGTTCAACGAATCTTTTAATTTCCATCTTAATCTCATCATTGATATAATAATTATTCAGCAGTAGGTTATTTAATTTCCATGACTTTGTGTAGAATAGAGTGTTTCTCTTGGAGTTGATTTCTAGTTTTATTCCACTGTGGTCTAAGAATGTACATGGGAAAACTTCCATTTTTTTGAATTTCCTGAGCCATGTTTTCTAGCCTAAGACCTGATCGGACTTGGAGAATGATCCATGTGTTAATGAAGGAAATGTATATTCATTAGTTTTGCAGTAAAATGGAAGAAGAAAATGGTGCCCACTGTCACCACTTCTATGCAACACAGTGCTGGATCCTAGCCAGAACAATCAGGCAAGAGAAAGAAATTAAGGGTATCCAAATTGGGAAAGAGGATGTCAAACAATCAGATTTTGCAGATGACGTGATCTAATATCTAGAAAACCCCAAAGATTCCACCAAGAGACTCCCGGAATTGATAAATCAATTCAGCAAAGTCTCAGGTTACAAAATCAACACAAAAATCAGCAGTATTCCTATATACCAAAAACAGTCAAGCTGAGAGCGAAATCAAATACTGAATTCCATTCACAATTGCTACAAAGGAAATAAAATGCTTAGGAATGTACTTAACAAAGGAGGTGAAAGATCTCACAAAGAAAACTATGAAACACTGAGGAAAGAAATCACACATGTGGAAAAATATCTCATGTTTATGGATTTATACAATTAACATTGTTAAAATGTCCATACCACCCAAAGTGATCTACAGATTCAATGCAATCACCATCAAAATACCAATGTCATATTTCACAGATCTAGGAAAAATAATTCTATGCTTCATGTGGAACCAGAAATGAGCTGAAAAACCCAAAGCAATCTTAAGCAAAAGGAATAAATTGGGAGGCATCACATTAACAAACTCAAAGCTATACTACATTGCTATAGCAACCAAAACAGCATGGTACTGGCACAAGAACAGAGACATAGACCAATGGAACAGGACTGCAAACCCAGATATAAAACCACCCTCATATAGTCATGTGATCTTTGACAAAGCCGACAACGATATACACAGGAAAAAGAATCCCTATTGAATAAATGGTGCTGGGAAAATTGGATAGCCACATGCAGAAGAATGAAACCGGATCCATGTCTCTCACCACTCACAAAAATTAATTCATGATGGATAAAAACTTACATGTGAGGCATGAAACCATAGGAATTCTAGAAGAAAATGTTGGAAAAACTCCTCTAGATACCAGCCTAGCCAAAGAATTTATGAAGAAGACCCCAATGGCAATCTAGGCAACAACAAAAATAAATAAATGGGACTTGATTAAATTAAAAAACTTCTGCATAGCCAAAGAAATAATTAGCAGAGCACATAGACAACCTACAGAATGGGAGAAAATATTCACAAAGTACACATATGATAAAGGACTAATAACCAGAATCTACAAAGAACTCAAGCAAATCAGCAAGAAAAAAATCAAACAACATCATTAATAAGTGGGCAAAAGACATGAACAGAAACTTCTCAAAAGAAGATAGAGAAATGGGCAATAAACATAT
>NW_012151063.1:2796235-2798219 GCF_000956105.1 Propithecus coquereli | reverse complement strand
TATGGGTATTAGAAATCCTACCACATCAACTGACTTTGATGGACTCTAAACTAACTTACAACCTCAGCTTTCCCACTTGGTGTAGGAACTCTCCTCATCCACTTATGATATAAAGTTTACAGAGAAATAATTCTAAGCTGGTTGGGACCTACCTTCCTGGTCCAGAAAATTTCACAGAGAGGGAAGGAAAAACATACAAGATAGTTGTTTGGAGAGTAAAAAGCAAACCACATGGCACATAATATTTTCTTAGAAACATTAAAAAAAAATAAAGAGGGAGAAAATCTCCTACCACCTGGTATAAAGTGCCATATGCTACATTTTCAGAAAAATAACCATAAAATTTAATGACAGTCGACAACAAACCCAACTTTTATAAAGTCAATAAAAAGTTTCATTAGTTAATGATTTAAAATTTAAAAGGTGCTTAATGAAGAGACATCCCTCATTTTTATGAATTTTTTGGATTCTAAAGAATTCATCAAATACATCTGTAATGATCTTACATTAACTGGGGGAATAGTTTAACAAAAGTGAAGTTAACAGCAATCGCTTTCTTTTCTTATATACTAAATCTGACAGACTCCCTTATGATAGAATATTTAAATTTCACAAAAACGTACTGTCAATATATTTTCTCCATTTTATTCATGCTATTACCTACATTATGCAATTCTTAAATCAATGTTCAGAAGAGAGTAAGTTGGCAGTCACTTAAAACAAAATTTATAAGACTTTTTCCCCCAAATTCTCCAAACCTGTCAGAAGTTCCTACTACAATACTTTCAAGTATTTAAAGGGAGGAAAAAAAGTGCATGGCTTAGTAACCTAATGGACATGTTTATGGATAGCCACTGATTGGTTGGAAGTTCATGCAGAATAATAAATTTCTCATTAGAAACTACTCTGAGGCAACCAATACAGTAACAAGCACAGGAGTAATAGTAAAAGTGCAAATAATTATTGAAAAGCAGTACTTTTCCTTCAGTGAAATTCGTTATCAAAACAAGTCCTGAAATCCACTTGCCTTTGCAATAAACGTGATGTTGGCTTTCCAGCGTGGCTTTGTGAGAGTAAGAATTAATCGCTTTTTGTCACTATGCAACCTTAAAATAAAAGCAGCAAAATCAATTTTAATTTATTGCAGACCTAAGACTTCCATTAAAAGCTAGACACCTTCTTGTGCTTTGGATGACAAGCATAATAGCATAGTTCTCTTTAATTAATAGACCTGCTGTCCTCAACCAATCAGTAGGCTTCCTCGGTCAGGTATAATTTATGTCCTACATTGCATTTTTCTCTTACTTTAGTTAAGTCCTATTTCTTTCCAGGATCTGCCACTGCATTTGTATTACAGTTCTTATTCAGAATATTGTAATTCTGTGTATAGCCTCGGTCTATTGGCGGATTCTACCAATCTAATTTTTCCTTGAAGTATTTCTTTTTTGTCAGTAGTTCTACTTTGAAAACTCAATTATACAACCGGGAGATATAATGCTCAAATGCAAACACCAAAGTGGATGAACTTCTTCCACTGTTTATTTTTTCAAAAGTTAATGAAATTTAGTGGTTTTATTTTTTGTTTTAACAAATGAAACTTAATATTGTCTTGGAAATGCAACTTAGAAATGAATATTGTATTCTACCCAAGTGAATAAAAATTATAAATAATGTATCACAATTTCAGAATTGTGTTTTCCTAGTTGTGTATGTATTTTATTATGCTAGCCCACATACTTAAAATTCCATAGATAATTTTTAAAAACTTCAATGCATTGATTGATTTTCAGTGCATTAAAAAATAGACCACTCAACCTGAGATTTAGTATCTTCATTTCAATGTATATATGAAGATATCAGATCTCCTCCAGTTTATGTATTAATTAAACATAATCAAAATTAAAGCTAGGCTTTTGTGAAAAAAAAAATGATGTTGATAATAAACCAAAATGGAAATGACAAGTTCTAAGATTTGGCAAGACAA
>NW_012151063.1:2782248-2784915 GCF_000956105.1 Propithecus coquereli | reverse complement strand
CTCCTGTAGAGCAGTATTCCAGAAGTTTTATGCTTTTAGGAAACCAAAAAGCACATCTTTTGTGGATGATACTACAACTGTGGATACAAGCCATTGTACCATGTGTCCAAATCCATAGAACTGCGTGAACAACCTAATGTAAACTATAAACTTCGGTGGATAAAGGTGTGTCAAGTAGGGTCATCAGCTGTAACAAACTCATCACCGTGGTAGGTTGATGTCAGAACTGGGGCCAGTTATGCCTGTGTGGAGACGGGTGTATGCGGGAAAGCTCTGTAGCTTCTGTGCAATGATGCTGTGAACCTAATACTGCTCTAAAAAATAAAGTCTTCCTTATAAAATAAGTCCATAGTTCTAGAACGTAATGGAGAAATACACAATGAACAAATAAACACAAGAGGGTTTTAGACAAGTCTCTGGCCAAAGTCAAGTCAGAGCAAAAATATGATAGAAAAGCCATCGGTATTGAAAGTCACTGAAAGTTTACCCAAAATTTCAACATATTCTATTTTAGAATCAAGAAACAAATCAATCAATCGAGGTCACACCATTCCTAAGAGTAGAGCTGGAATTCAAACCCTATATTGGCCACTTTATTCTTTCTTCTGTAGCAAATCACCACATTATATCGAATGGCATAAAATAAATGACCAGAAATAAGCGTGGTATATAATTATCACAATATGCAAATAAGGAAGTGTTTCTCCAGTGGAAAGTTAATGCAATCAGAAACAACTTATTTAATTACAACGAGCTATTTATGGATTTTGCAAAGTGCAGCACAACGAACGTAACTTACTATGTTAGAACATGAAAACAAATCAATTTACCATATAATGTTAGAACTGATGGCTATTTCTTTTTCATTCGTCAAGCAAAAAAATCTACTCACTTGGATGCTACAAAGACAAGTATTTCACTGAGATGCTTAGTGGATGGAACCAGGCCCCACGTTTGCAAATTTGCCAATCACTGAATGTGTACGATGCTGGTTTGTTTTCTATGATCTCCGAAGAGACATCCTCGTAGGCAATTTAATTCAACTGTTGCCAATTAACTTCACAAAACGAACACTGCATTCTGTTGCCGATGTTGATGCCTTTCTTTTGTATGTTTTCTAGGAATTTAGAGTAATTTTGTCATACCGCACACTGCTGTGAATGGCTGCTTCCTTTAAAATTCGTTTTGAATCATGAAAAGTACTTCAAGCATTTATAAGCTGTAAGATCCTACATGAGTTCAGTTCTTGGCACGGTATTGATTATATTACTACTAAAAAGAACGCCCATTTGGTTCTGTCTATATCTATGTGTCATCTATAAGCCTGTCATTTTGTCTATCATCTTTCTATCCATCATCTGTCAATATCTACCTACCAATATCTGTATTTATCTACATCCATTTATACCTGTCATCTAGCTATATCTTTTATCTATCTATTCAATCTATCATTTATCTATATCTATTAACTATCTTTGTGTATATATATATATATATATATATATATACACTTATTATAATGCCAAGACTTCTTGGTTTGCAAAATGCTGTGGCCATATTTTCATATGTGATCCTGAAAACTTAATATTTCTCAGATTGTTGATTTTGTAATTATGCCTCTTTAGTGATAAATTTAAAAAAGTGCTTGCTCTCACTTCTCTGAGTGAAGCGGACTTGCTCTCTGACTCTTCCAGTGCCTACTGCAATTCTTCTTCTCACATTAATCGGTTGTTTGTTTTAATCTCCTTTCCTGCATGCAATATTTCTTGAAGAAATCCCTAAGCACGTGTCACTTCAATATTTCAAGGCACGTATGGAGGATACTCAGAATACGTCTGTGATGATCTCACTTTCAATGGTATGTACAAACTGCTAATTATCTTATATATTTTTTTTAATAAATAAGGGATCCTTCTAAATGAAACTGAAACACTTCCTTCTCATAGCTGCAGAATATTCCAGAGACTAATTCTGATCGATCAGGGTGAACCCTCTACATAGCTTGTCCTCGTCAGGAGATGGAAGAGTCTAAATATTGATCAGAAAAAGGGAACAGAAATCACGGTTGGAACTACGCTTACAAGATGTCCCTCAGGCTATAGCAAAAAGTCCACAAGAATATTCAGAGTGTGACAGTAAGTGAACAGTTCTAAATAAGAGACTTATTAAATCAAACAAAACTTTGAGCAAAACAAAATACCCCCCAAAATTGTGGCATAATCACAAAAGCACCTGGATTGTGGAGACATCACAAGAAAATGATTACAAGGAAAGATTTTAGGATTAACAGTACATAGTAAGAACCAACCTCCTCGTCTGGAATATGTAGATAACACTATTATTATCTACGCAGGGCTAATTTGAAGAATAAGTGAGAAAATGCCCACACGGTGCTCAGAATCTTGCTGTCGTGTGCCAAGCTTCACATCCAGGTCAAGTGTCATTATTTCAGAACAGCCAAATTGGCCCCACTCGCTGAGTGGATGCATTTATATTTCAAATAATTTTTTCTAAGTCTATTAGTTTTCTTTGCTCCTATTTTACCCAGGTTTCACAATCAACTCTTACTCTTCATTATCTTAGTTTTGCCTTCATTTTCCTACCCTTTTATCTGATGGGACCACCTTCCAGGAGATTTCCATAATCTGAAATTGCGACTTAGTAAGA
>NW_012151063.1:2777040-2782198 GCF_000956105.1 Propithecus coquereli | reverse complement strand
TTAAGCAAGTATGTTTTGCCGTTATTTTTTCCTTAAATAAATAGCATGTGCCTGATTTTAGCCTTATTGGAGCAGGAAGAGGGAAATTGAAAGCACACCTGTTAGAGGTGGCTGTATACTATATCGCTTCTTCATTTCTGTATTTATCCTGTATTGCTTTTATCCTGTATTGCTAGAGTGTTTAAGTGTTATTTTTTGCTAGAATGGCAATTTAGAGAGTTTGCAAAGTTTATTTCTACAGTGATGGGCAATTTGATTTTAAAATAAAATTTGTTTTCAATGATCATGCAAAGGCAGTGGTCAGAATTTCATTAATAAACCATTTGTATCACCAGACAGTTGTTGGTGTTGAAGGTATTGATGTGTCCAATAGTTACCTGTGGCAAAATTATATTTCTTTAGGTGCAGCAGTTACAAAGTTAATAAACCTAAACAAACGCTCCTAGATTGAAATTGAAAATAAATAAATAGTGATATGTCAGGAGTGGTTTTTAGCAGAGAGTCAGTCTTTGAGCATTTAAACAATTTATTTGAGATTTGATAACTCATTACGGCAAAGAAAATGCTCAACAGCACTAAGATGTGCAATGAAAAAGGTTTAAAATATCTTTCTTACTTTTTCATAAACTTATTGAGAAACTATGATTCACTTTGTATTTGTATGTATATCATTACATATCATGTTAATATAACATGATTTAATATGTTATGCATGTTAATATATTCATATAGACATCATTTTTATATATACACAGTTTACATGTGTGTGTATTATAAATTTTATACCATTACCTTATTAAACTCTCTATTATAGAAATCGTTATAAGTAAATTATTTAAATATAAGTGAACTTGGAAAGGGAAATATTCTATACATAAGTAGATCATTCACAGATTTAGAAGATAGTTCAATAAACATTTGGAAAAGTGGAAATCACTGATGAAATATTTAGGCTAAAAAACAAACAGCAAGCTGGGTCACACGTTCTGTAGGAACATTTATTCTATACTGGCAGGTTTTGAAATGGGGACTGATCCGACCACAATCATCATTTACAAATATGTATCTCTCTCTTTTTTAAAAATTTAAAACAGAGAGTTGTCCACTACAAAATTAAAAATGAACTTGCCTGAAATATATGCTATGCAACCAAAAACAACAGAAGTAAATTGCAACATTTTAAAGTCACTTAAACATGCTAGACATCTACAGATTTCAACGCAAGCAGTACACTTAGCTACATCATGATCCTGATGGTGCCATGTATAAATAAATAAGAGGAATATTTATTCATTAATTGGATATTTAAAAAAATGAAAGACAGGGATCTAATTTTAGCCTTTTCACAGGATATTCCTATGAAAATTTCCCTTTTAGAACTATATGAACCATGAGCTTCTTGCCGGCTTGGCAAGTATGTCTTTATTGTGGACAAAAGTATTCAACAGTTACGTTAACTGCACATTTTCTTTTCTCCTTCCTCTGATTCCATATTTATCAAATCATCTAGACTCTCATAATAAGATTATGTGGTATGAAAGTCATACCTTCCAGCAAATCTCTGATATTTTTATCTCCCTTTATAAGTTTGCCCTTTGGTTGGGTTTTTTTTTAGAACATGTGGGAGGAAAGTGTGGTTAGAGTTAGCGTTTTGGAGCTGAGCCATCTCTGGGTCACGGATTGGATTAAATTTTAAACCTTACAGCTCTGGATGGTAAAATTCACAAATTGGTAATATTTTCTGGGTTTTTTGGGCAGTCACCCATGGCGGCAATTTTAATAATCTTATTTTAATCTCAATGGGCAGCAGTGATCACATAAGTAAAGACAGAAGTCCAAGCAAGAAGTGACAACCACAAAAAGTACGGGTAGAAATCACTTATTTCCTATTAGGTAAAAGATACTATATAGCAATTGACTGAATTTATGTTTGAAAAAATGTGGGAATGGAAAAAATAGATATTTGCACAATTTTGGAAGGCATGACTCAACGTGGTGGTACCACTTTACAAACAAATAATGAAATTAGAGAAAGAGATTCATTTAGGTATTTTTAATCAAATTGTGCTAAGTTTCCCAAAACGGATGGAGCAACTGCCGGTGAAACGGGGGCTTTTGTAATTATGTGTTTAACCTGAATGACGTGCTTCACTGACTTAAAGAGAACATAGAGCGTTCTCTCTCTCTCTGTCTCTCTCCCTCTCTCGTAATTGCTCAATTTCACAAGACCTGTTAGCAGAATATTTTACATTTTTCTCTTAAATCTTTTGTATAACAACCTTTCACAGCTTCTTTAAAAAGGAGGATCCGTCTTCACTCAATTTGCAGAAGGAAGATAAAGTTGATTTTGATTCATGCACCATGCAATGGTCTCCGTGCCGCGTGGGGTACGTTGAACACGAGATCCGGTCTGATCCACAGCTCATGGCTTAATTCCCATGCCAGGAAACACACACGCCAATTCAGCGTGCCTGAACACCAAGACCCGAATACAAATGCTTCTCCATCAACCAAACATTCTTCTCCACACAGCTTTCCCCAAGCCGGAGGACTCTCCTCTTGCCTTTCCATAAGGGGCTGCATTTGGGATGCCCTGTTCCTTTCTCCTGACAGCAGGACTTGATTGAAGAAAGCATCCTGTAAGTCAGAGGTCGCCAACCTTTTTGGCACCAGGGACCAGAATCATGGAAGATATTTTTTCCAGAGGCCAGGGAAGCGGGGAATGGTTTTGGGATGATTCAGGTGCATCACATTTATTGTGCAGTCAAAGCTCTCTGCTAGTGATAATCTGCATTTGCAGCTGCTCCCCAGCGCTAGCATCACCGCCTCAGCTCCATCTCAGATCATGAGGCATTAGATTCTCATAAGGAGAGCACAACCTAGATCCCTCCATGCGCAGTTTACAGTAGGGTTCGTGCTCCTGTGAGAGTCCAATGCCACTGCTGATCTGACAGGAGGCGGAGCTCAGGCGGTGATGTGATCTATGGGGAGCGGCTGTAAATACAGATGAAGCTTCTCTCACTCACCTGCTGCTCACCTCCTGCTACATGGCCAGTTCCTAATAGGTCATGGACTGGTGCCTCTCTACGGCCTGGGGGTTACGGACTACAGCTCTAAGTCTTTCTGTCCCTGTTCTAGCAAAAGGATAAAAGCTTTCCTGCAAAGGCATTCCTTCAGTCTTTATGATCGGCTGGGGTTAAGGCAACTTTGACTAGATTAAAAAAAAAAAAAAAAAGGAATTCTTCCCTGTTGTCCCTCTCTGACAATGAATGCCTGCTCCTTTTGCATTAGTTTAACTGAGAGAAGTCACTCGAATATATTAAATAAATAAGGTCTGCTTTCCTCATTGGACTATTTTGCCTTCTCTCCCATAGACAGAGAAGCTGATTAAAAGATAAAATGTAACCTTTCCCCAGTACGTACCCATTTAATCCTCGCACCCGATTAAACGTGTGTAACAGTGAAGGACAGTGATGCCTTCAAGGTCTCCTTTCTGTTTATCCAGCTAAATATCGCAGGCATTTGTTCCAAACCCTGAGAACACTTAGACTCTGGGATGGGCAGCTGACTCTGTGGCTGGGAGAAGGTTAGAGGCATTGCTTACAAATTCACAGTGCCACAAGCCATTCGGGAAAGGGAGAATGATCCTTATAATGATAATGATCTCCTATTTTATGAAATCTTACATCCAGAAGCATCATAAAGTGCTTAACAGCTCTGCAGCCGCAAATGAACACGAGAATCCTTTTATGTACAACTAAAATGTGTCAGCTGTCTAACAGAGCACAGCAAAATGACTCAACAATTTAAGGCGGGAACTGAATGTAAGCAGTTGAAAACAAAAATGATGGAGCTGGGTGTGAGTTAATTACACAATCCCGAATGGGTCTATGCATTTAGGAGTGAGAGTGACGTTTTCCCCCAAGTAGGGGGAAACTGAGAACCTGAAGGTTCATTCTGTTTCTCTTCTATCCTCCTGTAGAGCAGTATTCCAGAAGTTTTATGCTTTTAGGAAACCAAAAAGCACATCTTTTGTGGATGATACTACAACTGTGGATACAAGCCATTGTACCATGTGTCCAAATCCATAGAACTGCGTGAACAACCTAATGTAAACTATAAACTTCGGTGGATAAAGGTGTGTCAAGTAGGGTCATCAGCTGTAACAAACTCATCACCGTGGTAGGTTGATGTCAGAACTGGGGCCAGTTATGCCTGTGTGGAGACGGGTGTATGCGGGAAAGCTCTGTAGCTTCTGTGCAATGATGCTGTGAACCTAATACTGCTCTAAAAAATAAAGTCTTCCTTATAAAATAAGTCCATAGTTCTAGAACGTAATGGAGAAATACACAATGAACAAATAAACACAAGAGGGTTTTAGACAAGTCTCTGGCCAAAGTCAAGTCAGAGCAAAAATATGATAGAAAAGCCATCGGTATTGAAAGTCACTGAAAGTTTACCCAAAATTTCAACATATTCTATTTTAGAATCAAGAAACAAATCAATCAATCGAGGTCACACCATTCCTAAGAGTAGAGCTGGAATTCAAACCCTATATTGGCCACTTTATTCTTTCTTCTGTAGCAAATCACCACATTATATCGAATGGCATAAAATAAATGACCAGAAATAAGCGTGGTATATAATTATCACAATATGCAAATAAGGAAGTGTTTCTCCAGTGGAAAGTTAATGCAATCAGAAACAACTTATTTAATTACAACGAGCTATTTATGGATTTTGCAAAGTGCAGCACAACGAACGTAACTTACTATGTTAGAACATGAAAACAAATCAATTTACCATATAATGTTAGAACTGATGGCTATTTCTTTTTCATTCGTCAAGCAAAAAAATCTACTCGCTTGGATGCTACAAAGACAAGTATTTCACTGAGATGCTTAGTGGATGGAACCAGGCCCCATGTTTGCAAATTTGCCAATCACTGAATGTGTACGATGCTGGTTTGTTTTCTATGATCTCCGAAGGGACATCCTCGTAGGCAATTTAATTCAACTGTTGCCAATTAACTTCACAAAACGAACACTGCATTCTGTTGCCGATGTTGATGCCTTTCTTTTGTATGTTTTCTAGGAATTTAGAGTAATTTTGTCATACCGCACACTGCTGTGAATGGCTGCTTCCTTTAAAATTCGTT
>NW_012151063.1:2773168-2774764 GCF_000956105.1 Propithecus coquereli | reverse complement strand
TAAAAAAAAAAAAGACCTGTAATTGTGAAAAATCTTAACCTATATAAAACTAAACATTTTTGTAGATATATTTAAGATCTTTGCTTTGAGGCAAATGACTAAGACAAACCAGTTAAAAACATTCATTCAGACGCCCCACTAAATTCCAAAAAGAAATACTAACCTTCTTATATTCCATAAATTCCATCCCTTTTTGCTGATGTGATAAGCAAGAATTCAATAAGAGTTGAATATGTGTTATAAATGTGTGTGCGGAGATATGAGAGATAAATATACATGCACACACATACGTACATATATACGCATATGTACATCTACGTTAGTACTTTAAGTTTTTGGCCCACTCGTTCTGACAACTTGCCTTGTCGCTTGTGGTCCAGGCAGGATAACAAAAATCCCACTTTGTGCTTCCCAGGGGGATTTGACATAAAGGATTGATTAGACAGATTCTCAGGAGCTGAAAGCACCAGGAGGGATCACCGAGGTAGCAGAGACGATGTCCAAAGGAAGATGCTGCCAATAGGAGGCTTGAGCTCTGGCAGAGCTCAGAGGAGACAGCCTTTGCTGGGCCACTTGCTGGTATATCCAGGTGTGAGTAATGAGCACAGTTCTGAGAGCGCTACAAGAAGCTGGAATCTGCTAGAACCAATGACCAAAGGAAGACAGGATAGCCATAGGGAAGAGGGGTGCCCTTTCTTTTCCCCTCCTCTCATTCAGATAATACGTGTTACTCCTGTCCAGTAACACATGTAGGGAAAGCCTGAAGCAGAAGCCCCAGTCTAGTCTCCCAGGTGAATTGAAAGATTGATGATAAGCTAGGAAGACCTGTTGGCCATTCTCATTCGGTGCCAGTCCACCAGCTCATGCCTCCAGGTAGAGCTTCACCTTAGAAATCAGAAAACCTCAGCACGTCAAACAGGCTACCTCCCTAGGTTGTAATTCACCAGCACTGGAAGCTTGCTTGGAGAAGAGGTTGCAGGAGAAATGAAAAAAGACAACATGCATCTAGTAGTATCCACCATGTCTCCTCCCAGAACTCCTGGTGCTGCCAGGACATTGCTCTGCCTAGGACCATGGTGATTTCCAAGAGGAAATATGCAGGACTTTTCTTAAAATCTATGCTCAAATCCCATCTCTCACTGCACCTGCCTACACATTTCATAATTTTAAACACTGAAGTTTGTGGGGGTCCCTGAGACCAAGACAGCTTCGTTGCTATTTTTTGCTTTTATCTGCATTGATTTCTTACTTTTCCCTGCAGAAAAACAAAATGTTAATGGATTAATAAGAAAATGAGACTTTGTTTTTTGGGATGCTGTAGGGAAACCAAATCACTCACTCAAACACACACACACGCACACACACACACACACACATGAACAAATCTTTAAAAAGATAGTTTCAAAGCTTCTTTTTATTATTTTGGAGGAATATGAGCAGAAATCCTACTATAAGTCCTTGGATGTATCTAAAATATAACTTAAAGATACAATGTAAGGGCCGGGCGCGGTGGCTCATGTCTGTAATCCTAGCTAATCCTAGCTCTCTGGGAGGCCGAGGCGGGCAGATTGTTTGAGCTCAGGAGTTTGAGACCAG
>NW_012151063.1:2756440-2771979 GCF_000956105.1 Propithecus coquereli | reverse complement strand
GGGGGGGCTGTGTTTGATGAAAACTTTCTCAAAAGAAAGTAAAACGTTGCCTGAAAAAAAATGGAAGGAGACACTTGATGAAGATACACTCCGCATGAATCAGAGGAGAGCTTGGTCTACGTGATTGTAGGTGGTTATTTACACTGGCAGAGTGGAGAAACAGATTTGCAAGTGGGAGTTTCTCCAGAGGATCAATTCATTTTTATATTTTAAAAAAGGCGATCTAGTGACTTCTAAGTAGAGATCTATAAATGCATATATTACATGAACCCACATTTATATATGTACATATGCATGTATATGTAGGTCTTTTTGTCCCTAAATTGCACATAAAGGTATTATCCCACATGGATATTATGCTCCCTTTATTTATGAATTAAATTTTTATGGTGCAACAAATAACGGGAAATAACATGAATGCAATTGCCACCTTGATCACAAGGACAGAAGCACAGGACATTGCTAGGGGACTGGTTATCTGCCAAAAATGTAGAGTTACCCATGACTAAAAGGCAGATTACATCGAAATGATACTTTTCTGACATTTACTGCTAACTGGGTCATTTTCTTACAATTAAGGAGTATCCTAAATATGATGTCTTAGGTGAAAATCATAGCTCATGACACTAATTCAAGCAACTTCAGACTTCATGAGACTGGGAAGAGCCCTTGAGTTGTACTGAATTAAGATAAATGACCAAACTGAAGTCTCTGCTTTCAGGGTTTTCACAGCCGTTGCCGTATTTGATCTGTGGAACAAAGAGGCTCTCCCTCCTGCAGCAGAAACCTAAACCTAGTGCAGACATGAGATGGAAAGGGAGCAATTAAGGTTCTTACTATGAGGAAGAGCTCCAAGTGCAACGAACAAAAATTAAGGACCATTATTTCCAACTGGTTTTCGATTGAGAAGAGCGGTATTTGTTTTCAGAGCCGACGGGTATGCTGCATGGGTAGAGAAAAGTAGAGATGGGTGAGATGTTGAATAAGCCGTTAAAGCATCAGTTGTGTAAAGTTATTTAAAGAGGTGATCACAATTATTTCTGGAATCTACAATTCTCCCTCTTCTCTTCCAGTTTTCTCAGGGCATTAGTGCTGGAGAGATGCACACAGGAATTATGGAACATGGCCATTATACTGTTCACAAGACCTGTAGCATCATAGGCCCTGCGCAAAAACACTGATTTAATTGTATATGTGGAAACAACCCAAGTGCCCATCAATGCATGAGTGGATTGATAAAATGTGGTATATGTGCACCATGGAGTTCTACTCAGCCACAAAAAACAATGGTGATCTAGTACCTCTTGTGTTATCCTGGATGGAGCTGGAGCCCATTCTAAGTGAAGTAGCACAAGAATGGAAAAAGAAGCACCACATGTACTCACCATCAAATTAGTATTAACTGGTCAACAATTATGTGCACATGTGGAAATAACATTCATGAAAAATCAAGCAGGTGGGAAAGGGGGAGGAAGAGATGGGTGAATTCACGCCTAATGGGTACAATGCACACTATCTGGGGGATGGGCACACTTATAACTTTGAAACAAATGGTACAAAAGCAATTTATGTAACCAAAACATTGGTACCCCCATAATATTCTGAAATTTAAAATAAAATTTTCAAATTAAAAAGTTGGGAACAAAAGTTTTTCCACTTAACAGTATATCCTAAGAATTTCCCATAATATTATATCCTAAGCACCCATAATGACCACTTTTAATGATATCATAGTGTTCTTCGAGGGAATATGTATTTTCTTTAATGATTCCACAATTTAGATATCTAATAAATAGTGCTGCAAAGAGAAAAAATAATTGTCTATGTGTGGCCTTAAGATATAAGACATCTGAGCTAATTCCCAGTGGTAGCTTAGAGGACTCACAGCCTCTGTTAAACAGGAATGGAAAATAGGAAAGGCTGAATCTAAACAGAGAAGCTTTGTGAAGGCACACCAGGCCAGCGGTCCCGAAACAGGGCGTGTATTAAAAAGGTGAATTCTTTCATTTTTCTTCACTTTTCACCCCACCTGCCCCAGACCATTCTTTAGTTAGAGGATCCCACTCTCAAAGTCCCACTTGCCGGTGAGAGCTGGTATGCTTGTGATCTCACTCCATCTCAGAGCCCTGACTTCCTTATTTCACAATGGCACCTTACGATGACTGCACACATTTAAATCATACTTTTAAAAAATTTGAGATCGGACAGATTCAATTAACGGTGCTCTCTTTTGTTTGGGTGGGCCTATTTGATAACCTTTTCTTCAGTTCTGACTTCTGTGCACCTTCTGACATTCTCGTTAGCCTGGTCAGAGTACAGTTTCTACATGCTAGACGGTTTACACATTTCCAACCTTCAGCGAAAGCAGAAATTTTAGCTGACAGGTCTTAAGTGTTTTGGATCGTGATCACATTATTGGATTAAAAAAAAACAACAATAAACCTAGATGTTCAAACAGGGATCTCTTAGTCCTTCATGCAGGAAAAAAAGAAAAAAAAAACTGGGGGTGTATTCAATGATTTGATTTTTCTCATGCAAAGTAAAAATAACTACAACGATCATGCAAAAGAGACATGTGCTAAAGGCACAGCAAAAAAAAAAAAAAAAAAAAATGTAATAAAAACTAAAATGAAAGGCCAAAAACTTAAATTTGCTTTTGTTTCTGAACAGCAGTTCTGGAAAGAAATAGCAAAAATACAGGTGTCTGAATCGTGAAAATTACGGGTCCCATGTGTCTACCAGGGTCACAGAGTGGTCAGTGGGATTTCTCCACACTTTTCATTTTCTGGTCTCAGAACTACTCTACTGAACTCTGAAAGCATTAGGAGCAGCAACCAGCCATTCTGTCTCTGAAGTGCCCTGAGACTGAATCAGTTCCTCTCATCTCTTCGTGAATTGAGACTAACCACAATGATTTTTACTATAAACAGTGATGATTGATGTAAAATGAAATGAAGGGGAGAAGACATTTGCCTGCGATACTATAAATCTCAATTTAAAGAGCTTCATTATGCGTAGTGAAAAGCAGCGATTAATACTGCCTAATTAAATATGCTTTGCATAGTAAGATACTCGGGTTTCATTGATTAACTGAATAAGAACTGAAAGTTTCTTAAACTTTTCCTATTTTTTTTTTTATTTTGGTCACTTTCTTAGTAAAAATGTTTTCTGTTTAAGTTGGTGAGAAAAAAATGCTTAGTGACAGAATCTTTGTGCATGGGGAAGAGAAATCCTTTAAATAGGTTTTTAATTGTCAATACTCTATAATATAATCCTTATGATTTAATTTAAAATATCGACCCAATATTGGTGCAAAGATAGAAAGTTTCTGGAAAGAGAAACAAATCTCAGAAATCGAACCCAGCAAACTGGCAAAACAGAGAATCTAGCCGTGTTGATTTTTGACAAGGATGTGAGGTAGCAGGAACTTTAAAAGAGCAAACTTACATCAAAATAATATTGGATGCACAGAAAATTTACAAATATAACACAGAAGGCGTCTGTGTACCTACACCCTGTTTTCCCTCTTGTTAAAAATCTGTGTAACTTTGGTACATTTATCAAAATGGGTGATAGAGTGAGATCCCATCTCTAAAAAGCTGAATGAAAATTTTAAAAAATAAAATAAATAAAAAAATATTATACTGGGTAGAGCTGGAGCCCACCCATTCTACTAAGTATCACAAGAATGGAAAAACAAGCACCACATGTACTCACCATCAAATTGGTATTAATTGATCTACACGTATGTGCACATATAGTAGTAACATTCATCGGGTGTCGGGCAGGTGGGCGGGGGTAGGAGGGGACAGGTATATTCACACGTAATGAGTGCGGTGTGCACCACCTGGGCGACGGACACGCTTGAAGCTCTGACTTGAGTGGGGCAAAGGCAATATATGTAACCTAAACATTTGTACCCCTGTGATATGCTGAAATTAAAAAAAATTAAAAATTTAAAAATTAGCAATTTGTTTTATGACCAACTTTCTATGAGCAACCATCACCCCTATCCACCCACAGAACTTTTTCTACCTTCCCAAACCGAAACTCTGTCCCCATCAAATGCTCACTGCTCATTCCCAGTCCCCAGCCCCTGGCTACGTCCCTCCTACTTCCTGTCTCTATGAATCTCATTTCTCTAAGGGCCTCATATAAGTGAAATCATACAGAATTTGTCGTTTTGTGATTGGCTTGTTTCACTTACTCTAATGTTCCCAAGGTCCATCCATGTTGTAAAATGTGTCAGTATTTTCTTACTTTTCATGGCTACATAGTATTCCACTATATGTATATGCCAAATTTTGTTTATCCATTCATCTGTCCATGCTTCCGACTTTTGGCTACTGTGAATAGTGCTTGCTATACACATGGAAATATCTCTTGGATTCCCTGCTTTTAATTCTTTTGGATATATACTCAGAAGTGGAATTGCTGGATCACATGTAAATTGTGTTTAATTTTTCATACTGTTTTCCACAGTGGTTGCACCATTTTACATTCCAAACAAAAGCAGATCAGGGTTCCAACTTCTGCACATCTTTGTCGACAATGTTATATTCTGTCTTTTTAATTGTGCCCATCCTTATGGGTGCACCATTCCTTTGATTTCTAAAGAGATATATTGATTTTGTTGCAACTGTCTGCCGCCTCTCTCCCTGAAGTATGGGGTGTGCATGTGTGTGTGTATTTGGAACTTTCTGTGATGCCAAAGGAAAAAAAATAGATTCTAGACTATTTATTATATAATCCATGAGGCAGCTGACTTTACCCTCTCCAGCTGTAGACACAGAGAGTGATAATGTTTAACAATTTTACTCTCATTTCCATGTGGACCAGATCCATCTTTGGGGGGAGAAGTCCAGAACAGATTAGAAATAATTCACATGTTTCTTTTGTCTGGGTAGCTGCTTGTTCTTCCTGCCAAGTTGTTATAAAAGTTTCTAGCCTAGAGCCTTCTTCGCTCAAGCAATTCAGAGCAGCTGGATAAAACTGTATCCCGTGAGGACAGATGTCATTGGAAATGCAAGGGCTTGCATCCAAACCTGGCTCTCATTCATTCTTTCATCAAATATTTAGTGAATTTCTACAACGTTCCAGTTGCTAGGCATAAAGAGAAGAGTGTCTAGCTGTGGAGAAGAATTAGAGCGAGACCCCACAGCCCTCCATTGGGTGTGCAAATGCTGCCTTTTATCCCTTCAATCCCAAGAGAGAGCTGTGTCCGTAACGGGTAAGACGCAGTGGAAATTAAAGGGCAGCCCTAATTTATAGTTACCGCATGCAGAACTCAACTACAAAGCTAGCTGACCTGGAGAAAGGGGATTTGATGCGAGATCTGAGGGAGGATTTTTATGCCCTGTTTAGTTGAAATACTGAGACCGGTCAACTCTGGCACACCTATGGAGAGAAGGACAGAAAACAGGTAACGTGAAGGTGGTTATGGCCTCTGCCAGCTGATGGGTTCCCACACTCAACTACAAAGAACAATTTCTCAGCTTCTCACTCATCTCCTGGGGACCTGGTCCTTGCAAGGATTCAGGAGATAGATGGTAAAACGCCTCATACAGTAAAATTGGGCATTTACACACGAACCCAAGAGTTTGAGCTCCCTTAAAGGAGAAACCTCCTCATATCCGGCATTTAAATTACTCACACATCTTCCAGCCTTCCTACCAGATGTATAAGCAATTTCTATGAACTTTTTTTTTAATCGCACCTGCAAGCAGTATTTGTATTTTTTGAGGATTTAATTTGCATTTTTGATAACCAGTGATTTTAAGCATCTTTTCATATCCTTAGACACAGGTATGTCCCTAACAGCTAACAGAATATCAGAAGAAGATAATGGGTACGACGTGCACGTGTGACATTTTACTAGCCATAGTTAACTTTCTGGGCAAATTTAAAAAAGAAAACTATGCCCGTGTGAATATTTATAACAACTCTAACATCCCCCTCACAGAAGTAATCATTATCTTAAATGTGAACAGCCTAGCATTTTTAATAATTGTACTAAATATGAATATATCCATAAAAATTTTGGGTTTTATGATTTTAAAATCTATAAAATTATGCATTTCCTTATGCATACTCTTCTTCAACTTAATTATAGATTTTTGAGAAATATTCACATTGATTCATGTACATATAGTTTATATTTTAAAAATATCCATTCATTGGCCAGGCGCGGTGGCTCACGCCTGTAATCCTAGCACTCTGGGAAGCTGAGGCGGGAGGATTTGCTCGAGGTCAGGAGTTCGAGACCAGCCTGAGCAAGAGCGAGACCCCGTCTCTACTAAAAATAGAAAGAAATTAGCCGGACAACTAAAAATATATGTAGAAAAAATTAGCCGGGCATGGTGGCTCATGCCTGTAGTCCCAGCTCTTTGGGAGGCTGAGGCAGGAGGATTGCTTGAGCCCAGGAGTTTGAGGTTGCTGTGAGTTAGGTTGATGCCACAGCACTCTAGCCCAGGCAACAGAGCGAGACTCTGTCTCAAAAAAAAAAAAAAAATCCATTCAGTATTGTATTATCAGACTACATGATACAATGTCAACTCTTTTATTGGTGGATATTTTGATTATTTTAATTGTGTGTGTATGTGTGTGTAATAATTTTGATCTTATGTCTATTTTTTAATGCAATGCTACAACAAATATCCTAGCCAATTTCTCCTTGAGGCACTATGCTAGAAGGTCTCAGGGAATACATCAAAAGCAGAATAAAGAATTAGGAGGGTTATACTCATTTTCAACCTAATAGATAATGACAAGATTTTTTTGAATTATAAAATTCCACGCTCCCCTCAGAAATACATCAGGATTCCCAACTCCCCACAAATTTGCCAACACCCAGGATTGTGAGATGTTAATTCTTGACACACTGACATGTAGGAAATAAAAAATTGCTTTTATTTTAATTTGCAATTTTCTAACTTAGCAGTGACTTTAGCAATCTTGTCGTTTGTTTACTCGTGATTCTATCTTCTCAGTTGAAAAAAAATTTATATATTCTGCCTAATGTTCTATGGAAAAATCTGTATTTGCTATAAAAATATAGACAAGTGTCTGTGTATGCTTGTTATAAATATATCAATGCACTGTCTGTCATGGAGGTTGCAAATAGATTGCTGAAAGGTGAAATTTGCCACTCCATTATGTCTTTGGTGTCACACTGACGATAAGCTACTATTCATAATAATTTATTGACTCTTTGCTTTAAACTGATACACAATAAAAATTGCATAAATAAATTTATACATAATAAAACACTGAATATGTAACTTTGAAGAGTTTGAAGACTAACCCCGCCCAGCAGTACTGTGAAGAAACAACCCGAGCTATAATGTGTCCCTCACTTCTCAAACCACCAATACGACATCATTTCTACTTCATCCGTCACTGACCACCCATTCCATAAAATCTCTCTTGCAACTTCATTTTCATTTTATTTATTTTTTCTGGGATGAAATGTTTTGGTTTTTTTTTTATTTTTTCTCATTGCTGAATTGAACATGTTCTACTTGTTTGAGGTTTTTACTCAAAATAATGTGATACACTTTCTTTGGGTTTTCTCAGTGTCTTGGGCAATGCTTAGAACCAGGTTTAGAGCTATAAGCCGAAGGGCTGAACTCTAGAACGGTGGTACATTTCCATCGTTTGGACTTCTGAATGCACTTCTAAGGATACTACACTAACAAGCTTTCAGTTCAAAGAGTGTACATCTCTATGTAATTTACTTTCTCTGTTCATTAGTGCCCTTCAATTAAAGGCAGACTACCTATCTCTTTTTTTGCAGCTTTATTTATTTATTCTTTTTTAAATTTTTATTTTTAATCATTATGGGTACATAATGGCAGATTATATATCTTCCACCACCCTGTATCTACCTGAATTCTTTTCCAGCTACACAGAAGCCTCCGAACGATACTTACATAGTCTCCTTTTAGGCTGTTGCATTTTTTCCTATTGCTGCTGTATCAAATTTCCACCAATTTGGTTGCTCAGAACATTGTTCATTGATGAGCTTGCAGTTCTGTAGGTCAGAAGTCCAGCATGGGTCTCTCCAGGCAAAAATCAATGTCTTGGCAGGCTGTGTTCTTTTTTGGAGGCTCTTGGAAAGAATCTGTTTCCCAGGTAATTCAGGTTGTCGGCAGAATTCGGGTGCTTTGCAATTGTAGGGGTTGTTATAAAATAATAGCTTATATAAAAACTCCATGGGGTTGGTGATCATATCTATTCTGATTCTGGCTTTGTTGCTTAGGAAACTACAAATGATGGAATAAGTGATTTGGGAGAGTCGGGGCATGTTTTCTTCAAAGTCGTGAGTATCTCATCTCCACTTCGAAAGGGAAGACAAGGAAAGGAACATCACACCCCTTAAGTGAGTTTGTGTCTTTAAAAAAAGAAAAAGTAGTCAGGCTGGGCATGGTGGTTAATGCCTGTAACCCTAGCACTCTGGGAGGCCAAGGTGGGAGGATCACTTGAGCTCAGGAGTTCAAGACCAACCTGAGAAAGAGCGAGACCCCATCGCTACAAAAAATAGAAAAATTATCTGGGAATGGTGGCGCGTGCCTGTAGTCCCAGCTACTCAGGAGGCTGAGGCAGGAGGATTGCTTGAGCCCAGCAGTTAGAGTGTGTAGTGAGCTATGATGACGCCACTGTACTCTACTCAGAGTGACAGCGTGACATTCTGTCTCAAGGGAAAAAAAAAAGTGCGCAGAAATGAACACTGGAATCATTCTTCAGGCAGCCAAGGAAAGAAAGATCATTTGACTGTTCCCTAGAAGAGAAAAAAACTGGGGAATAAAACTGGAACATGTTGAAAATTTGGTCAAGTTATGCATTAAAATTAAAGATAGTGGGAAGGTGTATGTCTTTGGTCTTTCTGCCTTCTTCCCCAAACGCACACACCAATCAAGGCTGAGAAAGAATGAGGAAGATGATGATTCTGAAGATAATTATCTACTTTCTGAAGGCTTCTAGGCCAAAACATCAAGTCCTTTGACAGAAACATTTGTCTTCAACCACCTCTACCCAGTCATTGCAAATCTGTCACTATACTAGAATCCTATGCCATGTTTTGCACCTTTATTTACAAACAAATCTTGCACACATACATTTGGATATCACATAAATATCTTTAATATATTTTATCTAAAAATGAATCTAAAATCATCCAAAGAATTCCAAAAGTAAAAGAAGAGCATTATGATTTATCCAAATTTCATAATACTCTTCTTTCTATATTTCTCAACACATGTCGGCCTCCCAAATGAATCTGGGTTCATCTCAGATTCATTTCTTTTTCCTTAAGTGAGGCTGTATATGACCTCTGTCCCTTCAAAAGCTCTGGGGACAGGTGACTTAAATGACACATTATAAACATTTATTGAAAGAATGGCCAGAGCTTAGCTGTGCTCTTGGAACTTAAAAGATGAACAATAGTTTTTGCTGACTACATTTATAAATTAAGTAATAATTTTATTAACTCTGAACAATAGGATGACAATCCCTCAGGGGCTGTTAGTTTCTGGACATTAAGCTAATAGCTTTATTTTATGGAAATATAAGATTCTTTTTATTTCCAGAATCTTCTAAATTGAGGACAAATTGGTTCTACCTAGGTTAGCCCATCATTCTTGTTTAGGAAATCTCTGGATTCGGGCAAATGTCCTACACGATAATTACTGTTCTCTTCTACCCATAAACTAGTCTCAGTTTGAATGATAATTGGGTGGTCCATGTAATTATACTTCAAAGGGAAGAACTTTACTCTGAATATTGCATTGAATTTGCAGCATCAGTGCATGGATCGGAAGGGAAAGAGAATAGCACCGCTTGCATAGAAACTCACGTGTAACCTTGAACTTTAAAAAATGCCATAAAAACAATTGGATACAGATTATAAATCAGACTTCTTTACCAAGAATTATCTTCTGTGCAACATATATTTATTCTAATGCAGCCTTATTTTCCCTTTAGAGTATAATTTAAAGATTAATCGAATTCAATTTTATTGCATTTATCTTTGCAGTCAGTCAGTCATTTTATGGTCTGAGCTGAGTTTTCAAAAACTATTCAGAATGGCAAGAACATTACCACTTTGCCATGGGTGTATTTCTGAGAGAGAATTTCTGCATCTGGCATCTGGAATATATTTTTTAAAAGTAATTGTTTTGCCTTGGGAGTAAGTAAGTGTTTAATGTTACTCTATTAACTGTATTAGAGACTCATTGAGTGGTAAAAATTACAGTTCCTTCTTAAATTCATAGCTTTCATCAAACCATGAGCTCCTAGGAAAATGTCATATAAACCTAGTGGCATTAGAGTTAACTATCCCTAAAAAATCATTCTGTTTTTTTTCCCTTAAAATATTCTACAAATATAAATGGTTTACCAAAATGCCTTAGACTAATTTTAGAAAATTAACAATCATGGCCGGGCACGGTGGCTCACGCCTGTAATCCTAGCACTCTGGGAGGCCAAGGCAGGAGGATTGTTTGAGCTCAGGAGTTCGAGACCAGCCTGAGCAAGAGCGAGACCCCGTCTCTACCAAAAGTAGAAAGAAATTAATTGGACAGCTAAAAATATACAGAAAAAAAAAAAATTAGCCAGGCATGGTGGCGCATGCCTGTAGTCCCAGCTACTCGGGAGGCTGAGGCAGGAGGATCGCTTGAGCCCAGGAGTTTGAGGTTGCTGTGAGCTAGGCTGACGCCACGGCACTCTAGCCCGGGCAACAAAATGAGACTCTGTCTCAAAAAAAAAAAAAAAAGAAAAGAAAATTAACAATCATGATATTTAAATTGGAGAGTGAAACATATTTAATAAGTTGGATTTTATTGAGTGGTTCTGAATCCTTGTAAAAAGTTATAGCTTGAAAAGAACAATCTTATTTCTTGTTGATGTTTGATCTTCAAGGGATCAGCATGATAAATGTTGAATTAAATTCCAATAGTGTTGATGTTTCCTGGCTACCTCTTGGGCTTCTGAATTTCATTTATTCGGTTGGAAACCCAGGTATGCATTTAAGGAATATTTATCCTGTGCCTACACAGTGTCAAGAACCAGTAAGGCCCTGGGAATGCAGCAATACTGCCTTTTGGAGTGAAATTCACATGGGAAGACAGGCAATAAATGATAAACACATGTGCTATCATATCAAGTTTTCATAGGGTAGGCACTATAATAAAACAACTATGGGAGTAAGCACAGGTCAGCAAATCACAGCCGAAGGGCCAAACATGGCTTTCCACCTGTTTTTGTAAATAAAGTTTTATGGAAACACAGCCACACTCAATCATGTATATACTGTCTTTGGATACTTTTGCACTAAGACAGCAGAGTTAAGGATATGTGAAGGAAAACACCTGACCCACATATCCTAAAATAGCTGATTGACCCTTTGTAGAAACAGTTGCAGACCCTCAGTATAGAGATTTATGGATACTTCCATTTTATTATATGGTAAACAGAGGGGCTCTAGGAGCCTGTGAATTTTCAGCAGCAAAGTCTGCCATTAAGTGTGAGAGAAATCCATGGATATACCTGGGGGAAGACATTTTCCTGCCCTGAAAATAACCAATATGTGATTTGTTTTGAGAATCAAAAAAATAATAATAATAATAATACAAGGCATAACTCAGACTACTGGATATTGAAATGTAATGTGTGTCAGAGGTAGGGTGTCTTAGTTTTATTTTATTTCTTAGTTAAGGGTATAGTCATGAGTTTTTTAACTTTTTTTTTAAATTTTGAAATAATCTCAAAGGAAGTTGCAAAAGCAGTACAAACAGTCCCATATAATGTTTTATATGGCTCTTCCACAATGGTGACATCTCAAATAGCCATAGTATGTTATCAAAGCCAGGAAATTGGGATTGGTACAATCCCAGTAATGAGACTACAGACCTTGTTCGGTTTTTATCATTTCTTACAATCCCACACTAAAGTGTTTTTGTTACTAGACACAGTATGTGCACTTTCAGATCATCAAGAACTGAAACCAAATTCCTAAAGCTTCCAGAAAGAAAACAAACATCAAATATATTTCAACTTTTCTCAAGATACAACCCAAAGCAGAGACCTCCCCCTGTTAAATATAGCTTTCTTCAATAACAAGATAAAAATAAAATAGGAAAGAACATGCCATAGAATAAATTCTATCTTTCAAGGAAGATGCCAACACAAATTCAATGATGTATCTGTCACATGGCAGCAGCTTTACTCTAAATTGTTAGCATATCATGAACATCTGAAGATCGATGTGCCTCAGAATCTCGGACCAACAGCACCAAGGTGGGCTTTTATTTGAGGGAGTAAAAGTTATATTAGTGATGATAAGAACTATATTCCAATAGGCTTTAGAGGTATTCAGTAAAGTCCTCGAGATAGGAAATCGAGAGTAAAATTGAGGTTAAAATCAATTTTTAATTTGCATGAAGACTGAATTGTCATGAAAGCTTAAAGTGCATAATTAAGTGATGATGGGAATGCAAATAAAATTAAATCGCTACCTTCAAGTCCAAGAGAGTGTGCGTCTACCCATGTTGAACACACTCTTCTAACAAATGCCCCGAAACTTCTTGAGGTGTGGTTTGAGAAAGAATACGTGCAAATCCAAAGCCAGTTTGAAACGCTGACATGTCCTAAACACATTCATCCTACAGCACTGTAGGGTATCCGACTAAGCCGATTGTTTTAGCTGGACCCAATCAAAATGTGCTCATTTCCTTTAAGTTTTCAGCAGGAATGTGCATCCTTCCTGACACAAAGTTTATCTTGAAGATAATTAAAGATTATATTTCATTAAAGATTAGCTTAACTTAAAGATTCAACACCTCAGTCAAATCTTTTGAGGGTACAGAAGTCTTCCTATTTTGTAATTTTAACCAAAGTGAATGAACATTTTAACTCTCTCCAGGCATAGACAGACAAAAATTAGACATTAGCATAGAATTGTGTTGTGATTAAAATGCATAACTCTTCCCTGGGAGGCTGATGTCTAATTGAACTGATGTTTAATTAAAATATATGCCTGAAACAAGGAAAACTGTGTGGCTAAAGCAAGGTCACTGTGTTTCCATGATGACGACAATGTCGGTGTTAAGACTAAAACAGAAATCATTAGAATTCATAAAATAAATGACAAAATATTAGAAGTATAGATGAAACAATAGTTATTTAAGAAAGGCCCGCTGCAAGACTGACAGAGATATAACAATGGCAAAGGTAGGCAAAAACTAATATCTTTTTGAAATCATTCATGGCCTAACTTATATACAAAGATTTAATGGAAAAAATTATATCTAATCACTCAAAAAGTATATTAATTTTGCACCTAAAGTTCTAAAGAGAAGGACACACATAAATGAGCATGCAATAAAAGGTTTTTACTATTATTTTTCTACTGTTACTGCTACAAATTGCTTGTGATTTTTAAAAACATATGGTAGGAAAAAATAAGGTTTCTGTAAAAAGTAACTAAAAATATGGTTTCTTCATATTCTTGAGACATCTATAGATACTGTGTCCCTTGACAGAGGCTCAAAGAATAAGCATATTCTATGTCTCTCTCTTAAAGAGTGTACTGATAGCCACACCTTCCCAACAGGGGCCTGGCTTGTTTTTGTTTTTGTTTTGTTTTGTTTTTAAATTTTTTTTTATTTCAGCATATTACAGGGGTATAAATGTTTAGGTTACATATATTGCCCTTGCCCTATGCCAGTCAGAGCTTCAAGTGTGTCCATCCCCCAGACGGTGCGCACCACACCCATTAGATGTGAATATACACATCCCCTCCTCACCCGCCCATATGCCCGACACGCAATGAATGTTGTTACTATGTGTGCACTTAAGTGTTGATCAGTTAATACCAATTTGATGGTGAGTACATGTGGTGCTTCTTTTTCCATTTATCTACCAAATACTATTTACTTATTTTTTGGCATATTTTCTGTGTTTATGTGTGTGTGAAATGTTAAAATTGTACTTCCCATCATTTTGATTGTCTTCCAAATATACATTATATATATAATATATATTTCTTTCTTACCTGTTTGGAAGATTTTATAGTTTTGGGGATATTTTTCTAAACTCATCTTAATGTCTTATGTCTTGGCTTCCCTTGACTAACCATCCATTTTACTTTATTTTATATATCTTATATACTATATACTACCTCCTCAAGGTATAAATATTGATCAATGAATGTCAGGTAAAAAAAATCACAGTTTACTTTTCTCATTTTGCCTGGTTCACAGCAATAAAACTTTAATAAATACTCTGCTGTCCAGAAAGGTAAAACTTTAATTTGCACGTATCTGGATGCCTGGAAGTACTTTTCAAGTGTATAAAGTTGCCCGTGTATATCGGAGCTGCTGAAATGCTCTCTCTCTCTCTCTCTCTCCCTCTCTGTCCTGTTTTCTCTCCCTTTCTCTGCAACATGGTCACAGAGACATTCACACACGTATCAGATCGAAGGGAGCACTATATGGCATTGATGTGCTTTAACTGGGAAGTTTCAGAACAGTTAGCCAGTGGTAGAACTGTACCAAAGTGACCTGCCCAGGCCTGCGGATTTTGTGGCCCTGGGAAAAGTGCGTGTTCCTGTTTTCTGGCTTGGCCTGCTGTCTGTGTGGGAATCCTTTGTGAGTGATCACGACCAGCTCTATTTTCCATCTTACCTAACTGAAAGTGATACTCTCACAAGAGCAATGTATTATTCAGAAACAGGCAATGAAACTGTTTGTGAGTCTCAGCTCCTCTTACTCAATTCCCTTCACAATAGCAACAAAGAAAATAAAGTATCTAGGAATATATTTAACTAAGGAGGTAAAAGACCTCTACAGGGAGAACTACGAAACATTGAGGAAGAAAATAGCAGAGGACGTAAACAGGTGGAAAACCATACCATGCTCGTGGGTCAGCAGAATCAACATAATTAAGATGTCTATACTACTAAAAGTGATCTACAGATTCAGTGCAATCCCTATTAAAATACCAACATCATTCTTCACAGATGTAGAAAAATTAATTTTACGCTTCATATGGAATCAGAGAAGACCCCACATAGCAAAAAAAATTCTAGGCAATAAAAACAAAATGGGAGGTATCAACTTACCAGACTTCAAACTTTATTATAAGGCTGTCATAATCAAAATAGCTTGGTACTGGCACAAAAATAGAGCCATTGACCAGTGGAACAGAACTGAGAACCAGATAGAAAACCATCCTCATATAGCCACCTAATCTTTGACAAAGCAGACAAAAACATACACTGGGGAAAAGACTCCTTATTCAATAAATGGTGCTGGGAAAACTGGATAGCCACATGTAGAAGACTGAACCAGGATCCACACCTTTCACCTCTCACAAAAATCAACTCATGCTGGGTAACAGATTTAAACCTAAGGAGTGAAACTATTAGAACTTTAGAGGAAGATGTTGGAAATATTCTTCTAGACATTGGCCTAGGCAAAGAATTTATGAAGAAGACCCCAAAGGCAATCACAGCAACAACCAAAATAAATAAATGGGACCTG
>NW_012151063.1:2753121-2756390 GCF_000956105.1 Propithecus coquereli | reverse complement strand
CTGTCTCAAAAAAAAAAAAAAGAAAAGAAAATTAACAATCATGATATTTAAATTGGAGAGTGAAACATATTTAATAAGTTGGATTTTATTGAGTGGTTCTGAATCCTTGTAAAAAGTTATAGCTTGAAAAGAACAATCTTATTTCTTGTTGATGTTTGATCTTCAAGGGATCAGCATGATAAATGTTGAATTAAATTCCAATAGTGTTGATGTTTCCTGGCTACCTCTTGGGCTTCTGAATTTCATTTATTCGGTTGGAAACCCAGGTATGCATTTAAGGAATATTTATCCTGTGCCTACACAGTGTCAAGAACCAGTAAGGCCCTGGGAATGCAGCAATACTGCCTTTTGGAGTGAAATTCACATGGGAAGACAGGCAATAAATGATAAACACATGTGCTATCATATCAAGTTTTCATAGGGTAGGCACTATAATAAAACAACTATGGGAGTAAGCACAGGTCAGCAAATCACAGCCGAAGGGCCAAACATGGCTTTCCACCTGTTTTTGTAAATAAAGTTTTATGGAAACACAGCCACACTCAATCATGTATATACTGTCTTTGGATACTTTTGCACTAAGACAGCAGAGTTAAGGATATGTGAAGGAAAACACCTGACCCACATATCCTAAAATAGCTGATTGACCCTTTGTAGAAACAGTTGCAGACCCTCAGTATAGAGATTTATGGATACTTCCATTTTATTATATGGTAAACAGAGGGGCTCTAGGAGCCTGTGAATTTTCAGCAGCAAAGTCTGCCATTAAGTGTGAGAGAAATCCATGGATATACCTGGGGGAAGACATTTTCCTGCCCTGAAAATAACCAATATGTGATTTGTTTTGAGAATCAAAAAAATAATAATAATAATAATACAAGGCATAACTCAGACTACTGGATATTGAAATGTAATGTGTGTCAGAGGTAGGGTGTCTTAGTTTTATTTTATTTCTTAGTTAAGGGTATAGTCATGAGTTTTTTAACTTTTTTTTTAAATTTTGAAATAATCTCAAAGGAAGTTGCAAAAGCAGTACAAACAGTCCCATATAATGTTTTATATGGCTCTTCCACAATGGTGACATCTCAAATAGCCATAGTATGTTATCAAAGCCAGGAAATTGGGATTGGTACAATCCCAGTAATGAGACTACAGACCTTGTTCGGTTTTTATCATTTCTTACAATCCCACACTAAAGTGTTTTTGTTACTAGACACAGTATGTGCACTTTCAGATCATCAAGAACTGAAACCAAATTCCTAAAGCTTCCAGAAAGAAAACAAACATCAAATATATTTCAACTTTTCTCAAGATACAACCCAAAGCAGAGACCTCCCCCTGTTAAATATAGCTTTCTTCAATAACAAGATAAAAATAAAATAGGAAAGAACATGCCATAGAATAAATTCTATCTTTCAAGGAAGATGCCAACACAAATTCAATGATGTATCTGTCACATGGCAGCAGCTTTACTCTAAATTGTTAGCATATCATGAACATCTGAAGATCGATGTGCCTCAGAATCTCGGACCAACAGCACCAAGGTGGGCTTTTATTTGAGGGAGTAAAAGTTATATTAGTGATGATAAGAACTATATTCCAATAGGCTTTAGAGGTATTCAGTAAAGTCCTCGAGATAGGAAATCGAGAGTAAAATTGAGGTTAAAATCAATTTTTAATTTGCATGAAGACTGAATTGTCATGAAAGCTTAAAGTGCATAATTAAGTGATGATGGGAATGCAAATAAAATTAAATCGCTACCTTCAAGTCCAAGAGAGTGTGCGTCTACCCATGTTGAACACACTCTTCTAACAAATGCCCCGAAACTTCTTGAGGTGTGGTTTGAGAAAGAATACGTGCAAATCCAAAGCCAGTTTGAAACGCTGACATGTCCTAAACACATTCATCCTACAGCACTGTAGGGTATCCGACTAAGCCGATTGTTTTAGCTGGACCCAATCAAAATGTGCTCATTTCCTTTAAGTTTTCAGCAGGAATGTGCATCCTTCCTGACACAAAGTTTATCTTGAAGATAATTAAAGATTATATTTCATTAAAGATTAGCTTAACTTAAAGATTCAACACCTCAGTCAAATCTTTTGAGGGTACAGAAGTCTTCCTATTTTGTAATTTTAACCAAAGTGAATGAACATTTTAACTCTCTCCAGGCATAGACAGACAAAAATTAGACATTAGCATAGAATTGTGTTGTGATTAAAATGCATAACTCTTCCCTGGGAGGCTGATGTCTAATTGAACTGATGTTTAATTAAAATATATGCCTGAAACAAGGAAAACTGTGTGGCTAAAGCAAGGTCACTGTGTTTCCATGATGACGACAATGTCGGTGTTAAGACTAAAACAGAAATCATTAGAATTCATAAAATAAATGACAAAATATTAGAAGTATAGATGAAACAATAGTTATTTAAGAAAGGCCCGCTGCAAGACTGACAGAGATATAACAATGGCAAAGGTAGGCAAAAACTAATATCTTTTTGAAATCATTCATGGCCTAACTTATATACAAAGATTTAATGGAAAAAATTATATCTAATCACTCAAAAAGTATATTAATTTTGCACCTAAAGTTCTAAAGAGAAGGACACACATAAATGAGCATGCAATAAAAGGTTTTTACTATTATTTTTCTACTGTTACTGCTACAAATTGCTTGTGATTTTTAAAAACATATGGTAGGAAAAAATAAGGTTTCTGTAAAAAGTAACTAAAAATATGGTTTCTTCATATTCTTGAGACATCTATAGATACTGTGTCCCTTGACAGAGGCTCAAAGAATAAGCATATTCTATGTCTCTCTCTTAAAGAGTGTACTGATAGCCACACCTTCCCAACAGGGGCCTGGCTTGTTTTTGTTTTTGTTTTGTTTTGTTTTTAAATTTTTTTTTATTTCAGCATATTACAGGGGTATAAATGTTTAGGTTACATATATTGCCCTTGCCCTATGCCAGTCAGAGCTTCAAGTGTGTCCATCCCCCAGACGGTGCGCACCACACCCATTAGATGTGAATATACACATCCCCTCCTCACCCGCCCATATGCCCGACACGCAATGAATGTTGTTACTATGTGTGCACTTAAGTGTTGATCAGTTAATACCAATTTGATGGTGAGTACATGTGGTGCTTCTTTTTCCATTTATCTACCAAATACTATTTACTTATTTTTTGGCATATTTTCTGTGTTTATGTGTGTGTGAAATGTTAAAATTGTACTTCCCATCATTTTGATTGTCTTCCAAATATAC
>NW_012151063.1:2742172-2750621 GCF_000956105.1 Propithecus coquereli | reverse complement strand
AAGGGTAACATATGTAACCTAAACATCTGTACCCCCACAATATGCTGAAATAAAAAAAAAAGGAAAAAAAAGATAAAGTCTTAAACTACATGCTGAAGATGGGTTTAATAATGACTTTTAGGCAAAATTTGTTCATTAATCTTCACAGACATCAGAAATTCAGATGAAATTCAAGGCATTCTTAGGATATAGTGTAACAGAATATTGCTGTTTTCTTATTGTTTAACCCAATGCTTTCATATACAATGCATAAAATAAATATTTGTTAAATCAACATTAGAGGGCTAATTAGCTGCTTAACATAGTAGGCTTGTTTTTATAAATATCAGAAAAATCAATTTTGTTATACAAATTATAACCACGAAACTACTTCTAAAATGTTTAATTTTAACTCAGCATTTTCCTTTAAAGCAACAATATTTTGTATGATAAGGGAGATTGCTCTTTTGTTGATTACAAAGTCACAGATCTTTTTTCTTTTTCTATGTAGCTATGCTATTAATTAAAAAGTGAATATCATAATTAACCAAATATGCATAAGATTGCCACAAATTCCATATTTATTTGAAGATTATTAGCATGATTCTTCCTGATGGTGGATGAACATCTGTGAATTCATAGATTAGACCTTTGATGTGTACATTTTCCAAGTGCATTGATTTATATCATAAATTTCATGTGACCAGATGATGATCCAATGTTCGTGGCTATCGTCCTAATGAATGCCTGTTTTGGGTATTTTAATGACTTGTAATGAAAAAAGTAGACAAAATTTAGAATGGTTGACAAATGCAAAAAAAAAAAAACATGTGAGAAGATGTGGATTATGGTCCAGAGTCTACATGACCTTCAGAGAATCACTTTAAATGTGTGGTTCGACTTCACCTTGAGTAAACTAAGGAAATGGGGTATGTAATTTCTATGATCCCTTTTGATATTTTTGACCCAGTCATTATTTTTTAAATAATGTGATTAAAGGCAAGGTTAATTTTTTTGTCAATTATTTTTAACTTTTTTCAAATGCATCTTTAAAGTAACTAGCTGGTAGAAACACAGCAATATGAAATATCCCAATCAGTAAAATGAATTTTGGCTTATTTAGATACATAAAGTTACCTACATGGATGCTTTCATGGACTGCGATGGTCTATCCAGATCTTAATACTGGATAGTTTACTTCCAAGCCAAAGAAAATTGGAACGTCAACAACAGAAATACGTAGGGGTTCCTCGTATCTGCATATAGCCTCAGCAACACATTGTCAATAAGTTGGTCATTTTCAATTCCCCTCTCCAGCTCACCAAGGCTGTATTTTCTTCCAACGGTAGCTACAAACTGATGTAGAGATGAATAAAATGTGAAGAATCAAAAGTTACAAGCTGAAACTATTGTTGTAGATGACCATTAACATCGCTGTTTGCAAAAATAATGCTAATGAACAGAAAAGCCTTAGATGGGAAGGGTTTCATTCATCAATTATCTGCTTATTTATTTTGATATCATGCACCCAGACTCGATCAACTTTATCTGTCTTGTGCCTTCAGGTGGGAAGTATCCGAGCAGACAGTGAGAAGTAAGCATACAATCTGTGCTAAAAAGAATTAGTCTTGAATACATTCAGTTTAAATTCTAGGCTTATTGCTCCAGGTCTAGGAATAACTTGTTTACCTACTTGCAGACTTCCAGTGGAGGGAAGGGAAGACAAAAAGATACAAATCACATTTACTCTACACATTTAATTAACTTGTGGACACATTCATTTAAAGTTCTGATGAAGAAGAATCTTCCTTCATCTTGTTCAGGGCTTTATCTTCAGTGGCAAGAAACATGGTTGGTATTTAGCAGCCGAGAGGCATTTGCTGAAAAGTTGAATAGTTTCGGGTATTAAAGTTATAACTGACCTCATGGTCCTACTCTGAGGGACATAATACAGTTTTATCCTCAATTGAGTGGTACCTGAAGGACACAGTGGCATTTTTTTTCCTTACCCATGTTATTAACTAATTAAATGAGTGAAAGCGCTCTTGAAGCCACGCATGCAACATTTAATTACAGTCATTAATCAAACTCTAGTAATTGCAAGTGTGTTTAATAAACCTCAGACGCCAATCCCCCCACCCCAGCTATGCTAAGCAGAGCAGCTCTGTGGTTTAGATTACACAGTCTGAAGAACATGACCCCCCTCAAGAAGAAGAAGAAGAAAAAGAAAACAAAAATCCCCAATATTATCCCACAGAGCTGAATTCAGAGAAAATCCATTGGATCTGCACTTTTACGAATACAATTGCTTTCCCACTGAATTCTGTCCCATTACAAAATGTGATGGATTCCGGCGCTAAATGTCACGGCACAGAGGTGGTTCTCATGTTTAACGGCCCATACTGAAGCCTAATCTACTGGGGGAGTTGTTTCCAACACAGAAACATACATAGTTGGTTTCTTTTTGACTTCAAAATTCAGATTTTCAAACTCGCTCCTTTGAAGGAGGTGTTTAGATTCCATCTGTACCAGCTGCTGCAGGAAAAATGATTTTTTTTCCCCTGGAAGCTGATTAGAAGTGTCATTTTTTCTCTGAGGAATATGTTAAATTTCTGTCAAGCAGAGCCACCCCATTCAATCCATTATCCCTGCAGATTTTCTCGCAGACTGGGGTGTGTGGGTGTGTGTGTGTGTGTGTGTGTGTGTGTGTGTGTGTGTGTGTGTGTGTGTGTGTGTGTGTGTGTGTGTGGTCTCCACCGTGTAGAAAAGCAAAATATTTCATTACAGAATCCAGAGACTTCATGGTAATGTTTTCTGTAAAATGTGACATGTTTCATCGAAAACTGCATGACTCCCATCATATAGGAGTGATTTCCAGGAAGTTCCAAACAAGGAACTGACAATCTATAATTTAAAAATCCTTTTTTGTCAATATTTGTGTGGGCTGCAGTTACCACAACCATAAATAGCTTCATGAGACAAAATAAACTCGTGTCCTTAAATTCTCTCTTCTAAAAGGAAAACTTTTAAAGAAGCAGTGTTTTCGAGGATGTCTTTTAAAAATTAGAATACTGTTAAGCCAATCAGGGCAGAGAAAAGAAGAAGAAAATGGCATTTTTGTTTCAATTTTATATTTAGTGTACACCATCGAAATGTGCCTATTTTATTTTTAGTTATTTATACTGGCAATGCTATTTATTCCCAATGATGTTTTAAACCTACTTGGATATCTTGAGAAGAAAAATTTATTAGATAAAATTGAAAATCATTTTTTTCATACTCACAGTATTGTTTCTGGTATGATTGGAGCAATACATTAAAGTCATTTTTTTACATTGGATTAATTCATACCTTTCCTTGTCTTTGCATTATAGCATTTATTGGAAAATGAACTGCTTATAGAAGAATCTTTACTGCGCTATACTCTGGGGTGAACTTCTGAAACCAATACTGTCCTGTAAAAATTTTTGAGATTAAAGGAAACTCCTACGCATGTGCTGTCCAGTGTGGTGGTCACCAGTCGTGTGTGGGTACCGAGCACTTGAAATGTGGAGAGTGTAATTCACACACTGAATTCATAATCGTTAATTTTATATTTTTATTTTAATTTTTTTAAATTTAAAAAAATGTTTAAGTATGTTTGGGGGGTACAAGTTGAACGACATTACATGTATATATTGTATACTGGTAGAGTGTAGGTTTTTTCTATACCCGGTTAATTTTAGTTAAATTTAAATATCCATATATGACTAATGGGTACAGTATTGGGCAGAACAAATCTTCCCAAAACCCTTCTCCATTCCCTTATTCAATGTTTTCCTTTCATTAGAATTCACTACTTCCCCTAGCCAAATAGAGCTCATCCTTGAAGATTCCTCAGCAGACATCACCTGCTTTTTCCCTTTATAATCCCAAACATTGTCTCCCTCCATCCTTTGAACCTCCTAGATATTTTATTTATATTACATTTCCTTTCTGTCTTACATATATATCTTATTTCCTCTTTTCCCTTCTGTAAATTGGTTAGGAAAGGAGAGCACGGGTGCAGATAATAATATTTGTGTCCCTGGAATTAGTTGGAAAAATATGTCATTAAATTTTAATGACTAAGGCACAGGATCCTTGGTGAGACTGCTGGATATCAGAACCACCACTTACTAGCCAGATGAAAATTAAATGTTGTAAGACTCAATTTTCTCACCTACCAATTGAAATAACATTAGTAGCACAATAGTGGGTAGGTAGTCATGAATGAACAGGAGTGAGTAACTTCATGACTGCTTGGCTTTATGGCTATATAAAAAGTAAATAAATAAAAGCAATGTTGACCACTGATTGTGACACTACCCCTAATGGAGCCAAATGTAGAAGGAGAACTTACTTGAATGCATTAAAAAAGGCATAATTCTAAAATGTACCATAATGGTTCATGCCATAATATATTGCCACAAATCTCATTAACGATGTTACTGTATTAGCTCAGGGACAACTTCTATCTTTGCATTTGATTGTTAGAAGTAAGCTCCCACGTGTGTGTCTGTGTGTTTGTGTGTGTGTGTGTGTGTCTGACAAAAAAGTCCTAACGTTTTGGATGTCAGTATGCATATACCTAACCAGTATGTGGCAGTAGGTAAAGTAAACATGTATTCAACCATCCAGCTCTGCCCTGAGCTGGATAGATTAAGCAATAAACACATCACAAACTATAGAGAAAAATAAAAGGCCTCACTTAAGTTGACATCAAAATTTACCCCTTTGCTCAGAACAGCTTAATGTTTTGAGTATCTAAAATACTCTATGATGATCCTATAATTAAAGCTATTGTACCAAAAATAGACAACATGGCTGCGTTTCAGAGATTGTCACGGAATACGGCTATCTCTATTCCTTTGTTAGCTAGAATAGTAGGTTTGATTTTCACTGCCAGAATACTGCTTACAGAATTGAGCAATGATTGTAGAAACGTTCATAAGTATTTCCAAAACTAAAAGTATGTAGCATTGTTATTGGATTATATTATGCAGGCAAAATAGCTTTTTAGAATCATATGTGTTGGTTATAGCTTTGAGCGACTACTTCATTATGCAGCCAGTTAGCTTTTCTGTGGTTATATTTCAGTTCTCTTTTGCATTTGGAGTGAAAATATTAAGAAAATATGATAAAAAGACAAACATGCAATGAACATTTCTGTATTATAATACAAAAGGATGCATGATGAATAAGTAGGAATTTTATCATTCTTTTTAGATTGTTCAAAGTCAATGTCTGAGTTTATCAGGAATTGAGATGCATAATACTGTATAGCTGAAGACCAATACATTTATATTTGGCCAAAAATAAAGAGGTAGGAAGAACAAATCATAAATGAACTGGAAGAGAGAATTTATGTAGGTCGAAGGCAATTACCTGAATGTTTGCTTCCTTTTTTTTTTAATAGAAATATACAATGTCCTTGGAGCGTTTATCAAAAGACTAAGAAATAAAAGTTAGCTCAGAAAACTTACTGAAGGAAAACGATTGAGTAAATTGAATTGGAGACTTCCAAAGCCAATACGGTACATAGATATTTCTAATTTGAGTGTTCCACTTCCCCAATCTACAAGAACCACATTATTTTCTGCTAGAATCAGATAATGCAAAGACGGAAAAGGAATGTATGGATTGATAATCCCCTCATGTTTGTTCCATGCACGATGTTGAGATTCTTAGCAAAGCTATGATTTTCTCCCCAGAAACGTTCACACATGCACATACGAGGGCTGTCTGGAAAGTATTGTAGCTGGATACTTTCCAGACAGCCCTAGTTGGTATATGTCCAGGGATCCCTTTGAAGACAATCTATGCAGTAGTATCAACACAAGAAAGTCAACCCACCTACTAATTTTAGAAACTAGGAATCCAAATGCCAGGAAAACAAACCAGATACCAACTGACAATCAACCCGCAACAATTCCAGAATTTGGGTTCCACTGCATACACTCCATTGAAGTGTTTCCTCTGTACTCTACCGCCTCCTTTTAACACAGTGTGTGTTTTAAATAATAACTTTGGAAATATTCTCACTGTAAGACACACATACTGTAGAAGAGGTCTCTCCTCTTTTCTCTTCTCTCTTTCCGTGTTTTGCAGTCACGCATCTTTGTCTTGTGGCACAAGAGATGGATCTCTGCAAATTGAAGGGTTCTTCCTTTTTTTTTTTTTCTTTTTACACTTACAGTTGTTTGGAAGAATGAGAATACTCTGTCGTAGAGCTCTGTTGAGAACACGGGTGTCCTGTAGCTGCCTTTCTCCTTTTTGATGTTCAGTATTCTTTCTGGAGGAAATACCAGGAACTAGACTGACAATCACCACTGTGTCTCCACGTCTCTTTGGTAGAAAGTGAACTCAGTTGTGGTTGTTTCTTTTACTGCGTTATTAGGGATTATGCTTCCTAATTGCTAAGCTTTCAAATTTATGTTTTATTTGGATGCCATTTTCCTTTTATGTGTCCCGTAAGTGAACTAAGTATTGATTGTTATGTGTGTTTTATTGATATATTAAAGAGTAGATCCTCTGAAGGAGGGCTTATTGTTGGAAGTTCAAAAGTATTAATATCTTTGTTTCCCTTATTGCATCTTAAATGCAACATTTGGTTTATTAAAACATATCTAGTACTTATTTAATAAGGCAAAAAGCAAATAACTCCCATGGAATCGACGTATCTATCTAACAATCATCTATCCATCCATCTATCTTCATGGATATAGACATGGATACAAAGGCAAACTGATTATTTGTATTATCCACTTTATCTATATTCTTAATTTTGCATTCGATCTGCTCCAATCTGAATGAGGTTTCTTATTGTGTCTGATCAAAATGGTATTGTTATCAATTTCTAATTATTTCTGACATATATTTAACTGCCATGATAATATTAGCAGATTTATGACACATCAGAAATTGCATCTTCCCTCATTAAAATGTTTCCTCTTGTTTCCGATTACTGTGCTTAACATATAATTCCACCACATATGATAATAAAATGACCTTTATTATACTTTTATTTGAATTTGGCTGCTATATTTTTGCCCATCACTATTAATATTTAGCCCTCCTTTATATCTATGTTTTAAGTATGTTCCTGCTAAATGATAATTTAAACAATTTCACTAATTCCAAAATTAAAGATATGCATTTTCCATTTTAACAGGAAATTTACATTCAACGTGACAGACAACAAATGTATTTTATTTGATTTCTTCCAACTGACATTTAAATATCAGCTTTCCATTGTTCTTTTCTTCCTATATTTCTGGTTGCTTAATTTAGATGACATAAATTCCCTTTATTACATTTATTTTATTGGAAATTCAACAATATGTTCTTTCCTTTATTGCTTCTTGAATGTAACATGTGATTTAGTCAAACACACCTAGCGTTTATTTAATACGTCATAAAGCAAGCATTTAAATTGACCCCTGTGGAATCTCTCTCTCTCTCTCTCTCTCATCTGTCTAGCTATCATCTATATCATCTATCTAATTACATTTGGACTTTGACTCAGTTTTAAAGCATTCCTACATATCCAGATTTTAGAGAAATTAGTCATCTTCATTTCTAACCTTGTACATTTTCAATTTCTTTCCAGATAGACCTATAATCTATTTGGATTCTATTTCAGGGCATGGTGTGAGGTAGGGATTCTGTTTTATTCAGTTTCCCAAAAGGATATATTAAAAATTCCCCATCTATTGCTGATGTTGTCATTTTATCTGCTAAGGTTTCACATGTGGTTGGGTGTATTTCTGAACTTTCTCTTCTGTTGAACTTGCCTGTCTCTCCATATGCAAGATCTACAGCACTATTTTACTTGTAGAGAATTGTCAATATGTTTTAATCTGTGGTAAGCTAGTCTCTTTGAAGAGAATTGCTTGTCATTTTTTTTCAGGGTTCTGCTTACTGGCAGTTCATCAAAACTCTACAGGTTCTGACGAGAAACTTCGTTCCCTTCTTTATTTCCAGAACTAGTTAAAGCTTAATAACCTTGCTTGTGCAAATTGCTGAACACAATCTTCTCCACACCTTTGTGAATAGTCTTTCCATCAAACTATCTTCTGCAAAATCTTTGAGTAGATCTGTTTCCAGCCAGGATCTTGCTACCTTCTGCCTCCCTGGGAACGTGGTCATTACTGTACCTTCTCTTATGTTGAATAATCATCTCTTGGGTCCCAGACTTTAGACAATTTCCATTTGCTACAGGCATAATCCCCTGGTTAGAGCACTGTGTTTTCTCAATATCATTGATGTGGCTCTTTCTTTTTTTTTCTTTGGCAATTTCTTTACAAAGGCCATAAAATTCCAGCGTTGATCACTTTACCGTACCTGACTGAACTGAATCCAAAAACTGATTCCCTATTGAGGAAAGTTGTGTTACTTTTATGTATGAAAAGTGTGATCCGATAGCAGATTGATATCAACCAGTGTAGCA
>NW_012151063.1:2739237-2740582 GCF_000956105.1 Propithecus coquereli | reverse complement strand
GATATGGCTGTGTTCCAATAATATTTTTTTGAAGAATACTGAAATTTGAATTTCATAGAGGTTTTGCATGTCATGAAATACTTGTCTTCTTTTGCATTATTTTTCCCCAACCATTTAAAAATATAAAAGGAATCTAAGTTTGTCGTCCATATGAGAAAGGCAGAGTGGGATGAAGGTGGCTTGTTTGCTATAATTTGTGTGTCCCTTGTTTTAGAGTAAAAATCTGTGACAGCTACACTGGGAATAGCTGCTTTTGAACATGCCATTGATTGAGTCTGCTAAATTCCTTGTTGACATCATAGGAAAAGAGAGAAAAAGAAAACAAACACAGAAGAGAGGTTGGGTGATCAGCATTGCTGCAATTGTGTTTTCCCTTGAGCCGTCCTTATTCACTCACTCCTCTGAGTATGCAAATCTCTGAGCTGTCACTGCTAACTCACACTCCCCAGCTCATGTTTCTATTCAGCTGCCTTTCCTGCAGCGGAGTGGGCTGTCCACAGAGTGCAGATTGGGGAGACACCGTCATTTCTAAAAGGCTTAGTTTTTGGCCATTTGCCACGTGCTGGGTGCTCTGCTGAATGATTCATGTAAATAATTTCATGAAGTGTTCACGCCAACTCTATGCATTGGGGATTGTTATTTATGCAGCTTTTGAGAACATTGAAATAGTTAAGTTTTATACATTTTCTAAAGTCACAGAGCATTAAATGGCAGAGTGACCTACTTGACGAACTAATGCCAAGTCCCATGTGCTAAAAATTGCAAGAAAACATTGCTAAGTAGGTCTCCTTGTCACAGAGTGGTTGTTTTAAATTAAAAAAAAAATGAGAAAGGAAGGAAGAAAAAAGAAGAAAAGAAAGAAAGAAAGGAAAGAAAGAAAGAAAGAAAAGAAAGAAAGAAAAAAGGAAGGCAGGAAGGAAGAAGGAAAGAAAGGAAGGAAGGAAGGAAGGAAGGAAGGAAGGAAGGAGGGAATTAGAACCTTCATTCCTATATACATCTATGTGTATAAAAATGAAAAGACAGGGATTGTACCATCTCATTTTCCTTTGCATGCATTTAATTTACTCACACCACCTGCATTGATAATTCCAGGCTTACCACCTTCAAAGGAAAAATAAAGGCATAAGCAATGCTCCATGTCCCCAATTATTTTGCAGAGAAGGAAATTAAAGCTACCTGTCACAGAGGAGCATTCAGATGTCCATTCTATTCCAACCTCTACTTCTTGTTTTGAGCCTACTAAAGCTTAGAATGAGCCTTACAATCCACTTGTCTATTTTTCTTTTGATAAGTTTCCTTTGAAGGCGATTCTATCTGTAGAGATTGCATATGTGTATCAGAACAC
>NW_012151063.1:2736207-2736772 GCF_000956105.1 Propithecus coquereli | reverse complement strand
CTATAGCAGCACATCTTGTCTTAAATTCTACTTTTCTGATATCATTACGGACTTCCTGACTTTCCCATTCTTATCTGTGTCTAATACCTCTTTTTCATCCTTCTAATTTCAACCAATGCATTTCTTTGAATTGAACGTGTCCCTTTTGTAGACAACGTAAGTTTGCATCTTATTCTCTCATTTCATAAATTATGCCTTTTGACTTTATGCAATTATCGATATATTTAGAAAAATAGTGTCATTTTGCTATTTATTTTGTAGATGTTTCAACTTTTATTTTTCTTTTCTGGTGTTCCTTTCATGCCATCTTTATTTTAATCAAATATTTTCTAATATTTTCTGTTAATTACTGATCACTATGGAGCTAATTTAGAAGTTAATAAACACTGTATATACAGAAAATCTTCAAACATATAGGAAATAAGCAATGCTCTTTAGAATTAACATTGGTCAAAGAAGTTGCCTTTAGAAAAGTTATAAAATATTTTGAACTGGAAGAAAATGAAAAGAAAATTTATCAAAATTTCTTGCATGCAAGCAAAGCAGAAAAGGAAAATTTAGATCT
>NW_012151063.1:2733769-2736157 GCF_000956105.1 Propithecus coquereli | reverse complement strand
TCCACACCTTAGGGGCAGTATGCACATTTTTGTGAATATAACCAGAGGTGATTTTAATATTGGGGACCATTCTCATATCAGGACTTTACTCCATGGGATCCTGGCATCATGAACCCCCTAATCCAACCAATAAGGATCAGACAGTAGCAGCAATCTCATCTCAAGACTTGGTCTTGGGTCTTTTGGGCACTTTTTCCCTTCTCCCAATGCCTTGTCCCTGTAAAAGAAGATGCAGGGACTCCAAGGTTGATATAGTTAGCAGTTTGCTACTCATTGACCTGTTAACTCAATTCTAAGATCCACTCAGGCATAGAGGGGTCCCAACCTTTGAGACATTTCTATCACACTCAGTAAACAGGCAGCCTCCCTTTGGAAATGTCTGTGTAAAGCTGACTTCCTTCACAAGGCCATTCTAAGCAAGAAAAGTTTTAATGATCAAATAATCTGCCTTTTAATAGAGCCTTTCTCAGTTTTCTTTCAACTTATACTCATCCATTCTAGTTCTTCTCTGGGGATTCATACATCTAACAAATGTTAGCTCCTCAAATATCCACTACTGTAAAGCAGTTCTCAAACCCTCATGTCTTTTCCTTGACCTTAGAATGTGGAATTATTCAATACACCCTCACATGACACCACTGTGAGTCCTTTGAACCTCACAGGGGATTTGCCTGGATTTGCTATAGTTTTTCAATGTGTGTCTTCAACTGTGTCCATCAGAACCAAATGCAATGCCCAGGGTATGATCTAACCAGAATCTAAGGAAGTAAGCTCCTTTCTCTTGACAGCATGCATCTATCAAATGGAGTTAATAAACTGTTAAACTAGGAGACTTCAATCCTGTCTTTAAAAATGAAATTCAGAACTTTATTTTTCTCTGTTAAATTTCATCATATTTTTGGCTAGCCATTTTCATTTTCTCTGCAATGTAAAATATCGCTCCAAGAAAGTTATCACTCTATGGGATGAACATGCCTTTTATGTCTGCATCCAAGCTCTGGACAATCATGTTAAACAGGAAAATCCCAGGGAAAATGCATTTTTACTGCAGCCCTAAGGAACTTCCAAAAGCTTGAAAATAAGCCATAAAAAACACTCATCAGCACTTCCCAAGGACTGTCATTTAACCAGCAGCAAAATAATGTGCTTATGCTATTATCCAGCCTCCAATTTTTCATATTTTCTATAACAAAATCATCAGAAATGTTACCAGACATTTTGTAAAAGTCTGAGTACACAATGTTTTGGGTATTCCTCTCATTATTTTTCTATAATTTTAAATTTCCATTCATAATTCGTTGTCGTTACAGGAGATAGTACTTGTTTCATCTTTGACAATATGAAGATGTTATCTCTCTCTATATGTGTGTGTGTGTGTGTGTGTGTGTGTGTGTATAAGACAGAGAGGGAGAGGGAGAAGGGACAGAGAGAGGGACAGAGAGAGAGAGAGAGAGAGAACCACAAGGAAGTCACAAAAGGTCACACTTCACTTAATACGGGAAAGTAAAATTATGATGATATTAAGATAATATTTACTCTAGGAAGGCTACTACGTCTTCCAAATCCTACCCTGCAACAGCAAACCCTGAGAGAAATAAAATCACAGGAGACCAGGCAATGTTAAGATCACTTTATCAATAGACGGATGTTTGCCTCAAACCATAATATAGAACGCTGCCAAACTAAGTTTATTCATGGGAAAGAACCCACCACCAAAGCCTGAAATAAGGCAGGTCATGGAGAGGGATTTTCTGTATTCCGTTGTCCTAAAATGAACATCCAACTCTCTGTTCTTTCTAACTCAAAAGTTAGACTTCAAGGATGGCATTTTAATAGGAAAACTCAGGCAACCAGAGGAAAATGTCAAAAGAGGAATGTACTTCTTTTGACCAAAGCCAAGCAGCTCATATCATGGTAGCCCCACATGGGACTAGATGTGGGTCCATTTGCTAATTGATAGAGTTGGTGATTGTGGCCAAGGAGGTCACCCCATCACAGATAGGACCATAACTCCATTGTTTATCCAGGGGATAGCTAGTGGTCCATTGAGGTGTACTTGAGTGCAACCTCGGCTCATCTTTAAGGGTAGATTCATGAAGGGAGTTGATCCCAACATAGCAGATGTCCATGGAAGATGGAAGAGGACCACGGTAACTAGATCTGAACTTTCATTCTTTTACTAATAGAAGACACGAAATGCAAGGTAGGTTAGCAGGCACTTTACCTGGATTGTGTTTAATCCCTTCAAAGTCATTAGGATTATTATGACCATGCTTGGAAGTGAGGAAAATGAGACTTAGAGAGTGTCAATGGTTTATCTTGAGTCAACCATCCAAAATACAAAAACGAAGAAGAAAAATTTTGAAATTGCTAAAAAAAAAAAAAAAA
>NW_012151063.1:2727454-2730276 GCF_000956105.1 Propithecus coquereli | reverse complement strand
ACTTTTAAGTAGTCTGCACACTATATTTCCTCAAGTTTTTATGTTTTGGCAAGACTAATAATTCATGCTTAATTGTTAAACGAAAAATATGTGTATTCTGGTTTTAATGAATGATCCATGTCAATTTGCCAAAAATGTTAATCCCCTCCCCCCGGGTTTTTAATTCACCCCTAATATGTTTTTAGTCATCTGAGAACAAAAAGTGTTTCAGAAGTATAGTTTTCTAACATAAGATTGAACTAAGACGTTGCAGGGATAAACATAGTTTCGCCCGTGGAACAGAAATGTCATTCCTGCACAATGGTTCTTTTCCGGCGTTAATTAAGAGTAGCAGTTCAGTCCTTACGCGTGCTGGGTGTAGGAGTCTTACTTTTGACATTCGAGAGGATATGGAGCACGGGACCCCAGAATTCTATAATTGAGGGAAACAATTGCTGAAAAGTGCTTTCCCTAGCTGAGGGTTTTCCACCCGTGGTTTGTTTGGTCTTTAATGATCTTCTTCCCTTTTCAATTTCCTCGTAAACTCTCTCTGCCTGCCAACAAGTTTCAGTTTAAATATCACTTTCTCCGCTCAGCAGCTCCAAGAAAGAGTCTGCGAAGTACGACTCCTTTGAGGTAAAAGTCTCCGTTTTTATCACATCAGTAGCATCTTACGTTGCACCTGCAGCTTCTAGCCCTGTTCTGGTGTATGGGCACATAGCCCACACATAAATACGATTGGTAGCTAATAAAGCGATAACGTTCCTTGGCAAGACAAAATGAAAGCCCTTAGGAGAGCATCCCAATCCTAAAGGTAAACAAATAGTGGCAAAGAGATGAAGAATGATGCCAATCCCGTGCAGGGTGGCAAGATGGAAGGCCCTGGACACAGGGTCCCTACTGTGTGGCACTCCTGCAAAAGTCAAGTTGGCCTCTTGGTCAACCACAACACCTTATGATTTAACAAATAAGAAAGTATCTTCTGATTTAAGATAAAGTCCCCAGGTGAAGGAACCAAGTACAAAAAGTGTCCACGATCTGAAGGACACAGATAAGAAATGTGTAGAATTAAACACGCATAAACACGCACTCTGAAACTGTCCCCACATCAGCCTGTTATAAGATCAGCTACCCTATGGATTATATACCAAAAGAATTTCATTTAAGTACAGTTTGTGATGATGACATTATACCGTAGTTTTTTTTTTTCTTAAGTCTTAACGAAATGAGTCATCTATTTTGTATAGCGCTAAATCATTATATAAAATGGAGAATTAAGTAATATTGAAGTGATTGACAGCAATGTCACTAGACCTAAAATATAAAGGGAGAGCTTTCTTCTCTTCCAATTAACTTTAGAAGGTAAATATATACATCTTGTCTGAAATTCTGGTGGGGCGCGGTGGCTCATGCCTGTCATCCCAGCACTTTGGGAGGCGGTGTTGGGAGGATTGCTTGAGCCCAGGAGTTTGAGACCAGCCTGGACAACATAGCAAACTTTACAAAAAAGAAAAAAGGAAATTAGCTAGGTGTGGTGGCACACACCTGTAGTCCCAGCTACTTGGGGGGCTGAGATGGCAGGACTGCTTGAGCCCAGGAGGTGGACGTTACAGTGAGGATGACTGGGCCAATGCACTTCAGCCTGGGCAACAGAGTGAGACCCTGTCTCTTAAAAAAAAAAAAAATTCAATTTTTTTTTAATAATCTGCATCATGATGTTGAAAGTAAGTCCAATTGCCTCTTTTTATAAATGAGAAGCCCACCAATTTTAAGCCACTTTTCCAAACATCTGAGTTGAGGCTTAATGTCAGCTAAACTGATACAGCAATTTTTAAGGTGAACATAAAGTTTCTAAAGCATGCTTGAAAACAAGTGTTACTTCACATATTCTGAGACAGTCCGTAATATGTTTGGGATGTCCATGGGCCCAAGGTGGTGGGGTGGGGGTAGGGGGCCCAGGTGTATGATTGCAAATCTTGTCTCCTAAGGACAAAGTGTTCTTCATTCATTCATTCATAAATTTGTTCATTCAAAAAATATTCACTGTATGCTCAGTGCTACTCAGGGTATTGGGAATATTACAGTAAATCAAATATCCAAAAATTCTCTGTGCTCACGGAGTTGATAGGATGCATGGAAGAAAAACTACATATAAATACAAATACACACACATGTCTACACACTATTTCTACAATCCCCAGTCTCAGATTGGAATTAAAATAATAAAGCAGGAACAAGGAAGAGAAAGTGATTACAGCTTCCCTATACATAAGGTGAGTGGTAAAAGTCTATTCATTTTAGGTATGTAATTTTAGTAATTTTCTTGATAAAAGATCTGGATAAGTAAGAAATAACTGAAATTGTGTCACAATAATTTCAGTGCCTGCTGGATCACAGCTTACGATGAGACTGTGTACCGTATGAGGTTGACAAGGTGGGTAGGGGTCAGCACATGGCGGGTGATTCGCACCATTTTGATGAATGTGGGCTACATTATCTGAGACTATTACCATGGTAGCCACTGACCAAATGAGGCTACTGCCCTATGCTGCAATGCAGCTACTCCAAACTGCAGTGTGCTACAAATGGAAAACACACAGCAGATTTCAAAGACTTAGTATTAAAAAAAAAAAAAGATTTCCCTTACAAGTATCATATTAATGACACGTTTAAATGATAATATTTTGAATACGTGAAGTTAAATGATATATATATATCTCAAAATCAGTTTTCCCTGTCTCTTTTTACTTTTTTTAATATGGCTGCTAGAAAATCTCAACGACCACAGGTAGCTCTTATTCTATTTCCAATCCACAGCATTGATCCAGGCAATAATTTTCACT
>NW_012151063.1:2725682-2727404 GCF_000956105.1 Propithecus coquereli | reverse complement strand
TTTTGCTCTAAGTCACATTGCTCTATTTCATAAAATTTACATTTAGTGTCTCTCTATTGAATATCAAACATCCCACCAATTCATAAAATAAATCTCTAATCAACATCATTTTTTATTCTTTTACCATATAGGTAGCAAGAAACATGAGGACCTTGGGCCAGTTTCCATATTAGCATTGAGGAATCTCACAATGAATAAATCTTGATGTCTATTTAAAAAAAAAAAAAACAGGAAGAGGAAGGAAAACACACATGTCAAGTGAGGTAAGACTGATCTCAATCATGTTCGAAGACAGAGGAATTACAATGGCTCTGGGGTAGTGAGAGAAAGATTTTGTGTGTATTGGTTCCCTATGGCTGCTATAACAAATCACCCCAAATTTAGTGTCTTAAAGAAGACACATTAATTACCTTATAGTGTTATAGATCAAGATGCCTCTCACAGGAAATCTTTAACAGCTTCTGATCCAACCTCTCAGGAAAAAAACTAAGGCAAGAAAGCAAGGAAGCATAAAAAGATCTCACATGTTTGAAAACAATTCAAGGACTCTGTCATAGATTACGCCAGTGTGTTTGGTGTAGGGTTGGAGGAGGGGGTATGTTTGGAAATATACATTGATTACTGGATCTAGTCAAGGAATACTGTGCATGGTTCTGAATGCTGGAAGTCTGAACTCCATGCATCTTGCAATAGAGACTTGTAAAAAGTGTTAGAGAAAGACAAAGAGATGATATGCTTTATTTTTCCACAAATACAATATAGACTTATTTAATGGGGTTCAAAGCCACTTACTGGAATCTACATAGCTGAATGGACTAGAAATACCTGGAGATGCTGGTCTATTTGAGCCTTGGGCGTCTTCCTAAGTCGACACTATGTCATCAGCCAAGCAAGTCTTCAGGGTGACACAAGTATCCTAAAATAATTGTCTACAATTGGCTGATTTGGAATCTCTGTTTTAATTTCTCCTGGTGTGAAGTGGTCAGCCACCTTGCTTAAGGATTGGAACATCACAGAGAAATCTGCTTTCTAGGGAGTTATATGTTGCTTCTGTTCTATGAATTATTTTAAGTGCTATTTAATCTATCAGCCTGTGCTTAAGCATGAGTGACAATGGACAATTATACCTTTGTCTTCCTGTTTATGCAATTTAGCAGAGCAAGATCCGCAAATCAAAATGATGCATTGATTAAGAGTTATATCTGCACATCTACACAAACCAGCCGGTGTTGGAGATGTAATTATTGGCAAACATTACACACCCACAACAGGCAGAAGATGAATAGCTTACGCTTCCGTTGACTCCAATGCTTTAAAATATAATTCAGGATCCACTTTAAAGATGCATTGTGCATTATAACACACAGGTTCAACATACCTAATGTGAAAATTTGAAATCCAAAATGCTCTGAAACCCAAATGTTTTAGGGTACAAACATTGTCATTCGAAGGAAATGCTCATTTAGATTTTGGATTTGGGGATTAGGGATGTTAAACAGGTAAATATAACGCAAATATCCCAAAATCCAAAACACTTCTGGACCCACGCATTTCAGACAAGGGATATTCAACCTGTTTTAGTCTATTTTTAGCTTTTAAACATTTATGTAGATTGTGATACTATATTGGTCTTTTAAAAAATATAAAAACAATTTTATATACTTAGCTATCCATAGGAATAAGTTCGGGAAAATACACAAATGATCCAATAGCAGTTACCGC
>NW_012151063.1:2697487-2722404 GCF_000956105.1 Propithecus coquereli | reverse complement strand
ATATTACAGGGGTACAAACACTTTGGCCACATATATTGCCTTTGCACTGCCTGAGTCAGAGATACAAGTGTGCCCATCTCCCAGACAGTGTGCACCACACCCATTAGGTGTGAATTTACACATCCACTCCTCCCCCTCCCACCTGCCCCACACCTGATCAATGTTGCTTCCATATGTGTTGATCAGTTAGTACCAATTTGATGGTGAGTACATGTGGTGCTTGTTTTTCCATTCTTGTGATACTTCACTTAGTAGAATGGGCTCCAGCTCCACCCAGGATAACACAAGAGGTGCTATATTACCATTGTTTCTTAAAGCTGAGTAGAACTCCATGGTGTACATATAACACATTTTATGAATCCACTCGTGCATTGATGGGCACTTGGGTTGTTTCCACATCTGTGCAATTGTGAATTGTGCTGCTATAAACATTCGAGTGCAGGTGTCTTTATTATAGAATGTCTTTTGTTCCTTTGGGCAGATGCCCAGCAGTGGGATTGCTGGGTCAAATGGACAGGACTGCCTTTCAAAGGAGCAGAGCACGGGGGAGCCAGAAGAGGGAGTCTGTGTTGTTAACATCATCAGCCTCAATGTGGAGGCTGTTAGAAGAAGAAAAAAGAAAGAACTACCTCTGGCATGAGATTATGTGAGAAGATTGTGGTTGTGGGTATATCCACGATGAAGAAGTGAGACAGATATTTCAGAGGCCAGAGAGATTCGAGGCTGAGGTTTTGGCATTGAAGGAAGGCAAGATGGTGGGGAGATCTTGGAGTTCTGCTAGTGCAAGAGAGTGTTGCATAACCGGGAAACCCCGGATTCCTGTTTTCATTTGTGAGCAGCTGTGCATTCAAAGAGGATGGTGCTACTCGTTACTATACTGGGGGAAGACTTGGTATCGACATGAAGAGGGAACAGTCTGAGTGTTGAGGTTGTTCAGCGACCAAGGCTGCCAAACAGTGAGCTATTCATAGGTGGGTGCCTATATTCAAAGTACAGATGACAACCTGTCCACAAAACTGTGGGAGATGTACATTATTCCCTCTCACTGAGCAGTTTGACTACATCAACCACAAAGCATGCATAATTCCCTGACCATGACTGGCTAGAATCTCAGTGAACCGTACCATGAAGAAATCACTTGGGAGAAAAATGTGTGCTAGGTTCTGGCTTCTCTCCTTCCACAGGCAGATTTTAGGAAAGAAAAAAAATTATGGATAGCAATGACAGAGATAGGATTCGTCGCTGATCGTGGTGTTTTCAAGGAAATTTTGGATCTGGAAGACCCAGGATAAAGATGAAATATCTGATGTTGTCAAATGGTAGACGTTTGTAGAAATGAGTAAAGCTTTTATTCCTGAATAATTATGTTTGCCGGACACCCTTAAGGCTTCTTTCTGAGAAGTGTTTTTTTGTTTTTGTCTTTTTTGTTTGCTTTTTGTGAAACTGCATTGGTTGCTTTTTTCCTAAAGCTGCAATTCTTCAAAAAAACAAAAAAATCTCTTGAACATCCCACTTAATCCTTTCTCAGTAGGAAAGGCTTGGCCTCCTTTTAAAAAGAAGTGGATTTTTCTTTCATCTTTAAATGCTCATTCAACTGCAAAGAGCTTAGAGTAAAAAGTGCTTAATTATTCCTCTATTTCCAGTACCCTCAATTAAATTTTTTAATCTTTTTTTTTCTTTCACATATGGGGCAGTTGTGCCTTGCTCGTGTTAGATGTTTAAATGAAGCTCTAAAACACGATGCTAAGTAACAAGGGATAGCTTTCTGCATTTAATAAACTCATTAGACAACTAGGTGCTCCTATTTAATGAACCAGCATCAAACCAAGGCTGGGATTATTCTTCCAATGCAGTTTGCACTCATCTGTCTGTCTCAGAGCCAGCCCTCACTCACACTAGAGTTCCTGGAGCGGGAGGAAAGGCATCCATCCATCACAATATCACGCAATGCCTCCAGAAATTTCTCTGGTCGTTGTATTTTCAGCTCCCTGACTCGTGTTGCACTCGCTTGCTCTGTCTTGCATACTTCTTGCTTTTTGAGTCTCCTGGACTCCAGGTGGAATTCAGAAAATTTAAATTCACAGCTTCGCCGCCAGGAGGAGGCTGCTGCAACCCCAATGTGTGATGTGGGCAACTCCAATCAGGGCTATTTTGATGCATGTCGCTGGCAGCCAGAGTAGACACCTCTTGATGGCCGCAGCTACACAGAAAGCAGGTCATGACCTTGACTTAAAGAGTGGCGTCATCCTTGGGCTTGGCATCAGAGCTGGCAGCGACGCCTCCAGTGACCTGGGGGTCAGGGGCAGAATTGGCAACGTCCACCTCAGACCGACACAGGAGCTTTATTTTCTACGTTGTTCCTGAAAGCTTTCCCTGCAGGCTGCTTCCCAGCCTTTCCCAGCAATTTCGGGACCTAAGCAATATCTTTTAATGAGCCCCTTTCTGCTTAATCAGCTAGAGTCAGCTTCCGAGGGCTCCAATTCAGAACCCCGGACAACATAAATCTAAGGAGGAACCTGGCCGTGCATTCTCCCGGAGTGGTGAAGCATTAGGAAGGTCACCTCCAAAACACACTGACAGTTAATAGAAATGGATACGTCTTTCCGTCTCCATTTTCTTCAATTCTGACAAAGCGTCTGTTGGGGCTCAGTAAACAAGCACCCCAAATGAAGGCCTCAGAAGCAAAACGTGCCCTCTGACCTTCTCCTGTCCTCCTGTCTCTGTCCCATCTCCCCCCCCAGGTAACCGTGGAAACCAGAATCCCTCTTCCCCAAGGCGAGTCACAGAAACGAAAACCCCTTTTCCCCAAAGCCATCCATAAACCCTAAAAAGATGACTCGAAATTCCTCCCTGCCTTATGCAAAAACTGGCCATAAGGAAATTCTCTGACTGCCTTGTCTGGCTGTAGGTCATGAGACCCCCATTCCAGAGAGGGTCATTCCCCACACCCAAAGAAAGGACGCTGCTCAGAGGGGCCAAGAAGAGTCTAGAAAGAGAGGCCTTGCTGGGTTCCCACTCAGTCCGTCAGCACCAGATCAGGCCCTTTCGTCCATCCTATTTCTACATGGCCACCCACGCTGTGTTGGACCTGAGCATAAAAATGAACAATTTGCCCAATATCTTTCAGTCTTTCTTCTGAAGAGTCCCATGTACACATTAATACATTTTATATACATTCTCTCCAATCAATCTGCTTTTTTTTTAAGTTGATTTTAGTGAACTTTCATAGGGTGAAAGGGGAATTTGTCTTTGGTCCCTAAAGAACCAATTTATTGTAGCACAGAAAATATTATTCTTATGGTTCACTGCCCTGAATATATGCATCCGATCTCACTACGTCTATCTGACCTCATAATCTACAAACAGGAATAAATAGTATTTTGCTCACCTCACCCATATTTAACCTTCTGAAAGATATTTAAACCACATTTGTACTTGTCCTCTGCATTAGATTGTAGATTACTGCAAGTGGGGACATATTCCTTTCCACATACATGTTTTTAATTTAGTGACATTGAGTCTACATCTCTTTGGCACGGACAAAAATGCTCAATGCATTTTTGCAGGGCAAATGACAGTAGCAGAGTTTAAGTCCAGAAAAGAAGAGAGAGAAGGGAGTGAACCACAACAATAACGACAAAATGATTTCCTTAGCCTTTTCTCTCCAGGAAAGACATCATTTTTTTTTTCTTTTCTGTCAATAGCAAAGAGAATTGGTCTTCACACATCCATGCACAGGGATACACACACACACACACACACACACACACACACACACACACATTAGCAAAATGGAAAACGGCACATCCTGTTACAAACACCCTGTTTGGGATCCTACATAGAGCTCAATTCTGTAACATCTGTGGGCAAATCTCTAGTAAAGATCCCTTCGACATTCTACACTAAGTTTTGCATTTACAGTTGCTATTTATAATGTTACCCACTATCATCCTTTGCCTCTTTGCCATCCCTATTTATAAATCTCTTAAAAATAAATACAATCTATCATGCTTCATTGATCTCAAGCACATTAAACATGTTACGCTCTAAGTTCTACATCCTGAAATTATTTCAAGACCCGTTGACGATGAAGACATTAACTCCCTGAAATATTGGTGCAGCTTTAATTTAAAGCAAAGGAATCCTAATTCAGAATGGATTTAAGGAGGCTGGTATTCTCTAAGTCACATTTTTTGAAAAAAATCTAACACCAATGGTGGTTGAACTCTTTGAAATTTACTACGAAGAGTGTTATATTTGGATTCTGTTAATGTGTTTCCCCTTGGACAGCCTCATTTTAAAAGAAAAGCAAGGAGAGCATTTGACTCTGTGGTGGAAGGGTCATATGCAAAATGTATGAAAATAAAGACAAAGGAAACTACTAGGTGGTGAATCTAACTACTAACCACGATTTGGAGTCAGATGGAAATGAGTTTGTGCACAGTAACAAGACAATTGCTACTTCTCAGAGGGCTGATTTGGTAGCCACACGATTGATAGGTTGGACTTCTCTGACGGTACATCTTATCAGTAACTTTCTCATCAGATCCCTTAACATAGAGACTTAGAACTAAATTTACAGAAAAATAAGTTGATCTAAATACATTTAAAAAACACGAGGAGTAACGTGTCATTAGGAGTTCTAAAGTATGTCTGACTTTGCCTGTGCCCCAGAGACTTGCTCCACTGACGTTCTTTGCAGAGCTGGTTGTCATTCTTGCATGTCCGTAAAACCCTATGCCGTTCATTCAAACGTTAAGGAAAGTTCGTGCAATGAATGTTTTCACTTCCCACCCACTCAGTTTTCCTCTAAGACTTCAAAACTTTTGTTCATTTGCATTGTGCATCTTCACTGAATCCATCCTCTGATAGCTCAACTGATACCTTCTGCTAAGCTCACCAGCCACCCATAACACTGCTCTCTTAGGAAGGAACCAAAGACCCTTCTTCCAAGATGCTTACGGTTTCTAGGTTGCACGCAACAGCCCAGCTAGCTGTTCTCTCTTGAGCCTTCATATCTGTGCCTGCACTGGTGTGGACTCTCTGCCCACACAACAGCAGAAAACACTCAGTTATGTCTCTGCCTTCCTTCCGTCTTTCCTTCTTTCCACAAAGATTCATTGGACAAGTTACTTTGGCAAACAGCGAACATGAATCTTTCCTTCAACTGTACTCTATCCCTAAAACTACATATTTAATTTACATTCGACCCACTTCCAAGCTGTTTCTTTGCCCGCCCCTTTAACAGTAGACTCCCCATATCCCACCAGTCATTAACTTAATTTCCCAGCTCTGCCCAAGCTCAGTGAACACATTAGCTGCCTGGCACTGGAGTGGGCATTTTAAAAGACTAAGTGAAGGTGGCGAATGACAGAATCAATGAGAGTTGCATGTATGTACCCAGAAAAGTAAAGCCAAGGAATAAGAAAAACCTAAAAGGCTATGTTTTTAATGTAAGGAATTTATGTCACAGAAAGCATAATATGGAATAAATCGGAAACAGCAGAATGTCTTAAGAAATTATTTTAGAATAATTAGTCTATTTTAAATTTGCTACTAGGTAAAAATCATAACAATCATAACAACAAGCCGATCTACAGCAGAATAATTAATTTCATCTTTTCTTCAAGGCTTAAGTTCCTTATAAACCAGAGTACAGATTTCTAGCAGGATAAAGCATGCCCTATAGAATCTGTGCATTTGTCTCAGATAATCAAATATACCTACATTTTCATAGGGTTCCAGGTTGGGTTTTGATATTTGTGTTATTTGAAGATGCAATTTTTGGTATAAACAAGCTAAGAAAAATCATGTGGATTTCTTAAAGTAAGTAATATATTTTGGATTCATCCTGACAACGGAAAAGAAGCCAAACTCTGTAAAATAATTTTAAAGAGATTTATTCTGAGTCGAATTTGAGGACCATGACCCGGAGCCACGCCAAGAAGCCTTAAGCAAGTGGTTGGGTCACAGTTTGGTTTTATGCATTTCAGGGAGACAGGGGTTACAGGTAAAGTCATAAATCAATACGTGGGAGGCACACATTGGTTTGGCCCGAAAAGGTGCGTTATCTCAAAGTGTGGGCTTTCAGGTTATAGGTAGGTTTAAAGCCTCCTTGACTTATACTTGGTTAAAGACATGAAGCTTTGTCGACAAGCTTGGAATGTTTTAAGTTAAGATAAGGAAGTCTGTTAATGGGAGACAAGCTACTGGCCATATATTTGTTGTGTAAATTGAGGACCTGAAGGTGTGACTAGCATAGCCTTAGGCCTGTTAATGGGTTACAAAGGATGTCTCCAACAAGGGAGGGGCATGATGAGGCATGCCTGACCTCCCTCCTCTCCTGGTGGCAGGCGATTTAGTTTTAGGATAACCCCTTGGCCAAGACTGAGTCCATTCAGTCAGCCAGTTGCGGGGGGAGCCTTAAGATTTTATTTTAGTTCACAATCCTTTACACTGATGCAGAGTTTAGGCATTCAATCATTTTTTGAGAATTTAATTAATATTATCTATAAATAAGGGAATTCATTATTTCTTAATACTTAAAATACCAAAATATTTTGATGATTTTTACTATTGCAGTATGCAGTATGTAACCTATCAGTGAATGAAATAATAATGAAATGAAACACCCTGCTGAGTTTATTTATTGAGTTCTTACATTTATCGCAATACTATTACAAAATATTTCTTATTTTATAGAAAATACAATTTTATGAAGCTAAGCCACCGTTGTTATTATCATACACAATTTATTCCTCAGTTATTGTCGATATGTTGAGTTTCCTAGTACTTTAATTTTAGCAGTGATCTGCTGTATTTATTTATTATGACATTTAATTTAAAAAGATATTGGTTTTTTGAAAAAGCAAAGTATAACAGAACACTCTCTACCTTGATAAAATGAGGCATATGCTGAAATTTTATCGTCTATTTTACAGAAGCAAAATTAATTTGGCTTTTCCTATTTTGGCCTAGCAAATTCTTCAAGCATCTACTCGATTATTTTAAACAGTAAGTAAACAGACATCGATGGCTTATTTAAAAAAAAATGCTATTTTCTTGAAGGTATGCTAGTTGTTTACTTCAGTTAAGCCTTTTAACTGTTGTCCAATTATATACCCTCCCTCAGAAGTATACCTCTTTGTATATTACCCTACAGGGCTTTTTCTTAATTTCCAACTTTATACTACTGTCCCTAAAATGACTTAAAAGATAATTTTACATGTTCTTTTATTTATGTAACTCAGCAGAACCAATTCCCATAGGGACAACACTTACATTCAATATTTGTGGTTGGTGGGTATTTTGCCTTGATGGAGCTCAGGAAATTTCACCGCAAAATACCACTCCTTGGTATAAAGAGTATTTTGATTTAAAGGCCCTTAGAGATCAACAGGTGTTGGAAGGGGCTTCCCCTCTATCTGCATAACCAGAGGGACCCATGGAAAGAACAATGGACTTCCCTTCCCTTCCCTGTTAGCTCAGTAAATTGCAATAAAGAAGAGCAAGAATGCAACCAGACCTGGCCGAAATCCTTTTAAATGTTATACCTGTCATTGAAGGTTAATTTAACTTGCAAAGAGCATCATTTACAAGTCAATCTGTCCCGCCCCGTCCATTCATCTTCCCTAGCAACCACTGAATGCCCCTAGACAGAATTACCTACACTCCTCATCTTCTCCTCCCCTCTCAAAGGAGGGTATAAAAATGTCTGGATGGCACTGGGATACTGGATAATCACTCTGCAATTCTCCCCATGGACATGGTAAATAAACCTCTCTCTCTCATTAATCTGTTTATCTTCCAGCAAATTTCGGGGGACAGGGGAAGTTTCCCCTCACGCCCACAAGCCTGTGTCGCCTATGACAATAACATACTGATCTGTGTATCTTTCCAGCGAAGTCTTATCTGTAGTAGCATATGCCTTAGGTCACAGATTATTTTTTTCGTCGATGTCTTCACTGTACTTGGATAATGTATCTTCCTATATGAACCCTAACGTCATTGTCTTCCGTGAAAAAGAACAGCTTGTTGTGATTCTAGTTGGAATCATCATTGGTTCATGTCAGTTTGGGTAGAACTCACATTTTCATGGAATTTAAGCATTTGTGACCATAGTATGTACTTCCATTAGAACATCTTTTTGTGTTCTCTAATAAGATTTCATGTATTCCCAATGCCTTTCTTATTTTCATTCCTAATTTTTTAAAATGATGATTGGATTTTGAATAGAATATCCCCATATAAACCTTCTATATAGAATGTATAGAATGTTCCTTTGCAGGTTCTTTTGGGAGTATATTTAAAAAGCTAATAATTTTTTTATTTACCTTGTGTTGAGCCCTTTTATCAAATTACCTTATTTTTGTAATCGCTTTTTAATAGATTTTCTCAGGTAAACATTCACGCTATCAGCGCAAGTGCTCTCATTTTATCTGTTCTTTTCCAATTGTTACAACGAATCTTCATTTACTGGCCTCATTGCATTTGCTACGATCTTCAAACCGTGGTCGGATAATAATAGAAATAAAAGGCATTCCCACCTGCTCCCCGTTTTAATTGAAATGACTTTAGTGTCTTGCTTTTTAGGCTGATATTGGTATTGATTTTAGAAGAGTGCTTTTGCTATTTGTGTGTTTTTAAAGATGTCTTATCCTTTTCTTCTTGCTGTTTTAGATTGAGTTGCATAATTACTCCAAAACGAATTTTCTATGCCTATCGATGTAACCACACAACTCCCTTTCATTTGTTGAATCGATGGAGGGCAGTGACTGCACGTAAAGTTTTCCAAACACTTTGCAACCTTCTTCACAGCCACCCACTTAACCGCGTGGGGCATCATTTCATGATAGACCATTGGATTTTAAAGGAATTTTAAACGCACCTGTATCATTAGAGTCTTGAATTATATTTATGTGTACCATAATCATTATTTTAGGGCCACATATGTGTATATGCTTTATGTAGGAAGTACTTTATTTCACGTATTCTCTAATTTTATCCTAAAAGCAGACATAAGACATAGGTTTAAATATTGTTCTGTGGAGAGAAAACTTCCCTGGATGCCTCAGTGTTTCTGTGAGAAGCTTTAGCCTTCGGAGGCAAGGCATGGACATAAAGCTAGAGAATGTTTGCTTTCATGTCTCTCAGAAGCATCTTCACAGCCTGTGAGAATTAGGTAAGTGGCCGTTTTTTCTAGTTAATTGCTCTTATTGGAAAGGGTAATAAAACTCTTATCTGCCCTAAAGCCAGAGTGTTGCAGCTCAGACTCAACCCTGGGCCAAGCCCTCAGGTGTCTGTCAGACAAGAGCTGGTATCCAGGTAGACATTCACATTTCTAGGGGGAATTCAACCTTATCTCAGCACCATCTCTAGGTGATGAAAAACACATGGTCCCTCAGTTCCCGGAGAGATTTTATTTTACATTCCAAAGTTCTGGAAAAAGGAGGAGATACCTTCATCCGAGGAGGGACAACTGCTTCCTTCTTCTTTATAAACAGATAATTTTTTCCCCCATGCCTCAACCTTAGAAGGGTTTTAGGATGCTAGCACAAACGGCAAGAACACACTTATTATTTGCTGTGTGATTTTTAATAAGAAATACATCTCAGAACCACAACACTTTGTGAAGGAATTAATGAATTCTGGATGAAATTAATAAAGATGAATATGGAAAACCAAATGCATTCCCTTTCCACCTAACCAATGAAGACTCTAAAATACATGCGGTCGGTGCCAAGCTCTCTGGGCAGGGCATCTGCTATATAACACATTTCTACACTGTCCTCATCAGACAAATCGAGGAGCTCTTCACTGTTGTCTGTGGAACAGGAGAGTTTAACCTCAAGATTACTTTTTCCGTTTTCTTTTCTTTTTATTTCAGAATATTATGGGGGGTCCAAACGTTTAGGTTTTCAAATTAGGCGTCACGGATTTTCGTGTAGTTTTTTTTTTTTTTTAATTGTAAGTCTCCACTTCTTTACATTCCCCAGTGTCTGTTTCATGCCTCTTTTCTATAATTCAATCTTGCTGTTTGTGTCTTTATAATACATCAGGCACACAGAGGCTTTTTCTATATTATTTTAGTGTATCATTTTAAGAATCATCTTGGGTGATGGCTATAATGTTTATTAATACCTCCCACTTCATTAATTTTAGCTTTAAGCTTTATTAGCATTTTTCTATTTAATTTTGCTTTATTTTGTTCTTTAATTTATTCAAATGAGCATTAAGTTCCTTTCCTTCTCTGTTTTCTTTTAAATAATGACGGCATTTGAGGCTGTGTTTTCCTTTGAATGCCGTTACTGCTGTGGGCCATCAGTAAAATTACCCTCAGATGGTTTATGGGCTCGGCTTTCATATCCCCTCTGAACACAGAATAACCTCAGCTTGCATTTCTTTATTTCTAAGTAATGTACAATCGTGGGGCCAATGATCTGTGGTTCATTCTCAACTTTTGGGGTCATGATTTAAGGATTTCTACTTTTTCAGATTTTGTTGAGATTTACCGTATACAAATTGTAGCTACACTATATGTATATAAACATATGTTCTCAATAATGGATATCTGCATTAAATGTATATAAAGTTATCGCATATGTGCGTGTATATGTGTGGGTTTATATATATATGAGAGATAATATATTAAATTGAATCTATCATCTGAATTATGTTTTCCTGTCTTTGTTTTTCACTATTAGATTTGACTTCTCAAATTCAAAAAGTGGTGTGCATGAACTATGCCTCTATAAATATATTTGTAAGAATTTCTCCTTTCATTTCCAATGCTTTTCTTTCCAATCGTTTAGCTGCTATTTCTACTTGATGTAAATATTATTTTTTATCATCACATTTTTTAACATTAGATCTCACTCTGACTTAAACTATCACTATTATTGTCCCTCATACAAAGTATTGGTTTCTGAATCCATTTATTTTAACATTTTTTATCACTTTACTTTTCAGTATGTTTGCATCAGCAAGACAGAGCTGAGTTTTGGTGGTATTGATGAGGAAATTCTGTTCATTGATATGGAATGGTTTTCTACTCCTTTCATTATATCTCACAGTTGTTTAATATTTAGCAAGCTGTGATGTCTCTCTCCTATTTCAGTTCACTGCTGTCTCCCCATCTTGGATTCTCTATTCTAGCAGGTTGACGTGAAGGAGAGATCTGAGTTCTTCCTGTGGATCTCAAGTTCCTAGGTGCTGTTTTATTATTCGAATCGTCTTAATGGCTTCAGCCCTTTGTTTTGTGGGCTTCTGCTCTCCCTGTTGCATTTCCTCCTCCGCCTCCTGACTTTTAGATTTAGGGGATCCCTTGTCCTAGACCTCTTCATTGTTGGGGTCCCTACTCTGTTGTTCACCCCACAGTGCAAAGGGAAGTAGCCTCTGTGCCTGGGGGTCTCCAGGGATCAAGCCATCAGTTCTCAGTCTCCAGGAAGACCTGCTCCAGATCTGCCCCAGGCTTAGACAAAGGAGGAACCCACCTACCTGTCCATCTCCCCTTAGCCTCTTACATTTCAGGGAGCAACAACACAATAATACAGAGGGGAGGGGAATCTTTTTTTGAGAGACCGCCTCTTTCAGGATGAACTGGGCTCCAGTTTTTACTTATAACAACGCATCTGCACCTCATTGAGTCTAGATTTAACGAGACAGAAAATCCTTACCCTTTACTGTATTGAAGATGCAATTCTATTTTTTAAGAGAAAAATGGAACAAATATATGCATATCTGTTAGCTCCATGCACATGTATACTTCTGAAAACCTCTACTATTTTGCTATAAAAACTATGCAAAAAGTGCACTTGCATATAATGCCAAATGAATGCTTGAAAATGTATTTTTATAATGAATGTAAGAAAGCTACACATTTAATCTGAGTATAAATTTATTTTTATGTCTTATGCCTGCTCTGTAAAGCAACTTTTCCATGGACTGGGGGTGTTTTTGTTTTTGCTTCTGTTTATGTGGTGGATTACGTTTATAGATTTGCGTATGTTGAACCATCCCTGCATCTCTGGAATGAAGCCCACTTGGTCATGATGGATTATTTTCTTAAGAAGCACCTGGATTCGGTTAGCTAGAATTTTGTTGAGAATTTTTGCATCTATATTCATAAGGGATATTGGTCTGTAGTTTTCCTTTTTTGTTGCGTCCTTTCCTGGTTTTGGTATCAGGGTTATGTTGGCTTCATAAATTGTGTTGGGGAGGAATCCATCCTTCTCGATGCTGTGGAATAATTTCTGCAGGATAGGCATCAGTTCTTCTTTGTAGGTGTGGTAAAATTCGGGTGTGAAACCATCTGGTCCGGGACTTTTCTTTTTTGGAATGTTTTTTATTGCTGTTTCAATTTCAGTCCTTGATATTGGTCTGTTCAGGAATTCAATTTCTTCCTGGTTGAGCCTAAGGTCATCCTTTTTGGTTAGGTAAAGATTTGCCAATTTAGTTGATCTTTTCAAAGAACCAGACTTTGATTTTTCTCTATCATTTTCCTATTTTTCTATTTCATTTATTTCCACTCCAATATTCACTACTTCTTTCCTCCCTTGTGTTTGGTTTAATTTGATCTTCTTAACCTACAATCTTAAAGTGAATGGTTAGGTTACTGCTTTGAGACGTTCTTAATTTTATATGAAAACATTGACTACTATAAATTGCCCTTTAAGCACTATTTTAGCTGTATAAAGTGCGCAAAATTGGATACATTTTGGTACGTTGTATTTTCACCTTCATTAGTGTCGTATCATTATCTAACGTCTGTTCCGATTTCTTGTTTGACCTATTGTATTTTATTAGTGTGCTAATTTCCACATACTTGGCAAATTTCCCAAATTTCCTTCTGTTGTTGCTAAATTTTTTCCTTCTGGATCAGAGGCATAATTGCATGATTTCAATCGCCTTAAATTCGTTGAGGCTGGTCATATGCCCTAAGCCCTGGTCTAGGTAAGAATGTGTTTCTTGAGAAACAGTTGAGAACAGTTGAGAAGAATGATTACCGTTGACAGTCACAGCGTGAGAACAGCTTTTCCCATCGCGCAAGCTCTCAGTCAAGTTAAATAAAAACAAATTCTGCCAATGATGCCTTTCCTTAAAGCTTCCAGATCAAATAAAGAAATTTTTCCTGACGTGGAGCTTTTCGAGGCACTCTGTTTTCATTCTGCCCCATCCAACGTCTGTTAGACTATTCGTTTTCACAGCTATGGTGTTTTCAAGGCTGGTTTCCGAGGCTACCATGAAATTGGGGAGAGGGCGAGGGGAACAAACAAAGTGAAAACACCACAAAGTTTCCTTCTGGTACCAAAATTCAACCATCTTTGTTGAATAAACTCTCCTCAGATTGCTGCAGGCTTTAGGCTCATTAGCAGAGTTTCGAAAACTTTAATTTTGGTTATTATTGCAAGTGTTAGGATTTTTTTTGTAAGGAGAAGATTTTCAGAGGTCTTCACTCCACAATTTTAGAAATGATTCCTGTTTGTATTTTATTAATGTTTATTCTTACCTTAATTGATCTTCTTCTAATGTCTTCGAGTTCAGTTGGTTGTATTTTTTCTAACTTGTTCAGATAGATACTGGTAGCATACATTTTCAGCATTAATAAACCCTTATTAATCAACACTGATTTACAGCATTAATATTCAACATGAATTTTAACCATTATTTATGCTCAAGGCTGTTGCTATGGTCTGAATGTTGGTGTCTCCCCAAAATTCATATGTTAGAACCTAATATCCAATATGATAGCATTAGGAGGTAAGGCCTTTGAGAGGTGATGAAGTCATGAGCACGGAACCCTCAAGAATGCGGTTACTGTCTTATAAAAGAGACCACAGAGAGCTCCCTTGCCCCTTCCACCATGTGAGGACACAGCGAGAAGGCACCATCTATGAACCAGGAAGTGAGTCCTCACCAGACACAGACTCTGCCACGCCGGGATCTCAGACTTCCAGCCTCCAGAGCTGTGAGCAATAAATATCTACTATTTATAAGCCAGAGAGTTTATGGTATTTTGTTATAGCAGCTTGAATGGGCTATGGCAGCTGCATATTTCTCTCTAAGCCTAAATTTAGGTGCATTCCACACGGTTTTACAAGTCAGATTTGAATTCTCATTAAATTCAAATATTTTCTAATCGCCCATGTATGTCTTCTTTGTCCCCTTGGGTTAGTTAATGGTATGTCCTTAATTTACAAATATTTGGGTGATTTTCTAGTTGTATTTGTGCTCTTCCATATCCCGTGAAATACGTTGACATTTGTTTTATGGTGCAACATATGGTCAATTTTGGTGTATGTCCTTTGTGCATCTGAGGCAAATAAGAAATATATGGTTTCCTGCCTGCATTGTCCTATATATGCCAGTCAAGTAACTTGTGTTTTCAATTCTTTTTTATCATTCCTAATTATTTGTGGTTTTGTCCAAAGTTAGAAATCTTTATGGACACCAGCTATGGGGAGAAGTTAAGAATCTTTATGGTCATCAGCGGCGTGGCTCCGGAGTGGCAATTATAGAGAAGCAAACAGGGCGACAGCAACTAATTATTATCATTATTTTTAGCTAGGCCCTTACTACAGTTCTCACCTGGCACCCCGTTATTGAAGGGCAGTTTCAGTACCTTCCTTGGCTTTGAAGGGACCCCATTCCAAGCAATGTGATTGGCCTCTGCAAGCCGAGAGCATCCCTCACCCAACAGCTGACAAGGAAAAGCAGAAAGCTGTACAATGACATGGAACTGAATCCGGCCAACCACCCAAACGTACTTGAAGTGGACTCCCCCCAGAACCTCCAGATTAAAACCCAGACTGGCCAACTCCTTCAAAGTGACACTGTGAGCAGAGAACCCCCCCACGTGGAGCAGGACTTCCAACCCACAGGTCTGTGAGCTAACAAACGTGTATTGGTCTCCACCATTATGTGTGTGGCAATAAGATTTGTGGAATTTGGGGAGAAAGAAAGTATTGCGGGGCCATTGGGCTTGTGGAGGTAAGATGACCGACAAGCATGAAGCAGCAAGATGCCACCTCATCCTGCCATACATGGTTTTTCCTAGTTTTCTGCACTGCAGGAAAAATAGGAAAAAGATGAAGATTGGGACTGGTAACTTCCTTTGGGGCGATTTAATTATAAAGGATATATATCCTCAAAGATTGTATCACAATGAGTTGGTGTTATACAACAGGGATGTAAAACAGATCATCGCTTCAAAGGAAGACATCTGAACTTTTGGTTTTTACTCAGGTGTTCAAAATCCGTCTTGCACAAGGAGAGTGGTTTTGACATAAATGGATGCACCTTCTAATAACTAAATTTGCTTATAAATCACAGCGGAAAACATTATTTCATTAAAAAAAAAACAGCACGCCTCCATCTTCAGGCAATCTCCTTTTTTTCTTTTTTTTTTGCCATCCCTGTAAAGATAATTCTTTGTTTTGAAAGAAGATTTTGAAGAAACAACAACAAAAATGAGTTGAATTATTCATTTTTATGAAATGTCATAGTATGGTTCGTTTATGGGACTCCGTGGTACTTGGCAGTGATACATCAGAGTTATTGCATTTAAAATTATTTGGACAGGAACAGACTGCACTATTAAGCAACTTGGGAAAGAGCATTCAAAGCTATAATAGACATGACAGAAACTCAATGTAATGTTTTATATGAGGTCCTTGCTCCAGTAAAAACAAAATAAGCACAATGGCTATAGCTTCAGTCTTGTAGATCGCTTTATAATTCATTTGCCCTGTGAATTCCAATCAAACTTTTATGTAACCAAATGCTACCGAAAAGTTTAAAATCAGACATGTCCCTTTCTGAATACTATTTTTAAAGTGTCACCATGACGTTCTGGTGTTGTCCTAAATCAATGCACAAAGATCTTGCTAGGAAAGTTGTTATTAATATTCCAACCTTGAGGTAGGTTATACTTTGGAGATAAACACACAACACAAACCATGTACCAACAAATACACTTGCACAGATTTTTTTAATAATATGATTATAATACTTTTTAAGAAGAAATCTATTTTTCAAACAGCTATAATAATCCTGTGACAGTTGAATGCCCAAAAGAAAATTGAACGTACTCCTCAAGAAAGTTTTATGCTTTCAGATCCTTCACCTAACAAGTTGTTCCTTCCATGGCAAAAAACCCTGCCTTCTCCCAGCCAAAACCATTTGTTCCTTTCCTAATATCTGGATGGGGGTGTTCAGCTAAAAACTAAGTTGACTAACCTCTTCTTGGTGGATGAATGACTAAGTTCTTTGCAATTGATTATTATGTGGGGCTGAGGGGAAACCTCCCCTCTCCCCTGAAAGTTCACTGAAAGATCAACTCACAATTAAGGCAGATTAATAAGAGGAAGACATTTATTTACTGTGCTCAAGGGGGAGAATCACAAAGTGAATTATCCAATATCCCAATGGGATCCAGATATTTTTATACTTCCCTTTTAGAGGCGAGATGAGCAGTGTAGGTAATTCTGTTTAGGGGCAAGAAATGTTGCTAGGGAGGTCGCCTTCCACACCTTCGATGTGAACACAATCACCCACAAATGGGATGTTGGGAAAGACGTAGTTGAAAACGACAAAGTTATTAGTAGCCTGGTGCCCTGCATGGCTCTGTGGAACCAAGCCAGCCACCCACCCAGAATATGAAAGACAAACGAGCTTCTTTCTTTTACAGCCTCTGCATTTTTAAGACTTTTATATTACAGCACCATAAAGTTTTGGCCCAAAACACAGCCTGAATTGTTTATGTTACCCTGTTCTTTTTTATGGAAAACCTACCCATTTAACGACACCCTTCAAAAAATTTAAATTTGAAGGCATTTTCATTCTAGGATATTTTTGAATAAGAAAATACATGATTTTATTATTTTCCAAAAATTCCCCTCGTAATGTGAGGGTTCTTTGAAGCAAAAGATGTCCCTGTGAAGATTTGCTAAAGGCAAAAAAAGTAACATTAATGGTTTTTCATGCTTACTAATAAATGTATGTGAAGTTTTTTCCTCCAACTATTTTTGTGTTTCTTTTTTTTTTTTTTAATAAAAAGTGCATATTTCTTTAAAAGGAAACCATGAAATACTGAAATCATCAAACCGAAGTCAGAGAACTTGTTTTTTTCTATTTCTGAAGAGTTTGGGTTGATTAATAAATGTCTTTGATTCTCAGTTTTGTTTTTTTTTTTAATGTATGGAAAGGGTTGTGAAGTGGAATAAAACTATGTCACAAATATTTTAAAAACCTGGAGCATATGCACAATAAATACTGAACTTCTTTCTTACCAGTTTGGGGTCCTCACCTACTCCAACGTAACACTAAGAACTTTCTGTTGTACTCTCTGCAGAGAAATTACAATGAACTAAATGGTTTTGTTCCCAACTCAGCAGTTAAGTTTTTGTTTAAGTGACATGATGGAAAAACAGAAAGTTGTACTGGAAAGCTATTTATTCGAAATTAAATTATCATGGATCTACGTTTTTCCATGAACTGATAAATAACTTATTTTTCAGTAGGACAAAAAGAGATATTTGTGCTGGATTTGTCGTCGTAAATTTAAAAAATGCGGTTTTCTGTATACTATCATTTAACTTTTTATCCCCTAAATGATCAAACTTGAAAATTGTGACTTTTATTGTGCTTTCTAAATAACTGTTTGATATCAAATATGGGAACACCTAAAATTGGAACATATACCTCTTTGATAAATAAAATACACTGCACAAATTAAAGCTGCATATTTTTTTGATCAATGGTATATATATGACATCATTGCTTGATAATTTTAATTTATTGCACATGAGGAATAAAAAATATATAGCGATATTCTACAACAAAACCCAAAGTAGCATTCGTTGTATCTTAAAAATGAATTTGCTGGTGGATGCCAATTGTAATGAAATAGTGAAAAAGAAATTTTTTTAAAAATTTTGATTCTTTAAAAGTTTCAAAGGATGACAGTGGAAGCCATTTAGCACTATTTTTTTTTACTGAAATTTTGAAAAATGTTTTTTTATTTCAGAACATTACGGGAGTACAAACACTTTGGTTTCCTACATTGCTTTTGCACCACCCGAGTCAGAGCTTACAAGCGTGCCTGTCCCCAGAAAGTGCACACGTCACCCATTAGATGTGAATATACCCGTTCCCTCCTCCTTCCACCCCCACGTGCCCGACACCCGGTGAATGTTAATTCCATATGTGCACATAAGTGTTGATCAATCGGTTCCAATTTGAGGGTGAGTACACGTGGTGTTTGTTTTTCCATTCTTGTGATACTTCACTTAGAAGAATGGCCTCTTCACCTTTAATCATTTTAAGTTATTCTTCCTATTTCTTTTGCATGTATTTAACCAGTACTTGCTCTTTTTATAGTTAATTGAAATACCAGAATACTTGCATTCATAATACTTTTTGCTTTCTCCATTTGCAATCAGTTTGAGTTTTCTTTCATTTACTTCATTTACTAATGGTTTCTCTTATAGATTTTTAATAGATTAGCTGTTGAATCTCACGCTATAAATATGTTTTTCCAAATACAGGCAATTATTAAACATCTCATAGATATTTTATAAAATTATATGTGATATCTAAAAAAAGTTATAGAATACATATTTATATATTTATTTACTTTTTTGGCAAATGTTTTGTGGAATGGCAGAACTTACCCTTACGAAAGCTATAATCTAAGGAGGTGGGGAAAGGTTGACAGAGATCCCACGCGCTGATGGTATTTGAAGGTATAATGCAAAAATGGGGGGGGGTGTCTGTGTGTTTTTCACTTTTCAGGACATTTATAAGGGAGATTTCTTTATGTTGGATAAATGTACATTGTGGATCATGACAGTTATTTCTGTTTGTCTGCAAAAAGGGAGCTGCTCTCCTTAAAGCCAACAAACACAACAAGAACCATGTCAAAGCCGTCTACTTACACTCTGGCAGAAAACATCTACAGGCTTTCTTTTCTGGAATTCAAAGTGTAGCACATATGAAAGAAAGCATCATGAATTATAAGATAAATGCCCAGCTGCTTTCAGAATGTGACATTTCCTGTACAGAGTTAGTCAACAGGATTAGTACCAATGCAAAAAATAACACAATTAGAAACAAGAATAAAAATGACAGTAAACCAAAGGTATTAATCTCTCTAAAAATAGTAGTGGTTTTCAACCTCTATCTACAAAATTTGATTTATGTATCTCTCACATACAAGATAATTTTGTTTACCATCTTTCATACTTTCATTCCATTAAAGCTTTTCTTAACATTCAAAAATGCATCAGCCATGAAAAATACATGGAGCTTGAGACATTAATAAAGGATTGAAATATGTCTCACCCTGCAGGTTTTATACCTGGTAATCAGACATCCTTCCACCTCGGGCAGCATGTGTTTGTGATAAACCAAAAAGTTTTAAAGGAATATAAGCTGCATGAAAATAAGATATTGAAAGTTCATATTTACTTTGTTAATCCTTTGTTTTTCTGACTTCAGAGAGGCATGCCCTTCAACCTAGAAATCAGGTGTGTACTGCTTGTTCTGAGGGGTCTAAGTGATGTATCTATCAATAATCTGTTTGTTAATTATTGTTTCTCTATCTATTTACATATTTATCATCTATTATCTATCATCTATTTGGGGAGAGATTAGGTTGATTTTGGGAAGAATGCTTTTGCGCTAAAGGTGAAAACATCCTCTATCAACTAAGGCAGGTTAAGTAATCTGTAACTCAGACTCTATAAAAACAAGGATGCTCCTAAACCTACAATATTAGGTGAGGTATTTTTCTCCGTCCCTAGAGACTGGGAAAATGTCAGTGTGTTTCTTGATTTTTAGATGGCATTAGGAATAGCCATAGGAGACATTAAGTAGGTTTTCACTGTACAAAATGCTTATAGCTCCAGTAGAAGGGTTCAAATTGTTTCAAATTAAATAAAAGGGTACTATCAGTATTTCCTTTCAATTGAAGTGGAATTTGAGACTATTTCAATATTAGGGAAGGAAACATTAGTTAACTATCTTCCTGAAATTCCAAACTAGAATTTAGGATGTACCTTAAGGAGAATTTTGAGGTCTCCTCCAACTTTACATTGCACGAAAAATTTAAGAAAGAATTGTAATAACTTAAATAGATATTTTTTTCCTATTTGAATCAAGAATTTCTCTAAGTGCACAAAGGAGAAAAAATACCTCACTCAATTAAAAAGAAAAATATTCATGATTTATTTACAAAGTTCATTAAACATTCTACCTATTTTTGTTTTCATCTATAAAATAATTGGGTATCAAGCCATGTAGTGATGACTACTTTTAAAATAAAAGAGTAGATATTGCCAGTTCAAATCATTCTCAACTTATATGAATGGGGATATATAGTCTACCCATTTGTATAGGAAGACATCAATGAAATTATCAATGATTATTCATTTGTGTTGTATCATTTCATTTATATCTTAGGGTTTTATCACCAACATTTAATAATTTAAAATCTCTCATTTTAAATAATAATCAATTTGATTTTAAATAAGAAATCAGATCAGCCTTACATAGATTATTAAAGAAGACATTCTCTGATAAATTATTTTCCCAAAAAACAAACTTTGTTACTAACATATAGGATGAGAGTTTTAGCTTAAATAGGCTCCTTAATATTTGAATCGCAATTATAAGGTCTCCTATACATTAAACTGATATTCTTTCAACCCACCAACAATGTTTTCTTTGTCCCAGTGAAACTTAAATTGCAGGAGACTTCGGTCTGAGCACAAAAGATTCAATAAACATGATCATTGTTGATCACTACAGAAAAAGACTCTGGTCATAAACATAATGCTATATGATTAGGTATGATTGCCAGTTAATTGTCTAGAATGTGATTGGCATTTCTGTATTGATTTCAAGATGAACATTTTAATGACTCTTGTAAATGAAATTAATGAATGCCTCTGAGTTAATTGTACAAGAGTTGGGCATATCTTCCCTGTACTACAAAATGTGGTCATTTGGCAGTGCCTTGGGGTGAGAACCCAACGTTACTTTCGCTACATTTAAGAATTTTCATTTGTCCTCATGGTAAAAGGAAAGAATGAACTCAACCACAAGTCATTTGATAAAAACCGTTGGATGGAATAGCCTTGCTCTTCCGTTGGCATGGTTTTCTATTCCCTACATTCTTTCTACTAATATTTCCAACCTTGTTCCATCATTAATTTCTGTCCTTCCCATTTATTATAAATATCTCCAAGTTGTATCTTCCATTTTACAAACAGAATCAGCAGTCCTAACAACTAAACCAAACCAAACAAAAAGGACAGTAATGACTAATTTCTCCAGTCTATCTGGATCTCATGCTATGCTCATTCATCCTTCACCTTTTTCTCCACAACTTGTCCTTATCCTTCATTTCTCTCCTAAACCTTAATAGGAATTAAGTCTGTGTTACACCAGGGATAAACATCTAGGCTCACTTTTCCTATTGTTTCAATTAACTCCTGGGTTTCCTAGACCTAAAACAACCCTATACTTAACATATTGCGTAGCCTATACGCAGCGTGACTAAGCGATTTCTTTGTCGTTTAAGCCTTTCTTTGCATGTTTCCTATTTTCTCTGAAATTCCCTCTCAAGTTTCTGCAATATTTCCGACCCCTTTTCTCACTTGTGAAATGGTGCCATTTATCGTAACTGTCATCTTCCTGTCTAACTCAGCCTACCATGAGTGATTTGTTCCGGGACATTCAACTGCCGCTCAAATTGAGTAGTCTGACATCGCTATCTTCAAGCCAGAGCCTCCCCGAGATCTACGTGCCTTTTCTAAAAGGTTAAACATCCTCAGGTCTCATAGGATTATCTGAGCATCTCACACGTGAAAGTCAGTAGTGATATTATAGGCTTTCTTGACCCATCTGAGCAGGTAGCACTCATGGCATAATGTATTTGGAGACCCCGGTGACAAGGAACTGGGAGACATTATTTGTCATAAATTAGAAAGGAAGAATTAGAGCAAGTATTAAAGAGAACTTCATTTTCCAAGATTAAATCTAGACTTTATGGTCCCCCAGAGACTGGGAAAATGTCAGTGTGTTTCTTGATTTTTAGATGGCATTAGGAATAGCCAGAGGAGACATTAAACAGGTTTTCAAGGTACAAAATGCTTATAGCCCCAGTAGAAGGGTTCAAATTGTTTCAAATTAAATAAAAGGGTACTATCAGTATTTCCTTTCAATTGAAGTAGAATTCGAGACTATTTCAATGCATGGAGTGTTTCCTCCATATTATTTGAAAAGTGTAAGGCGTTTTTTTTTTTTTCCTATTCAAGAGCCCAAGCCACAAGATAAAAGAGGAACTCTGATTAAAACACCGAACACAAAACACTTGAATATTTCTCTCTGATGAATGGATTTATGATTTATGCATAGTTCTCTTGGATTTTACTTCACAAAGACTTTTATTTGCTTTAAATAAACACTCGTTTGGAGAAAGCTTGATCTTGAAATGTCTGAGACAACGCAAAGTGTATTTGATAAAATCCAATCCACAGAAGAAAATTACAAAATTATGTTACATTACAAAGTCCTTTAAATCTGATGAAACTGCAACTGGTTTCATGCTTGTTTATCAACATCCCGCTATCTTATGACTGGCACTGAAAAAGGTGCTGATTCCGTGCCAGGAAGTTGGCCTACATATCTGTGGACCTGGTTATCAGGGCACCTAGACACAGGACTGGTACCAAGTCGGAATAGCAATATGCTCTCTGTATTTCCAGTCTACTTTTGTGGTGGGGCATAGCAGCATGTCTTAGTCCTTTTCTGGTTGCAATAACAAGATACCACAGACCGGGTGGCTTATAAACAGCAGGCATTTATTGCTCACAGTTCTGAAAGGCTGGAAGTCCCAGATCCCGGCGTGGCGGAGTCTGTGTCTGGTGGGGACTCACTTCCTGGTTCATAGATGGCGCCTTCTCGCTGTGTCTTCACATGGTGGAAGGGGCGAGGGAGCTCTCTGTGTCACTTTTATAAGACACTGATCCCATTCATAAGGCCCCACTCTTATGACCTCGTCACTTACCAAAGACCCCACCTCCTCATACATCACCTTGGAGTAAGGTTTCAACATATGAATTTGGGGGAAATAAACATTTAGACCATAGCATTACATTTAATTTACACCATTCCTCTCTTCCTCACTTTGCAGGCCTGGAGACAAAGCTGCCACAGTTTTCTCCATTTTAGGGTCACTTTGTCAATGACTGTGGCTGAAATGTAGACATTCCTCCTTTCAGGTGAATGTCTTTCAATACCCAGCAATGTATGCCCAAGAAAATTAAAGCAATGCTTCATTTCTTAAGCCCAGGAGTAAAGAGAAAAACTTACACCTGCTATAGATACAATTCAAAATTTCCATGACCTTAGCAGAGTTCACGAAATGTACAATTTCAAAACTCATTGGGCTATCTTTATTGAACTATTTTAACTGACTAGAGTAACAATATTTTTATGCAACATTGGCCTCTTCTTCCCCAAATGATGTGAAAGATTCTGGCTGTATTGAAATTTAGTGTAGTAAGACCAAATACAATTTCAGGGAGCCTTTTTGTAGTTTTCTTCCATAAATATATTTTCCACATCAGCTATTCTGAGTTGAGCTGCTGGAACATTTTCTATGCTGTACAAGTATGTATTTTTGGCCGAGTTCAAAAGGATCGGACTAGGCACTGTCCTTTGAATGAAGCAATATGATTAAGATAGCAGAAGCTTAAGACCAAATTTCAGTTGAGGATGGAGTATTGCCAGGTTGTGATCCTCCTATGCTTTCCAGGAAGCATAGGTGAAGGAAATCAAATCAAAACCAAGCCACAAGAACATCTGGTATGTAAAACAGCTCATTGCATAAAGTTCTGGGGGGAAAAATTAATGAAAAGCAAGTCTCCTCTCCTTTTAATTAGCAGAGTCAATAAAAATTGACTATATTAATTATTACCACACGGAATATTCTCCACACTTGAAAATGTTAAATAAAAGAATTAATGTCTATTTACAAATCTCCAAATCCTTTCCACAATTTTATTCGCATTAGTTTTTTTTTTTTTTTTTTTGTCCTAAATCTCAAGACATTCACTGGTAAATTGTGGAAAAACCATGTACTTGAACTGTTGAAGCATAGTTGCAACCTATTTCAATAAGAATACAGATACTTGGAAAAACATATTATTGCTGGTATTGGAAGGGCAGTTCATGATTATTTAATGCAAGTCTTTTAATCTCCCAGCTCAACTATTTTTCCCCATTTCACCTAAACTACTTTACAGCCTATGTCTGCATGCCTGCAAAGACAGAGAATCCAGTGCCTTGAAGAAAACAAACCAGAATTCAAAACCTGTTTCTGAAACGTGACTAAAAGTGTGAAACTGCTAGAAATAGAAAAACAAGTGTGCCCACATTCATTTAAGATAAACAAAAACCCATCATAGCTTAGCTTAGCCTGCCTTATACTATAAGACATAATAGTCGAAAGCCATTTTAACACATTGACAGACACACTAGAAAAAAAATAAAATTTTTCCTTGGGGCCACGGTATTTCATTACGAAAACAGAATGAAAACTTTGAAAACAAAACAATCCTTTCTAATTCAAGGAAAAATCTGTGGTTTTTTTTATTGTTTTCTGTGTGTGAATTATTTGCAACTTGAAAAATAGTTCACAGTGCTCCCAAGGTGAAGAGATGTGTGAGTTATATATGCCTCATGAAACCCCGGGCTCAAAACTAGCGTGAGTTAAATACAACTCACATGGCAGTTAATGTGTTAAATTGTGTAACAATTTTCACATATAGCTATCAATTATGATCACACAGTGAATGCAGTCTCTAACAGCTTTGTGTGTATGTGTGTGTGTGTGTGTGTGTGTGTGTGTG
>NW_012151063.1:2680771-2682082 GCF_000956105.1 Propithecus coquereli | reverse complement strand
TGTTAAGAACATGATAATTTAGCCGACAAATTGGAGGAAAAGACTAAGAAGGTACATAACAGATAAAGTAACTTTTTTTTAAACCAGAATATGTAAAGAACTCTCACAAATGAAAAAGAAGAACAACACAATTAAAACAAACTAAACGGCTAAATGATTGAACCGGACATTTTATCCAAGAATATATGCAAAAGACCAATAAACACATGAAGTGTAGTTGATACCATTCGTCTTTACAAAGAGCAAATTAAAACAGTCATTTATTCCTACACAGATATTGGAGGGGCTTAAATGAAAAAGGCTGACCATATCAAGTGTTGGTGATAATGTGGAAATGTAACTCTTGTACCTTGCAATTTGGAAATGTAGTATCGTGGAGACAGTTTGGAAAAAAATCTTACTTTTCTTTTTTTTGTAAAGTTCAATATATGCTTGACATACACCCTGCAATGCCTTTCCTATTTATTTATCCAAGAAAAATAAAAACATGTTTCTCCTTGAAGATGACCACATGAATGTCCACACTAGTTGAGTTTGTAGGAAGCAGAAAACAGAAACAACCCAAATGTTCACTGACTGGTTAGTAGGTGATGGTACTTCCACGAGATGGAGTACTCCTCAATGATAATAATAATAATAAAAAAGCAAAGTACTCAGGTCCACAACAGCATGGATGAAATATTATACTAAACAAAAGAAGCTGACGGGGCAGGAGTGAATGATTCCATTTACTGAAATGCTTGACAAAAAGTAGCAACTTGAAGAAACTCAAGACTTGTCACAGCCTAGAGAGAGGATGGTTATTGACAGGCACGAGACACACACAATATCTCTGCACGATGGAAATGGTCTATGGCTCGGTTGTGATGATTTTCACATGTTGACATACATGTCTCAGAATCTTTCATAGTCCACATTCTTTAACTGTGAATTTCAACTGTATAAGTTATTGTAAATGAATTACTCATCATGAAGATGATTAGTTTTTTGTTGTTGTTGTTAAAGACCACAGTTAGGGCAGGCACAGTGGCTTAGGTCTGTAATCCCACACCTTTGGGAGGCTGAGTAGGGGGATTGCTTGAGGCCAGGAGTTTGAGACCACCCTGGGCAACACAGCAAGACCCCATGTCTAGAAAAAGTTTTTTAAAAAATTAGCTGGGCACAAAGGTGCACATGTTGTCCCAGCCACTCAGGAGGCTGAGGCAGGAGGATTGCTTAAGCTCTGGACTTCGAGGCTGCAGTGAGCTATGATTGCACCACTGCACTTCAGCCTGGGCAACAGAGAGAGGTACCATGTCTCTCTCATATATA
>NW_012151063.1:2679266-2680721 GCF_000956105.1 Propithecus coquereli | reverse complement strand
CTGTGAGCGAGGCTGATGCCATGGCACTCTAGCCCGGGCAACAGAGCCAGACTCTGTCTCAAAAAAATAAATAAATAAATAAATAAAGTTGAAAATCAAGGTATGCCTTTCAATGAAAATCTCAAATTTAAACTAAAAATAAAAATCCTCATAGATAAATGAAGATAAAGCACATAGCTTAAAAACACCTGCAGAAAGTGCCCCTGTGTTAGCGTCCTAGATGGTTCTTCTACACAGCACGTTTCAAATTAGGAAGCGGGGCAGCTGAAGTCGGGTCAGACGGGCCCCATCTCTCAGTCGTTCCAGCCAGTGCATTTGTTTGCATAGCAGACGCGGCAGCAGGGGACAGACAATTACTGCCATCCTTGTGGCGCACATTAATCTGCACTAAACTGTGGGAAGTAAATGAAGCAGAGAGGAACCCGGTGGAGAAATATTTCTTTTGTTTGTATGGGACCTCAAACCGAAGTTCGATCTAGAAACCCCCATTTATAACGTATCTGACTGTTCCTCTACTTATCAGCAACAGAAATACCAGGTGAAAACTTGAGATTAGAAGTGGCTTCCAAACACCTGGTTTATGCTGGTTAATGAACATGCTACCTAAACGTGACACCAATCTGATCCCCGTCTGTTCTCTCTAAAGACTACAAAGTCCTCATCGACTGCCTTTTTTATTTCTTTCTTTTTTTTTACACAATTGTAGTCAACGGTTTGCAGAAAATAACCAAGGTGTTAGCATTTCTTTTTTCTTTTCAGATGTTATTCTTCAGTTATTTTATAAGGGGCTTTCTCTTTTCATTCTTCATGGGTCTCATGAATGTTAGTGCATCTGGGTATAATTTGAAATTTAACTTTTTTTTTGAACTAAATGAAAACGAGAACAATGTACATTACAAGGTGTGGTGTTCAGAAAAAGAAAGGGGAAAAATGCATCACTGAATGTTTGTATGGAAAAAGAAGAAAGGTCTCAAATAAATGACCTAAGGTTCTACTTCGAAAGTCAGGGAAGTAAGAGAAAGTTAAATCCAAAATAAAGGGAAAGAAAGAAAGAGTCAAGATAACAGAAATCAATGAGAGACAAAGCAGTTAAACAACAGACAAAACCAATTAACCCCAAAGCTGATTCTTTGGAAAGTTCAATGAAATTGATGGATTTCTAGCTATTCTGGTCAAGAAAAAAAGAAAAGAAATAAAACAGGAAACATTGGCAAAGCTCGCATGAAGAAGAAAAAAAAAAGACAGCCTGTATAGCCCTACGTATAGTTGACAAATTATTTGGGGTAAAAAGTTATCCTCAGAGAAATCTTTAGGAAAAGATTATTAAATGAAACTTTAAAAATTATGGAATAAATAATACTGAATACATGCAAAATCAACTAAAAACAAAAGATTAAAAAAAGACTTCTCAGCTCATTGCATGAGGCCAGTACTATCACAATAATTTTAGAAAGA
>NW_012151063.1:2675937-2679216 GCF_000956105.1 Propithecus coquereli | reverse complement strand
TCCTAAATCTCAAGACATTCACTGGTAAATTGTGGAAAAACCATGTACTTGAACTGTTGAAGCATAGTTGCAACCTATTTCAATAAGAATACAGATACTTGGAAAAACATATTATTGCTGGTATTGGAAGGGCAGTTCATGATTATTTAATGCAAGTCTTTTAATCTCCCAGCTCAACTATTTTTCCCCATTTCACCTAAACTACTTTACAGCCTATGTCTGCATGCCTGCAAAGACAGAGAATCCAGTGCCTTGAAGAAAACAAACCAGAATTCAAAACCTGTTTCTGAAACGTGACTAAAAGTGTGAAACTGCTAGAAATAGAAAAACAAGTGTGCCCACATTCATTTAAGATAAACAAAAACCCATCATAGCTTAGCTTAGCCTGCCTTATACTATAAGACATAATAGTCGAAAGCCATTTTAACACATTGACAGACACACTAGAAAAAAAATAAAATTTTTCCTTGGGGCCACGGTATTTCATTACGAAAACAGAATGAAAACTTTGAAAACAAAACAATCCTTTCTAATTCAAGGAAAAATCTGTGGTTTTTTTTATTGTTTTCTGTGTGTGAATTATTTGCAACTTGAAAAATAGTTCACAGTGCTCCCAAGGTGAAGAGATGTGTGAGTTATATATGCCTCATGAAACCCCGGGCTCAAAACTAGCGTGAGTTAAATACAACTCACATGGCAGTTAATGTGTTAAATTGTGTAACAATTTTCACATATAGCTATCAATTATGATCACACAGTGAATGCAGTCTCTAACAGCTTTGTGTGTATGTGTGTGTGTGTGTGTGTGTGTGTGTGTGTGTGTGAAATTTCACTGATGTATCGTCAAAGTGTCTAATGCTACATAGATGGCAAATGTGTTGAATCTTTCATGCTGCTAGGCATTAAATAATCCACATTTGAGAAAGATGCTGAAGGAATTACCAGGGAACTCATTAGTACTCAGATTTCCTGCTTCAAAATTCTGTCCTTTCCAGTCTACCATGCTAATTTTCTGGCACCCAAATCAGTAGGAATATTTTTTCAAGTCTTTCCACCTCTCAAATTTTTTTTTCCTGATTTTTTTTCCCTGTAGGGATATTTATTACTCTTTATGCCAACACTAGTTAAAGGCAGTTTAAGAAAGAAATGTTATTTGTTGTTAGTTGCCTGTCAGCACTAATAAATATAATTGGTGGACAAAATATGCTTTAGATTTTTAGATTCAGCTACACTGCGGTCTCAGCGTGTGAGCCAAGATTAGTCACATTTTTCTGTACCTCAGAACCCTCTTCTCTACTATTTATTTATTTATGCATTTATTTATTTTCTTTTGAGACAGGGTCTTGCTCTCCTATCTGGGCTGGAGTGCTGTGGCATCATCATAGCTCACTGCAGCCTCAAACTCCTGGGCTCAAGTGATCCTCCTGCCTCAGCCTCCCAGGTAGCTGGGACTACAGGTGCACCATCGTACCCAGGTAGTTTTTCTGTTTTTTTTTTTGTAGAGACGGTGTCTTGCTCTTGTTCAGGTTGGTCTCAAACTCCTGGCCTCAAGTGAGCCTCCCGCCTCGGCCTCCCAGAGTGCTAGGATTACAGTTGTGAGCCACCGTGCCCAGCCTCTCATTTATTTTTTTTACTGCCCAATTTTATTTTTGTTGTCGTAAAAAACACATAACATACAACTCAGAATTTTAATAATTTTAAAGCATATAATTCAGTGGCATTTAGCACATTTATCACGTTGTGCAACCATCACCTCTTTCCAATTCCAGAAGATTCTGTTACCCCTAAATGGAAATGCCTTACCCCTAGTAGTCACTCCCCATTCTTTGGTCCCCTCAATTCCTGGCAGCCACTAATCTGCTTTCTGTCTCTGAAGATTTTTGACCCTGTACTTTTGATATAAATGGAATCCTGTAACATATGGTCTTTTTGTCTAGCTTCTTTCACTGAGCACAGGATGCATTTAACGTTCATCCTGGGTGTACTGTGTGTCAGAGTTTCATTCATTTTTAGGACTGAATAATATTGCATGCACAGACCATGTTTTGTTTACTCATTCGTCAGTTTCATGGACATTTGAGTTGGTTCCACCTTCTCACTATTGAGAATAGTAATTCTACAGGTATCCTGTGCATGCCTTTGTTTAAACACCTGTTTATAATTTTTTAGGGTGTATTCCTAGGACTGGAATTGTGGCATCATCCTCTAAAAAGTTTCAGATCTTACACTGTTTTTCATTTCAACACAGGTAAGTATGATTTTAACAAACACCTATAAACAGACAAAATTTTAACAATATTCTTTCTAGCTACCAAATGACCAGTATCCTTTAAAACAATCATTGTATATCACGCCCTGTAGGTAAGAAAAGGAAGTTTGAAAATATCAGGAAAATAGATTTCGATGTTGAGATTTATTAGGCTTTTATCAATCTGATCCAATCACAAGCGGTTGTCAGAGCCAAGGCAAGCAAGAAGTTCACTTAAATATATGAATTAGAGCTTATTAAAAATGAGCCAAGAATTCACGGGCACTTTAAAACCATTTGAAAGTGAATTCCACCCCAAGCACCTGATATTAATGACAATGACCATTGTCATTCTTACCTTTTTAAGCAAGTATGACTCACACATCCTCAGAGATCTGTATCTGAAATATTCCTGCAACACTGAAAGTGTGGCAAGAGTGAAACAAGTGTGTGTAGCTTGATACATTCATTAAAATGTCTAAAAATCTAACACAGGTTACCTCCCCCACCCACCATAAAAAGGAATGGATTTAGTGTAAATGAAACCCCCCTTTACAAAGCAACAAAGGGGTGCAAGGTGAGAACTGGGGTAAGGACCTAAAACTCTGCAAAGGCACAGGCCTGACTAAAAACCATGATAATAACCAGCCACTGTTCCCTCATTTGCGTCATAATAATTAGTCACTGTCCCTGTTTTCTTCTCTGCAACTGCTACTCTGGAGTCACACAGCTGGTGGTCCTAAAGACTCTTAACTTTGTAGATAACATCACGTTTTCTAATCCTAAATGTGGTTCCTGACACATCTTCCAGGCTGCCCATCCCAGTGGAATGGCTGACTCACCCAGACCAGTGTCCCATACCGAGGAACTGACTCACTTGGTCTTGTGACCCCCACCCAAGAACCAGGTCAGCAAAGAAGACAATTTCTACAACCCTACCATTCTGCCCCAAACCCAGCCAATCAGCAGACCCAAATGCCTAGGCTTTTGCCAGCCAAACTGGCTTTAAAAGCCCTTTCTCCCAAATTTTC
>NW_012151063.1:2663114-2665032 GCF_000956105.1 Propithecus coquereli | reverse complement strand
CATTTCATAAATGAAAGATAAAATTTCCCTTATCTTCGTCCATCTTTGACCCTAGAGTTTTCTTCTCTCTCTTTTTCGTCGACTGCATGGCAAATATCTTTGTGTGTTTGTTTTTATATTAAGAAATCTTGGTCCAATCTCTTCTCCATAAACTCTAGAGCAGCGGTCTGCAACCTTTTTGGCAGCAGGGACCAGTTTCATGGGAGGAAGACAATTTTTCCACAGACAGGGGGTGAGGGGGTGGTTTGGGGATGATTCAAGTGCATTGCATTGATTGCGCAGGCAGACCTCTCTGCTAATGATAATCTGTATTTGCGCTAGCATCACCGCCTCAGCTCCACCTCAGATCAAAAGGCATTGGATTCTCATAAGGAGCCACAACCTAGATCCCTCACATGCGCAGTTGACAGTAGGGTTAGCACTCCCATGAGAATCTAACGCCACCGCTGATCTGAGAGGAGGCAGAGCTTATGCAGTGATGTGAGCGACAGGGAGCGACTGTAAATACAGATGAAGCTTCGCTCACTGGCCCACCACTCACCTCCTGCTGTGTGGCCCAGTTTTTAACAGGCCATGGACTGGTACTGGTCTGTGGCCGGGGGTTAGGGACCACAGCTGTAGAGGAAATAATACATGAGATAAATGTTAGCTCGGCATGCCGTATAGACAAACATAGCTCTCTTCACATGGCTTTTGGAAATTAAACCTGATTAGTAAAGGGTATGAAAGGGGAATTAGAAAGTAATCTAACAAAATGTAGAGAGGACTGACGGTTCCAATTGTTTCCATCAGGATTTGATCAACGGGATGAGAAATAGAAACATAAAATTAACCGCGGTCACAGTTCTTGCAATTCTCTGCAAACACCCACATGGGTTAAAGAAATCTAGCAATTAAAACGGGGTATGAAACTCATAAGGGAATGTGCTGCATCCATGTTCTAGTTCTAGCCTCTATTTTCATTTCCATTACTGAACGATCCAGTCCAGACACCAGATTTGGCAAATAATAATAATAATAATACACAGTAAAAGCTATAATAAAGGGTTTTAGAGCCTTTCTGGAATGAAAGATGAGATGTAATATCTATCTTCTTTTATCCATTTTACACTTAAGGAGATAAAATTGGCATTAGCTGAACTCATGGACTGTGCCCCACAGTTATGATGTGAAATTTGGTTAAAGGGTGCAGTATAGGATACAGGAAATCCATAAAAACACTCCTGTAGGACCTTACTCCTGTCTGGAACAGACTGTTTATTGTGAAATAAGTGCAGATGAGATTGTTTGAAAGGTTATGGAAATTAAGAGATGTCAGTGTGTCTTGACTAGATCGCAGGAAAGAAGTAAGACAGGCCCATTTTTTTTCTTTTATCCTAAAGCTGAAATCTCATTCAAAGAAAGATAGCTTATGTGATAGTTTAAGGTAGACAGCAGTGAATACAACAATCGGAAAAGGAAAATATATTGCATTTTGCTTAAGTTTGCAAAGAAAAGATAAGGACAGCAAAGAAGCAGAAAGAGATAACACCAAGAAACGGTGATAACACGAATAAAGGATTCTTTGATACATGTTGTCCAATGGAGAAAAAAGGAAATCTAAAGCCAAAAAAAAAAAAAAAACCCACAAACTGAGGAAGAATATGAAATGAGCACCCATTCTCAAACAGGAGCTGTTAAACGCAGTCTCCCTGTAGAGAAAATGTGGCAATAACATTATTAGATACTTGATATTCCATTATAAGAAACTGATTATTAAACAAATGCAGATTTGAAAGGGAGAACAGACTATGCAAATGCACATCATGATTTCTGAGCCAGGGTTTTTTGTGTAGCTTGAACATTCATCCTGCATATTCCCTTAAAAACACGCAAACAAAACAGTTTGGTGAGAGCCCCACGTGCATGTCTTCCTTGC
>NW_012151063.1:2653747-2654240 GCF_000956105.1 Propithecus coquereli | reverse complement strand
GCACGTGGAACAGTGAATCGCATGTATCTCTCAGCGTGACGCAACATAGGTTATTGGAATATTCCTTTATACAAATATAAGTGTTTTGGTTTGGCTGACACTTTGGTTTCCAAAGCACCGTTCAGTCTTTCCACCTGACCTTAACCTGGTGATTCTGAAATCCAGGAAGTAACCATCAATTTTACATCCACACATTTAGTTCTTAAAATATTGCTCAAGAGATAGAGATGGAAATGGTTATTGTTCATAATTTGTTTCTCTTTTCACTCTTACAGGAATAAATTTTGTATTTTAAGAAGCATCTCAGTTTCTACTCTGTGTACAATTTCCTTGTGCTGGATACCCTTAATTTAGTTTTTGGTTTTGGGGTGTTCCTGCCAACATTTTCACAATCCTAAATTCATTAGACCATTATATGGTGACCCTATTCACTCACAGATATTTGCAAATTACACCACCACTTACAGAGTTTAAAGCTAACACTACACAACTT
>NW_012151063.1:2649122-2653697 GCF_000956105.1 Propithecus coquereli | reverse complement strand
TTTTTTGTGTAGCTTGAACATTCATCCTGCATATTCCCTTAAAAACACGCAAACAAAACAGTTTGGTGAGAGCCCCACGTGCATGTCTTCCTTGCTGCTAGCTAAGGTGATGGGACTACTTGCAACGGAGTGAAACTAAATGCCAAAGTAGAAGCTTGCAGAAAACCTTCTTTAAATGAAAAGAGAAAGGAGACCCTCTTTAGCTCTTCTCTGTTCCTCATTCTCTTGTGATGGTACCTACATCATGCATAATTCCATCTCGGGCCGTAGATGAAGGATGCCCATTTGTTGTAAACACCTTCAACTTTATCCATGTCCTTGGTGTGTGCCAGTTGACAAACAAAAGCCACAGAAACATATGTGCCTGTGAGCTAAGAATGATTTGGACAATTTAAAAGGTAAACTGTAAAACAAACAAACAAACAAAATAAAACTACTAGCCCTTCCGAAAGAACAATTGCTTACAAAATTGAGGCGGCTGCATTTAGGCACAGTGTGCAAAATACTTGCTCTCTGGCTCTTTAAAGAAACAAACAAATTGCTAAGCTATGCCTGCATGGATAGCAAATGTTCATGGGAAAAGAAAATAGCTTAAAATTTTGTTCTCTTTTCATCTTTCCACCAGTGTCTAAAATAATATTCATAATAAGCTGAGCACTCAATAATCATGGGACTACATTTATTAAATGCTTCTTATGCCAAGTTTGACTTTAATAGGATCCTATGAAAAATTCCATCCAACAGTTTTAATTGTCTACCAAAAAAAAAAAATCTATCTGCCATTGTCCATATGGATACAATATATTTATAACAGTTTTTATTTGGTATTGGAAACATTACTATTTTTAAAAGGAAGTGAAAAAATACTATCTTTTCATGTCCCCATATCATTTCTTCAAAATGAATGCTTTTGTTTATTTGAGTGGAGTGGCTGAAACTGCTCTTAAAACTGAATGAAGACGTCACCATTTGCCTAATTTTTGTAAAAGCTTCCAGCAAAACTGAAGTCACACTACAAAGAAGTGACAGGTTGAGAGAGAAATGAATATCATTAATTTGGATGGGATCTAAAATAAAGGTCATGAACATTTGTTACCATTTTCACAAACTTAATCAGGAAAGAACTTATAAACATGTTGGGTGTATTTTCAATGGAGGCAAATGTAAGTTACTACTAAGGAGGCGTTATTAACTAAATTCACTTAAATATTCTGTGATGAATTTTGAAATCATTAATTTCTTCGATAAATTTTACATGAAGAATTTTGAGAGGATAGAGAAAATTTTAACTAACTTCTAATAAGGAAATTAATGAAATTTTTCTCATATATATTTTTAGAAATCAGTCTACAACAGTCACTGTATTTTCTGATCCAAAAATACATGCACATCACCTACCAAAATTCTTTTTTGATTTGTGAATTTATATAAAACATATTACAAAGGTATAGGAATTACAGCAGATTTAGTAATAATACATTTAATAAATCATGGTTATGGAAAGGAATAAACTTTTATTAGATGGAGTCTGAAGATTCATAAAAGTTATCTCTATTTATAGGGTACATGTGATGCTTTGATACAGGCATAAGATGTGAATAAATCAAATCAGGATAATTGCGGTATCCACCACCTCAGGCATTAATCATTTCCTTGTGTTAGGAACATTCCCATTCCACTCTTTCGGTTATTTTGAAGTATACCCTAACTCATTGTTGATTATATTAATAACCACTTTGCTGTGCTATCCAATATTGTTCATTCTATCTAACGATCTAACTATATTTTTGTATCCATTAACCATCCCCACTTTGTCCCCACTCCCCGCTACCTTTCCCAGCCTCTGGTAACCATCATTCTACCCTCGGTCTCCATGAGATCAATAGTTTTAATATTTAGCTTCCGCATATGAGTAAGAACATGAGAGATTTGTCTTTCTGTGTTTGGTTTATTTCATTTAACATAATGGAATTCCATCTATGTTGGTTCAAATGACGGGATTTCATTCCATATTGTGGCTACATAAAATTGCATGGTGTATATGCGCCCCACTTTCTTTACCCATTCATTCACTGATGGACACTTCGGTTGATTCATATCTTGGCTATTGGAAATAGTGCTGCAATAAACATGTGAGGGCTGATATCCTTTCGATATACTGATTTGCCCTCCTTTGGATATATACCCAGCAGTGGGATTGCTGGGTCATACGGTTGTTCTATTTTCAGTTTTTTGGGGAACCTCCATTCTGTTCTCCATAGTGCTTGCACTAATTTACATTCCCACCAACAGTGTATGGGAGTTTTTCTTTTTCCACATCCTCAAAAGCATTCGTTATTGCCTGTCTTTGATAAAAGCCATTTTAACTGGAGTGAGGTGGTATCTCATTGTAGTTTTGATTTGCATTTCTCTGATGCCTAAAGATGGTGAGCATTTTTTCATATATACCTGTTGGCCATTTGTATGTCTTCTTTTGAGAAATGTCTATTCAGATCCTTTGCCCAGTTTTTAAATCAGATTATTTATTTTTTTCCTACTTCCTATTGAGTTGTTGGAGCTTCTTCTATATGCTAGTTATTACTCCCTTGTCAGATGTGTAATTTGTACTTTCTCTCATTCTGTGTGTGGGCGTCTATTTTGTTCATTGTTTCCCTTGCTGTGTAGAAGCTTTTTAGCTTGATGTGGTCCAATTTGTCCAATTTTGCTTTGATTGCCTGTGTTTTGTGGGTATTACTTAAGAAATCATTGCCCAGACCAATGTCCTAAAGCTTCTCCCCATAGTTTAATAGTTTCAGGTCTTAGATTTAAGTCTTTAATACATTTTTTTTGACTTTTGTATATGGTAAGAGATCAGGGTCTAGTTTCATTCTTCTGCATATGGATATCCAGTTTTCCCAGCACCATTTATGGAAGAGACTGTCCTTTCCTACCGATGTTCTTAGCACCTCTGTAAAAGATAAGTTCACTATAGTGTGTGGATTTACTTCTGGGTTCTCTATTCTGTTCCGTTTAAGGAAATGTTTTGAAGTACACATATATATAGCAGTGGTCCTTGATACATTTATTATGGAATATATTTAAAAGAATAATAATTAATTTGAGAACATTCTCCTGCACACATTTTGCTATTTTTTAAATCAAATCCTTTGGTTAGGTTCATTATGCTTTGTTTAAATTTTACTGGTTAGAGCCAGAACATCATAGTTATAATCTTATAGTTTCTCTGAACCACTTGGCGGAAAAAGAAACAAACAATTTGCTTAGAGTGAGTGTTATGTACGAAATTATACGCACAAAAGGAAAACAGAAATTTGAGAGTGGAATTGAATAGGTAAGCAAATATTAACTTCAGCAAAGTCATTTTCTCCCCAGATACTGACCACGGGTGGTAGAAATGGTATAAAATTTACGTTCATAATGTTCTTTTATGATTTCAACCCCCATTCTCAGTATACGCTAAGATGGCAGTATTTAGCATTACTTACGGAGTTTAAAATCCCAATATATTGTAAACATCCACTATTTTTAGTTTTTCTTGTCACTCTACTGCTATAATTAAAAGAATATGATATTAATTCATAGTAAGAATACAATTCTTGGTCATTACTATTATAAGGCTCTATTATTAGGCTGAATCTGATCAGTGTCAAAAATATTATTTTCTGAATTGATTCAAAAATCCCGACAAAGGGAAATAAAGGTTTCTAATCACAAGGATTCATTTGTCAAATCAGTACTTTCCATCATCGGCCTTATTTTATATTTCTCCACTTCATGCATTTAATTCTTTTCATGAAAAAGTTACTTAATGGTAGTGAAAATCATCATCCTTCACACTGTGGATGGCCATCTGCTTAACTTAAAGTCTACTGGTTTAAATCTTAATCTCATCTAAAAAGTACCATCAGGACAACATCTAGACTGGTGTTTGATCAGATTTCTGGACACTCTGGCCCACTCAGGTTGCCACATAAAATAAACGCTTACAATCACCTTACTATAAATTTCCTGAGGTTGACTTATAAATAATTCATGAAGCTAATGTATAAATAATGATTATTATGAATAATAACTTGGGAATATTATCAAAGATCAATTTATAATATTTAGGAAGAAAATGTCAACAAATTCTGGGGTTTTTCTGTCTAACTTTTTATAGGAGGGAGATCTTCTTTATCTTTATTTAGCATTTCTCTGCTGACCTCTTAATAATTCCTAATCTTTGGTCAAACAGTCTTTTTTAATCATTGAGCAGGAAATAATCAACTGCTGGAATCCTGAGAATGTGGGAGTGTGTCCCCCAGATACTCACTTGTTTGGGTCACTGTATAATGTGGGCTCACTCTTTAGACACTGTATAAACATTATTTTCACTAAATATATTTTTTAAAGATCACACTTACTCAGTCCAAAAGGTGAGCTCTATACAGAGAAAGCAATGTTTTGATTCAATGTGTAGCTGTTTCAAATTTTATTACATGTTTAGAAAAGTTTCAAAGCAGAAACCACCCTTTAAAAGTTTGTGTATTGTGGCATCAATTTCCCCAGTTAATGCTAACATTAATCAGTTATATT
>NW_012151063.1:2643818-2648302 GCF_000956105.1 Propithecus coquereli | reverse complement strand
ATCTAAACACAAGGTTGATTTTTTATTATTTTGTTACTAATAATCACAAGGTTGAATTTAAAAGCAAGTATTTGCCCATCTTGTAACCTCTGTATAAATTTGGATTTATTTTAAAAAGTCAGTTGGGTATATGTATGTGAGAATAAAATTAAAATCATGAAACATCCCTGGCCTTTAAGACAAAAAAAAAGTATATTTTTCAAGTGCTTTAGTTTCCCAGGCCTGCAGTAACAATGTACCTCCAACTATGCAGCTTGAAAGAACAGAAGTGTGCTATGTCACAGATACGGCATCTGCAAGGCCGTGCTCACTCTGAGCCTCCGAGTGCAAGCAGTCCTTGCTGCTTCCGCACTCCCAGTGTCGGCTGGCAACCCTTGGCGTGCCTCGGGGTGCAGCTACATCACTCTAATCTCTTCCTCTATCACCACATAGCATTTCCCCGTGTGTGAGTCTGTGTCCAAATTCTCCTTCCTTATGAAAATACTGGTTATTGCACTTAGGGCCCCCCCCCAATCCTGTATTGCCTCATTTTAACTTGATCACGCCTTCAGAGACGCTGCTTCCTAACGAGGTTGCATTCATAGTACCAGGGGTGGGTTAGGACTTCGACCTACCTTTTCGGAGGACACAATTCAACCCGTGACACCAAGAAACTGACTTCTGTGGTCTGCCAGAGGAGGGATGAATAAAAATGTAGCATTCTCCAACTGCAATATCTCACCGGCCATAATAAGTAGCTCTTTTGGTAAAGTCTGCTGTCTCTAAAATCATCACTCTACAATTTAAACAAACACTTGCACTAAAACCCATGAGTGCGGCAGTGTGCAAATATGTTCTACTGTTCAGACTTCCATGAGCAAGAGTGAGGATGATTTGCATAGAAACATTGAAATCTTTTAGTGTTCCTATAATTGGCCCAAACTCTGAGAAGCACAAAAAGTCAAAAATATTTCCCTACATCCACTTGGTTGTAAGGTTTCTTGTACAAATAACCCATTGGGAGGAATACTCATGGAGGACAATTTTTCCATAGACCAGGGGTGGGGGCGATGGTTTTGGGATGGCTCAAGCACATTACATTCATTGTGAACTTTATTTCTATTACTATTACACTGTAAGATATAATGAAATAAGTATACAACTTACCATGAGCAGAATCGAATGCCGCTGCTGATCTGATAGGAGGCAGAGCTCAGGTGGTGATGCAAGCAATGGGGAGCGGCCGCCGCTCACCTCCTGCTGTGTGGTCCAGTTCCTAACAGGCCATGGACCGGTACTGGTCCTCGGTCCATGATTTGGGGACCGCAGCTCTGGAGATTCTCAACAGTGGCCGGAATAACATTTTGCACCAAATAGTCCTTTGCTCAGGGGTACATCCTGTGTACTGTACGGTGTTTAGCAGCATCTCTGGCTTCCTCTCAGTTGATACCAGTAACATCCCATCCTCCAGTTGCGATAATCAAAAATGTCTCTAGAATTGCCAAATGTCCCCCGGGAGAATAAATCACCCCTGCTTCTGAACCGCTATGATGGATGCAACATCAGACATCTCTCCTAAAATAAACAGACACAGGGTCTTAGGCAAAAAGTAAGTACTGAAAAATTATTACTGAATGAATCATAGTGACTGCTATTTATGAAACTCCTACTATGTCTTCAGGGTATTGATGAATGAGAAGTCTCATTTCCATTTAGCGGACGAGAGAAAACAAGTTTAAGAAAGAAGGTGGCCACAGGAGATTTTTCTGTTGCTTGTGTGGGAGACACAAGTGACCAAATTCTTTCAATGTATGGTTCTGTCCTTGTAACTGAGGCGATTTGAGAGACGCATTAACTTTTTCAGGCCATTAAAGTATTTTATGGGAAACGATTGAGACAGACGGTGCCCCAGATGGCCAACTGGTGGCCTCATCCAGTTAACGCACCTGCCAAAATTACCTCCTCTGTAGGCACCTGTTGGGAGCACTCCAGGTGAGCAGCTTTTACCGTCAGATTAAAGTGAAGGTACAATCTGCTCCTTCATCTTCTTGGAGACTGGGCCAGGTCACCCACGGAGACGGATGTGCACTTGGTCCATGATGGGCGGGTGAGACTGTGCAACTCATAAAGAGAGGGCACGTGAACATCTCAGCAATGCCCTGAACCATGTCATTGTCCTGCCCTGTCCAACAACTCTGATCATTTACACCTTACACGCTCTTGGGGACATGGGGTGTGTCAGAATAAGAGTATATGCTTGCAAATCATGGTGCGAATTAGATATTTATGAATGATGAGACGCCGTCCCATAGGAATGTGAACACTCGGTGATTCAGAATTCCTAAAGGACGCGTTTCAGGAAAAAGGAACGTGGGGTGATGTTCTTATTCTCATGCACACATCCCTTCAGAGTTGTACTCACAGAAGCAAACAAGGCACCTTCCTCCCCAAAATCATTTTCTTTTTGGCATTGAAGTCACACCCTTCACTTTAAATAGTCATTTATACTATCAGCAAACTTGCTTTCTTATGGTAGGTCAGAGGTTAAAAATTAGGGTTAGTATCATTGTCCTAACTCCATTATGTAGCAAGGGACATGGCCGTGTTGCATGAATCACCCTTATAAAAACATAAAAACACCACTGTATTCCTTTCTAAATTTTCCTGAAAGTGGTGGAGGCAATTTTGCAAATCTTCTTTTTTTAAATCTATTCTCATTCCCTAAAGTAGATACTATATTTTCAACACTGTAGTTTTAACACTCAAGCGTCATTTTCCCTGTTTGTTAATTTTGTCAAATTAGAAGTGTATGGAATGTAATATTTTTGTTAGTGGATTCTGTCATTATGTGTGTACTATTGATCCAAGTTGTTCTGTGCAGTTGGATGTAATGTCTAGGATTCCAGTATATAAATTTACCACTATTTTTTTCCATTCTGATACTCATGGAAGTTTCTGTTGCTTCTAGTGTCTGGTTTCTTGCTGATTTTGGCTATTTTGAACACGTGCTGCTATATAAATTCTTGTGCATGGGTTCTAGTAAATGTATGTACATGTTTCTAGCAGGTACATACATAGGGATAGAACTGCTTGATCACAACATATAACAAAAGTTTTACAGAGTGGCTGCACCATGTGACATGTCCACTGTTTGTGTAAAAAAGTTGATCTCATCAACACTTAGTATTTCCTGACACTTTCTTCCTTAGTCTTCTGGTAAGGGTATAGTAGTATCATATTTGTTTTTAATTCCATTTTCTTGATGATTAGTAATGTGGAGAATCTGTTCATATTTTTGTTTACCATTTGGATGTCTTCATTTAAATTGAAATGTCTGCCTTTTCATGAAATGTTTAATAGTAGCTATAGACAAATAGTCAGATGAATAGAGAGATAGATAGATGAGATGGATGGCTAGGTAGATAAGTAGGTAGATAGATGATAGGTAGATAGGTAGACAGATAGATGCATCCATGGATGAATGGATGAATGGACGGATAGATGGATAGATAGATGATGGACAAATGAGACAGATACAGATAAATGACAGTTAAGTGGGTAGACAGATATTACATAGCTATGAATCTTTTGTTGTATATATCTATTATACCTATATTTTCTCCCTCATTAGATTGCATTTTCAATTCCTTCATGGTGTCTTTTGTTAAATGGAAGAGCTTAATTTTATTTTAGTCCAATTTATCAATGTCTCCTTCCATGATTAGAAGGTTTGTGTCCTATTTAAATATTTTTGCCTAATCGATATTACGGTATTTCCTGATTTCCTCTAGAATTATTATTTTCTATTTTGCATTTAGATACACAATGCACCTAGAATAAATTTGTGTAAATGACGTTAACTGGTAGTAAGGATGCATATTCCCTCACACGATGTCTAACTGAACTAGCATCATTTCTTCCAAAGACCATATTCCCCTTGCAGAATTTTATCTAGTAGTGTACACCTTCTAGTACTGGTCTTCAATTTCAAGACATCTTAGCTATGCATTTTCCTTTACATTTCCATATAAGTTTTGTGATAAATTTGTCAATATATATTTAATAAATTGAGTTTTTATGGCAATTATGCTAAATCTATAAATTTAGTAAAAAATGGTATCCAAATTCATGCACATGATACATACCCTCACTCCTTCAGATTTTTAATTTCTCACAACAGTGTTTTGCAGTTTAGAATGTGAATGACTAGCATATCTCGTTGAAATTATTTTTACATATTTGATACATTTTATATTTTAACAAATATCTCCATTACTAAATTTATTTTTATTTGCTTTCCTGGCATACAGAATTGATATTTTCATTTTTTTTGCATCTAGAAACCTTGCTAAGTTAACATGTTAGTTCTAATGATATATTTATAGATTCTATTGAATTTTCTGTGTAGATAATCATGGCTTCTATGAATAATATATTGCATTTTGAAATATGTATATACATGTATTCATTCTGAATAATATAAACATTCACTTTATTGAGAATTA
>NW_012151063.1:2636934-2642712 GCF_000956105.1 Propithecus coquereli | reverse complement strand
CTCTCCCCTGGAAAAAAAAATGTACAAGTCACGTTGCTTTTAGTATATACACAGTGTTTAATGAATTGCATAAAAAGAGAGAGAGAAAGGCGGGAAGAGAAAGAGAAAGAGGGGAAGAGAGAGAGAGAGAAGAAAAAGAAAGGTAAGGGGAGAGAGAGAGAAAGGGACACAGAAAGAGAGAGAGACGGATATGAATTTTTGACAGAGATCATATTTAATGCAAAATACTGACCTGTGCGTTAAAACCATCAAATCATTAAAACGGTAAAACAAAAACAACAGAAAAACGCCAGGAAAAGATAACTCTTACACACCAATGGTGGGAGTGTGGGAATGTAAATTAGTACAGCCATTATAGACAACACCATGGAGGTCTTCCAAAATGCTAAAAATAGAACTACTATACCATCCAGCATTCCCACTACTGGAAATCTATTTCAAGGGAAAGAAACCAGTATATGGAAGAGACATCTGCACTGTCGTGTCTATTGCAGCTCTATTCACAGCAGCCAAGATAAGGAATTAACATAAGTGTCCATAAAGATAAGAATGGGTAAAGAAAACGTGGTCTGTATGCATGCTGGAATATTACACTTCAATAAAAAAGGAAATCCTAGTTTTTGCACAACCTGGATGAACCTGGAGGACGTTACGTTAAGTGAAGTAAACCAAGCACGTAAGGACAAATACCGCATAACCTCACTTGCGTGTGGAACACGAAGTGGTTGATCTCATAGAAGTACAGAACAGAACGGTGGTTACCGGAGTCTGGGGAGGGGAGACGGTGTAGGGGAAGATGTTGTTAAGTGGGTTCAAAGTTACAATCAGAGAGAAAAAATAAATTCTGGTGTTCCTTGTACAGTATGGTGACTACAGTCAAAATAACGTACAGTGTATGCGTACTTAAAAACATCTAGGGGCCGGGCCTAGTGGCTCACGCCTGTAATCCCAGCACTCTGGGAGGCCAAGGCAGGAGGATCACTTGAGCTCAGGAGTTCAAGACCAGTCTGAGCAAGAGCGAGGCCCTGTCTCTACCAAACACAGAAAAATCAGCTAGGCACCATGGCACACGCCTGTAGTCCCAGCTATTCAGGAGGCTGAGGCAGGAGGATTGCTAGAGCCCAGGAGTTTGAGATGCTGTGAACTGTGATGACAGCACTGCCCTCCACCTGGGGTGACAGAGCAAGATTCTGTCTCAAAAGAAAAAAAAAAGCAAACATCCTGAAGCTCTGACTCGGGTGGGGCAAGGGCAATATTCATAACCTAAACATTTGTACCCCCATAGTATGCTGCAATAAAAAAGAAAAAAAATAGATAAGATTTTGAATGTTCTCACTACGAAGAAATGACAAGTGTTTGGGTTGATAAATATGCTAATCACCCTGATTTGATCATTACACAAAACATAGAAATGTATCAAAATATCACATTCTACCCCATAAATATGTTCAATTATTACGTGTACTTAAAAAACAAAACTTGAAAAAGCACCCCCCAAAAGAAACTCCAGGACAGGTAAATAGAAATAATAATAGTAGCCAGTGTCCTTGTGTCATTTCAGATATTCATGGAAAAGCTTTCAATGATACATTATAAAGAATAATTTTCACTGTACAAGTATTAGCAATATAATTTGTCATATGAAAAATTTTCTCATATTCTCAGCATTCTTAAATAATGGATGGTATCAAGTGCTTTATCTGAACTATGAAAATGATCATATAATTGTTTTCTATATTCCGTAGTGTGAAGAACTATACTGAGAATTTTCAAATGTTAAATCAACTTTGCATTCCTGAAAGAAACCTCACTTAAAAAAGACGAATTACTCCTTTTATATGCCACTGGATTCAGTTTGCTAATATTTGATCTATAATATTTGTCTCTATGGAAATGATAGAAATTTTATTTAATGTCATTTCCAGACTCGACATTAGAATACTGCTGTCCTCATAAAATGAGTGGGAAAAAATTTTATCTCCCTTTTTATTCTCTGCAAGCCTTTGTTAGTGTTGAGTTGCTTCTTCACAAAATTCTTGGATGAAATCACTATTGTACCCATTGTGCCTGGAGTTTCTTTTGGGGTAGTTTTAAAAACAGAGAATGATAACCCCTAGCACTGTGGGAGGCCGAGGCGGGAGGATGGCTTTAGGTCAGGAGTTCGAGACCAGCCTGAGCAAGAGCGAGACTCTGGCTCTACTAAAAATAGAGAAAAAATTAGGAGAGCAACTAAAATAGAAAAAATTAGCCGGGCATGGTGGTGCACCTGTAGTCCTAGCCACTCGGGAGGCTGAGGCAGGAGGATCCCTTGAGCCCAGGAGTTTGAGGTTGCAGGGAGCTATGATGACGCCACTGCACTCTGGCCCGGGCAACAGAGTGAGACTCTGTTTCAAACAAATAAATAAATAAATAAAAAGGTGAATTACGATTCTTCAGGCCACACCACGCGGACTCCTGCCCTGGGGTCAGGGTCTAGGGTCACCGGGCCGCCGGTGTCTCCACCTCACTCTGCTTGCAGAGTTGTGTGCGGGCGTGTGAGCTGCAGGCCGGCCTCGGGCGTCCCCGTCCTCCTGAGCGCCTTGACGGGAGTCCAGGCCGGGTAGGGCTGAGGGCGCCCCGTCCCGGGTTTGGGGCACTGAGGCCCACTGAGCACTCCCGGCCTCGCCTCTGTGCCTCGAGCTCCCAGAGCTTGATCCCTGTCATACCTTACAGCCGCCCGCTGTCCCTTCCGCCACCACGGTGTACCTTCCGGCCGCCCAGCCCAGCCGGGCCAGAAGTTCCGCCTTCCATCCTTGCCCTGGATTTCCCCTAGTTCTCGCGATCTGTCAGCTGAACTAGGCAGATCCCGCGGGGGCGGCCGCTGGCGTGGGGAGGCCGCTCTGCGCAGTCGCAGTGAGCACCCGGTCTCTCGGGCGCCCCCAGCAGGCCAAAGGCAACGCTGCAGGCCCTGTGCGCCAGGTGTAGTTCTGATGGGGCCCAGGAATTCGAACTCTTACCATCCCTAGACGTGGTCCTGAGCCAGTGTCTGCCAGGGCCAGAAACTCCCATAGCAATTCCAGATGTGCTGCTCTAAGTGGACTAAGCAAGCTGTTTCCCCGCATTCCAACGACCTTCTCACAAATGCTGCCCAGGTTTCTCGCACCTCCACTAAAAGCATTCATTCATTGCTCGTAGGACAACAGTAACAACATTAGGGACAGAAAAACAAGACATAATGGAATGTTAGGGACAGAAAAACAAGAGATAATGGAATATTAGGGACAGAAAAACAAGAGATAATGGAATATTAGGGACAGAAAAACAAGAGATAATGGAATATTAGGGACAGAGAAACAAGCAGGAAATAGTCAAATAACCAGGGAAAACAGTTGTTTTAGGCTTAGAGAATGGGGTAATTAGACCACAGAACAGGGACCACCAATCAGAAGATAGAAAAACACCATAAACGGTGACTTTCTCCATCACGCATATAGAAGAAAGGAATGTCTGGAACCTAAGCTTTAAGTTATGTCCCTATCTGGAAAAATCCAGATTTTATCCTTCAATTGTTAATTTTTGCACTATTTTAAAAGAATTTGTCAATGCCATCTACATTTTTATTAAATTAGCATAAATTTGTATATGAAATTCTTTTAACATAGTTTGATGTATAATGATGTTGCCTTTGGTTTCTTAATGTATTAATGAGATCATCTCTACTCTATGTTGGGATATTTTCATCAGAAGTTTATAAATTATATTACTCTCGGGAAAGAAATAACTTACAGCTGATCCCACTATTATTTATACTGTTCATTTAATATTTCCTCTGAAGTATAATATATATTCTCCTTTTTGCATTCTTTGCTTATATTTATTGGATATTTTTGCCACATGCAAGAAATAGGTAACTAATAATGTTTTTTCAATTTTTCTCTTTTTCTGACATACGTGCTAGAATCCATACTTTTTCACTAAATTCAGTTGGAGCTCCGTAACACCTGTGTGAACACATTTGTACTTTTATTATTATATAGCTCAACATTTTTTCTATTAATAATTCACATTGTTATTTCTTCTTTGACCGGTAAATTAATTGGAAATGCACTGCTTAATTTTCACGTAATTGGATATTTTGTTTTGATTGTCTTGTTGATTTCTGACTTAATTTTTCTGAGACCAGAGACCATTCACTGTAAAATTCCACACTTTGAAAACTGCTTAAACCCTGAATCATGTTCCAGTATATTATCAAATCAGGGGAATATCCGGAGTATTCTTAAAAAGAATGCACAGTTTAAGTTATTGGTTCTTTCAATTTTATCAATTTTTTAAATCATATTTTTGAAGGTTTTTTTTTTCTAGATTTGTGTGTCAATTTCTGTGACAGTGTGTTAAAATCCTTCACTCTGATTTTGGATGTATCTATGTTTTCCTTTATTTCTGTCAATTCTATTTTTTGGAACTTTGTCATTTTAATTCATTTACATATATATGAATAAAAATTATGTCACTGCTGTATTTCCTTATGAAATCTTCTTGTTTTTCTGACAATCTGCTTCCAAGTCTATATAGAATGACATTAAAGTAATTATACCAACCTGCTTTGGCTAATGGTTACATGATGTTAGCCATATTTTATTTATATTCTTCTGCTTAAAATATTGCATTACTCTTGTGCTTAATATATTTCTATATTAAGCAGTATATAATTGAATGCTATTTTTTATTCTAACCTGAAAATATTTCTATTTTAACAAATATTGAAATATTTAGATCATTAAAATCTAATACAATTAGTAATATATTTAAACTAAGCATACTATATTATTTGTTTTTTCTTGTCTGTCCTTTTTTCCCTCCTGTGTCATATTTTCTATTAATAATTTTATTTTTTATTAAAATTCATTTTCACAGCCATGTATTAGATTGTTTCACAGGATTTTATCATTCTTTATTCAGATGTTATTGAGATTAAAATATGTCTCCTCTAATTATTGATGCCAATATAAATAAGTAGTCTTTTCCACTTCCCTGAACTTGCATGGATTTAGAACACTTCAACTTAATGTACCTCAACTATTCTATCATGTACCTTTAAAGTGAGATTTGTCTCACATACTACACATTTCACCATTTTAAAATGTGCGGTTGAGTAGCTTTTAGTATCGTCACAATGTGGTGCAGCAAATACCACTATCTCGTTCCAGAACATTTTTCATAATACCAAAAAGAAACCCAATAAGCATTAGCAGTCAATCCCTATTTATTTTCCTTCCCCCAGACCCTGGTAATCACCAATCTACCTGCTGTCTATGGATTTGCCTCCTCTGGACATTTCATGTGAACAGAATGATGCAATATGTTGTCTTTCCTGACTCTCTTCTTTCCCTTCGTATAAAGTTTTAAAGTTCGTCCACACCGCGGTTTGTATCAGCACTTCCAGCCTGTTTGTAGCCGAATAATATTCCATCGCATGACTAGATCGCCTTTCATCTGTGCATTTATCCAGCAGTAAACACTTAGGTTCTTTCCATTTTTTGGTTTCTATGGATAATGCTTCTATAAACATTTATGCATAATTTTCGAGTGAATGCTTTCATTTTTCTTGGAGTAGACTTGCTCCGTCATAGAGCAAATTCATGTGCAACACTAGTTCGGAACTTGTACCTCCTAAAAGTGAGCAATGGATGAGACGAAACTATTTGGCATGGATGTCAAATTAGAAACCACCAGTATCCAACATAGATGCATTTATTTTATTTGAAGAATAAAATGGGTCATGCTACCCATCGAAGT
>NW_012151063.1:2625151-2635225 GCF_000956105.1 Propithecus coquereli | reverse complement strand
ATACGACATACAACAGCCTAAAACAGACTAAAATCCTCTTGGATTTAAGGAGCAAGTAACTCCACATTGAGACAGATTGTCGTGACTCAAAAGGCCCTTGAGCTATGGAAAATTTTTGGCGGGAGACTGTTAAAAACCCAGAATATTTTTAAAGTTTTGTGAACTTTCAGATTTTTTGTTTCCAACTGGACACAGTGGCATGCACCTGTAGTGTCAGAGACTTGGAAGATTGAGGAAGGTGGATTGCTTGAGCTCAGGAGTTCAAAGCCAGTCTGGGGAACACAGCAAAACCCCATTACACAAAAATCTAAACTCTTATTTTTTTATGCTGATATCGGTACGCTGTGTTACAAGGATAGATGATTCTAATATATATGATACAGGCTTGCCACGCTAGTGTGGTTTTATGTTTCAAATATTCTATTCATTCACTAGGTCTCTCATGGGAGCTTATTGCTGAGATATGAATCTATAATCATAGCGTCGCCAGGAAGTGATGACATGACAGCTCTTCAAAGTCGTCTTTGTGTTTCTCATAAACGTCACTCCCCTTTGAAGCACAAACAACGAAATTGCGTTTGTTTGCTTTCAAAATGGGTTTTAGTCCCTAAATGCATGGGAAAGTTCAGAAAGGAAAAACAGGATAAATAAAGAAGCATCAGAAAGGTAAAAATGTCAATCTCAATAAAACTTGCAATTTTTAAAAACCACTAGTCTTGTTTTGAACCCAATAAAATGGGGGAAAAACAGAATAATGGAAAAATAGGATGTCTTATGCACAAAAGCAACACATTTCCGGGCCATATAAAGCAATTTATTTCTTACAGAAAGAAATATACCTAAAAAGAAAATGGGCTTGGCTTTTTGTTGCAAAAGCGATCTCTCTAGGTATAGTTACACGGCTACCTTCCTTTAGCCATTGTGTGTGTTGTGTCTAAATGTGAAGTCATAACTCACATCCTATTTATGATAATTTATTGTACAGAACTAAAGAGAAGCCTTGCACAATATTATTCTCGTTTTTTGTTCGTTTGTTTTTTGTTTTTGCAAATATATGTTCCAATATATTGTGAAGAGAATGGCAAAGGAGATCAGCTTCTACCACTTTATAAAAAGCCTCAGATTTTACATTTAATGTGCTGTCCAATGCCTCTTCACAGGTGAGCAGAAGCTGCCATCCTGCAATAGTTCCCACCGGTTCCAAACCACCTCAGGTTGCGTGTTTAACACCAGCCAGGCCATCTTTATTTAAAGCATAGTCATTTAAAATAAATCCAGGCAAAAGTCAAAAGAAATAAGAAATACCCTTTGACTGTATCTGTCCTTCTCTCTCTCTCTTGTTTTCATGGAGATGTGTTGGAGATAAGAATCTATAAATGCTACTTCGAACAACTCCTCTGACGTTCACTTAAAAACCACATCGCTGAGGTTGCCCCGTGTGTTCCAGACCCACTCCCTGAAAATGCACTAACTACAGAGTTTGTGTCCTGTTACTCCCCAGCTCTGTGGGACTCCAACAGCTTCCCCCTTTACCTGCCTTTTCTAGGGCAATAACCTCTGGGTTATTAACCCCTCATCGTTTTGAAACCATCCTCTTTCTGTGCTTCTGAAATTATCACGCTCCTGGTTTCCTTCTAGCCAGTGAAAGACACTCCTGTCTTCTTCGAAGTTTACCCGTGTTGGTCTTCCCATCCATTACTTATATTCTCCTGGGCATCTTTTGTGCCTCAATCCTTTCCTCACTCTCTTTTTGCCTCTGGTTAATCTTAGCTGCTCTCATGACTTGAGCTCTGCTTCTCTGGAGTTACCTTGGGTGGAATAGTGCCCCTGCGCTCCCACCCCTCAAAAGGTCGTGCCCACCTGGAACACCAAATGAGACTTTATTTGGAAAAAGAGTCACTGCAGATACAACGAATGAGAATCTTGAGATGAACTCATGGGCCCTAAACCCAATGTCTGTGTTCTCGATCTTGAACCACTCACTTTACGGCAGTTTATTACAGCAGCCCTGGGAAACTGAGGCACTAGCTAACTCATTATTCCCGCCTTTCATCCACAGTTTCTCTCTAGAGCTTCAGACCAAAATTCGAACTCCAATAAAGGATTAAAAGTATTTTAAATTGACATTCCTAAAGCAAAAATCATCTCTGTTGTTTGAGGGATTTCTAGTGGGAACACATTTTCTTAACCCATTCTGGAATCCTAGCTAAAATCTCAGCGGAGACTCTTTCCTGTTTGTTTCACACTCATATTTATCTGGGCACCAAGTCCTGTGAATCTGTGTGTCATACGTCCCTAATTTAGGCCCTCCACTTTTCCTTTGCCGTTCCAATCGATCGAGACCACGTCAATGCTTGGAGAATGCCCCTTCCTGAGAACACTGCGTATGCGCTTTACCCATCCTACCCACCACCAGCACACCCTGAAAAGGGAGGCCTTGCAAAAATAACAGGAAAATATCTCATCCCGCCTGAGAAATCTTTCTCTACCCGTGCCGTGAGCACCTAGTGAGCTTTCCACCCTAACACACCACTTCCCAGGCCAGCCCCCCACTGCCCAGAGGACAAAGTCCAAACCTCATCCCATGTTACATATACAAAGGCCAACATGTTCTGGTACCTGCCCAGCCTTGCGGTCTTGAGACTTCTTGCCTTCAATGAGGTGCATGTCGGGTCATTCCATCCATTCCAATCTGCTTCCAGCTTCCTAAAGAACCCAACCTTTCTAGTTTCATTTTATTACCAGAAATGAAAGCTCCCTTTTCCCTGGTTCCACGGCAAAATTCTTGCAGTCCTGCTTCGAATGTCATCTTTTCTTTGAATTTTTTCCTAACGCAGCAGCCTCTTTGAGGGGCTATCTCATCATCTCTGTCTACCCCTTTGGACTCAACATTGACTTTCAATGTGGTCCCAGCCTCACACTCCTCATTCAGAGCACTAGCACACCCTTCTCCCTGCATTAACCGGAAAACTCCTCTAGGAAAAGAGTTCAGACTCATTAATCCGTGTTCCCTCGGCGCATGGCCCCGTGCCTGCGAGTGAACAGATACTAAATGTTTTTGAGTAAAACAGAGTTACATGAGAATCAGACTGCACCTCCAAAATCCTGTTTTGGTGCAACAAACTGTGATTTAATTGCTTCAACATTACAGGAAGAAATATTTTCATCCAACCTCAAAGGATGCGAAGACTTCAGAATTAAGGCTCTTACAATGCATAGGATGAGTCACTAATATAGCAGCTCCGGAGACCTAGAGCTCTTCACAGATGCTAAGAATTTTCAGGAACAGAGAGAAAGGATATTCCAATATTCAGGGAAGGTTGCACTTTGTGACACTGGCCAACTTTCAGCTCCATGTGTTTCATCTCCGCCGAGGCCCAGCCTTTCTACTCTCCTTGCAATCTGACCGTGTGTTTGAACAGAAAGATACTAGAATATCAACCAGTAAGCTTTGTAGGCAATCCAATGACTTTCTTGCCAACACAACTGCTAAATGCTTAAACTTCTAATGGGAAAAATATCTCTTGCTGCAGTGCAAACTAAGCTATCATAAAGAATAGGTCATGAAGTCATGGCAAGTTCTAGGAGCAGGAGTTATTGTTCAACAATAAAAGCTGCCGAAGAAACCATGATGGTCTTTAAGCGAATTCATTCTTGTTTAGTCACCAATCCTGCAGTCAGACTGCTACCTCCAGAACCATGTAGAAAAAGCATCCACACTTTCTATGTAAATAAAGACAACAAAATCCACAAAAAAGAGGAGAGCTGGGGTTCTACCTGCCAAACCACTAAAACTCCTCGTCTATCTTTTTTAAAAGTATTAGATGAAGGCACATGACATTCAGGCCACAATCTCCAAGGCTCAATGCCAGTTCATTATTTTTATCATTCTATCATCATAAAAAAAAAAATACAGTGCCTGCTCTTAATATGCTATTTGCAGACAGACACTCAGTGCCAGAAATAACTCCAATGTGAAATCAGAGCTCATGCATTATTCATGGTGTCTGGTTTATATTATTTCTGGCACTCACAGGAAAACAAGTAGCATTGCTTCTGTGGAGAATAATTCAGGACTCTTCAAACTCGAAGGATACCTGAGAGGACAATGTCAAACACTGAAACACAAGCGGAGGTCTTAGGGAGTTGTCAAAAAAAAAAAAAAAGGGAGATGTACTCATTTTGCTAAGTTGGTAGATGAAGCTGGAAGGGGCAGAATGCTTTTCTCTCCCTTTTTAAAATAGCCCAAAGGATAGTAAAATATGTCCAAGAAAGCCCTGATATATCCCTAAAACAACTTTACCTTGACAGTAATCTAGAAAATGCATAAAAGCATTGGATGTCGGCCACCGATACAGCAGAATAAAGATTGGAGTGGTCAAGGCTTGGTTTCAAAGACCACGTGCACCAACTACGACTTGGATGACCTTGAAAAAATCCTAGCACCTTTTTCCTCACGTGGAAAACTGGGGCAACGTTTGTACCTAGCAGGGATGACCAATGGTTTCCTAGAGCACCCAGCTCAGAACTGGGCAAACAGGAGGTAACATGACCATGCTTCCTCTCTGTCTGCCAAGGAGTGTGCAGACTTCAACGAAAACATCCTTAGAAAGTAACATCTCCAGGGGACGTTGAAATGTATGAGAAAGATCTAGAGTTTTTATCATGAGAAAAAGTGTCAGTCATCTAATTTGTTTGATCGTGTAGGGCTGAATGACTGACTCTAGGAGAGACAATGATTTCTAAAGCTCCTCTTTCTTAGAAATTTTATAATCTTGTAGGGTTCCGCCCTGGCAGCCAATTTAGGTTTGAGCTGTCATCAAAACCCAGATTAGGAATAAGAAAACCTCAATTCCCTTCTAGATTCTGCTTCTTATCAGAATGGCAACCTCGGGTGGACTTGAATGGTCTGACCCCAGGTGCAGGTCTCTGCAACGTGAGAGCGTGCATTTGGAAGCACCGGTCACCTGTTCTCACGGATTTCGTAGGTTGTGCTCTGCGAGGCACCATTGTGCCTGCTTCACCTATGGACTCTCTGATATCTCCATTTTTGGCTTTTTCCTCCTCATTTCCCCGCAAACAGCTCAAATTTGTGGTCAAGACGTCTCTCACCACAGTACTCATCAAACAGATTAAAGTTAGCATTCTTCACCCAGTCATAGGGAGAGACTTCAGCATCAGCCTTGCCTTTTCTGCACTTCAATTCAGATTCTAACTTCTGGTTGCTTACTGAGACCATTCCTCGTTTTTTATTCCTATATGTTCATGTTCAATGCATTTGCTCATTCCATTGCTCTAGCCTGACATATTAATAATCACTATCTGTATTAGCTTCCTAGAGCTACTGTGACAATATTTTACAAACTGGTTGGTGTCAAGACAGTAGAATTTTTTTTCCTGACAGCTCAGGAGGCCAGAAGTCAGAATTCAAGGTGTCATAAGGGCTGTGTTCTCCCTGAAGGATCTGGGTGGGGAACCTCTGCCTGCATCACTACTGTGTGCCCATGTCTTCCCTGAGCCTTCTGCTCCCTACATGTCTGTCTCTGGGTCTCCTCTTCTTAGAAAGACACCGGTCATGCTGCATTAAGTTCCCATCCCACCACAGGGTGACCTTATCTTAACTTATATCTTAATGACATCTGTAAAGACCCTGTTTCCAAATGTGATCACATTCATAGGCACTGGGCTTTAAGAATTCAACCTATCTTTTTGGAGGGATACATATCAACCCATTACAAATGGATAGACTATCATTACTTCATGCTTTAAGTTCTCTTTAACTAGTTCCTATTGCATATCACTGTTTACTCTTGGCTTACAAAGTTCTTTAAGTTGAGTCACAGTAGACCTCGTTAGTTTACAGCCTAATCACGAGTTTGCCAACTACTGAAACTCTTCAGGATTTGCTAAATCACCATGCCCTGTTCCTCTGCCCCAAGGTGTTATGAACACCATCTTTCTTCCACCTGTATTATTTTAGCACTTTGGTTTTAGGAATAAGGGAAAAAATTGCTCATTGATCCAATATCATGTGTCAGACATGAGTTTATTTTTTATTATTCAATTTACTTTTTTATTTCAGAATATTATGGGGGTACAAATATGTAGGTTACATATATTGCCTTTGCATCACCTGAGTCAGAGCTAGAAGCATGCCCATCCCCCAGTGTGCCCTGCACCCATTATGTGTGAATATGCCCCCCTCCTACCCCCTTTCACCCACCCAACACCGATGAATGTTACTTTCATATGTGCACATGAATGTTGATCGAGAGTACCAACTAGATGGTGAGTCCATGTGGTGCTTGTTTTTCCATTCTTGTGATACTTCACTTAGAAGAATGGGCTCCAGCTCCATCCAGGATAATATAAGAGGTATTAGTTTATCATTTTTTTATGGCTGAGTAGTACTCCATGGTATACATGTACCACATTTTATTAATCCACTCGTGTATTGATGGGCACTTGGGCTGTTTCCACATCTTTGCAATTGTGAATTGTGCTGCTGTAAAAAAGAACTAAAAGTAGAACTACCATTTGCTCTAGCAATCCCACTACTGGGCATCTACCCAAAGGAAAAAAAGACATTCTATAATAGGGCATGAGTTTAGATGCTTTCTAATCAATTTCTTGCTCCATGTTTATAAAGATATTTTAGAGAATTACTCTCACATTTCAAAGACATGGGAAGTAAGTCTCTCAGAGAGATGAACATATTCAAGTTTGCATGGCTAAAATTTGGTAAAGCCATCATTTCAACCTGATTCTGACACAATCCGGTTACTCATTCTGCCAAGTTAATGTACCCTACCTTTGTGGCTATGCTGGATGCACTAGCAGCAAAACAACATCTAATTTATCTTTGTATTCCTAGAGCTTATTAGGGCCTTGAACTATGCCAGCTGGAAAATGAGAGCAGAATAGAAAGAGAATCTCTCTGCCTGTTGCATTTTTGGAGGGTGCAGGACCTTATTCACGTTCATATTTAAACAATGGTTTAGAAAATTCAGAGAGGGGGAAGTGGTATACTTTTGTTGAAAATATTACTCCCAAGATGATCTTTGACCCCTTTAAATTTTGCCATTGAGGAAAAATTTCCATGCATAAAAATCTGAACCACTATATGTGGACATTTCTACTTTATCCATAAAGGTAAAATCAGGTTTCAATTTGTTTGCATTTTGATTTGAGGGGAAAGTCAGATACACCAAAAAAAAAAAAAGAAAGAAAAGAAAAGAAGAAGAAAAACCAGAAAACATTGTGAAAACCGAAGACGAAAAAGAAGGGAGGTGATGCATAGTCAACATTTAAACTCAGATGCTGATTAATAAGTATGGCTCGACTTAATCAAGGCGTTTCCACTTGGGAGAGCTTTTAATGTTTATTATATACCAATTAAAATGCTTTTGCTCTCAGACAAGTTCTGACTCTGGTGCTAATGGCTTCGTCTGGATGAAGTTGATGCGTGAGGAAATCTGGTTGACCTTGTTTTTAGTTGAAACTTTGAGACATGCTGAATTTTATTTTAATTGGCCTTTGAGGCAAGTTTTGAAGAAAAACAAATATGTTTCATTGAATAACTTAATTATTTAGGTTTCTCTACTTCCTTCTTTTTCATTGTACCAAGTGTTTTCTCACATATTAACTCGCTGAGTCCTTCGTAACAGAGTAAGTGTATATAATTAAGGATACTGAAATTTAAATGTATGTTTAAGTATGCATTCAATATGTACACAGATATGTGTGCATTATATAAAATATGTAACACATACACATGCATAATATTTTAAAATGTATGTAATATGTACATAATACATAATACATATTGCATATTAATACATACAATACATGCATGCAATGTGATATGAATTGATATATGTATATAATATGTATTGCATTTATTAATATATGTTAATACATATTACATTTATTAATATATGTGTTTAAATATATGATGTATATTATTTAGTAATATGTACTATATTATATATCATATGCATCATATTCTTAATAGAGTGTGTTTTTAAAAAGAGTAATAAGGATATGGTAACAAAAATGCAATGCACTGCAATGGTATAAAATTAAGTGTGCTTTTTTTCTCTCCCACTCATGAAAGACAAATGTTATTACCAAGATATTTTGTCTCTTTCAAAAAAATATATATGTATATGCCCATACACACATGTGAATATATATATATACCCTCACTTATTTGTACACCTATCCTCTTTATTCTTTTTATATATCTACATCAGAAACCACATGTAATATCAATTTTGCTCAGAAAAGCAATGTGTGCCGATAAAAATCGCCACCTGCCTGGATTTCACAGAAGGTAAGCGTCCCCATCGGGATATCACCCTAACCAATGACATATGAGTAGCAGGTGGTGTGTGACACTTCTGGAAATCACCCTGAGAAAAGCAAGGCTCCGCTGATGAGCTACACACTCCTGATTAAAACCATCCCCCAAACTGCAACTGCTAGATCAAGGTGTGTGTGTACTCTTTGCTGGGATGGGCATTGCCAAGTTCCTTTAGTGATGTCACAATGGTCTACAGTCTCCTCAATAATTTATGACAGCGTTTCTCCGTGAACTCACCAATTTGGCATGTGCTATCAAACTGTGTCCTCTTTTCCAACCCAGTAACCGAATGTTTCAGTTTTAATTGACATTTATTTAATATGTATAAGAGTACATATTATGCTTATACATATATAAGAATAATCAATTTTTGTAAATGAACACTTTTGTGAATTATCTATTTATAAATATTATCCATTGTATTTCCATAGGGCTCTTCTTTATATCTGCATATATTTGAATGTACATTATATTTGATAACCATCAATCATTCTATTATACTCTCTGTCTCCGTGAGATCAATCATTTTTAATATTTATTTTACACAGTAAATAAAATAGTACTTCACTTTTTCATTTATTCTTTTAATAATATTTTCCCTTGCAATCCATAAAAAAATGTAGTCCAACATAATAACCTTTTGAAAAGAATTTATTTCAGTGCTAAAAAAAAAAAAAGTATTTACCACTCTGATACTATTTAAACAAAATCCTTCCAAGTTTTTCTTTTTCTTTTAGAGACTAGTACCGACTCATTACTCAGTGTTCATTTTATATCAACAACAACACTGGCCTCATAGCTAACAGCTATATAGCCCCTGCTATGTATGGAACAGTGTTCTAAATGCTTCTTGCATTTGAATCCCTTTCCATTGATACAAAAGACAAACGATATTGATGATTTGTTATTAGCATTTTAAAGCTGAGAAAATATAAACACAGCGAGTTTTAAAAATGCCCCCCAGGCCTTGATCTAGTGAGATGCAGGGCAAAGAACCGCACACGGGCTGTTGGAGGCCTCAGTTCCTGCTCTGAGCTGCTTCATATTTGTCTAAGACAGAAACAAAGTACTGACATAAATTATATGGGAGAAAAAAGCCCGTGCATTCTTCTTCTTTTTCAGAATGCTCCATTCTCCCAACTGACTAACAAAATAGTTAGTCACCTCATCTGATTTCTTTTTCCCTTGAAAAATGGTATTTTAAACTTAGAATTGCACTCACAATTTAATGTGAAGAGAATCAACGCATTTGTTGTTTTAGGGTCAACTGGGCTCTGCAAAAAACTCTTTTGTATTTTTTGATAAATTCACTCCTGAGATCCTAGGACTATTATAATTTTGTAGTTAGTCCATATTTGCTATATTATGTTTCTTTTCATTTCCTAAATGGTGTGCATGTATAATTGGCTATTATTTAGCATCAATTCATGAAAAAAAAAACTCAGAGAAAGTTAAGAATGGAGTGGTACACCATCAGTTTCGTGAATAATATCTATGCACGTAGGAGAAATTAGGTGCTTTCCCCATAAGAAAAAGAACAGGACAAGGATGTTTCCTCTGACTATTCCTATTTCACATTGTAATGGAGGTCCTACATTATGCAATAAGACAAGAAAAGGAAATAAAAATACAAATTTAACAAAAATATTTTTTTTCTTTTTTTTTTATTTCAGCATATTATGGGGATACAGATGTTTAGGTTACTTATG
>NW_012151063.1:2621598-2624383 GCF_000956105.1 Propithecus coquereli | reverse complement strand
ACACACACACACATATATATCAGTTGATGATGATAGCTATCTCTTGAGAGAGGGCCAGAAAAACAAGCTGATGAGAAGTATTCCTTACCTGGGTTTCCACAAAAATTTGCAGGAATAATGAAATGATGTTTACTTATATGATTAAGATAAGGAAACCATTAAGAGTGTATTCCTGAGGAATTGAAACCATTACCAAAGCAGTGGCCCTCAGTGCAAAGGGATTCAGCAAGAAACATCATGATGTTGGTTGTGGAGAGACACTAAAATATTACTTATTAGGGTTATGTATAATTCAGGGAGTACATGGAAGAGGGCTAAACCCTGTGGAATAATTATGGTTTTGTAACTTACATGTGATTTCCGTGAGATAAGCAACATTATCACTTTTCTTGTGGTGGGGCAATCGAAGCTCAGAAAATTAATCTTAGTGGTATTACAATCTACAGAGTCAGGATTAAACTTGGCCAGTGGAGTTTTAGAAGTTCATGCTCTTTGCACAAGAGCCTCTTCATTTCATATGGGTAAAGCAAGTATAATGTATCCCAATGAGAGATATTATGTAGCCGTAAAATACGACGCTCAGCTTCATTTGAATAGATATCATTAGGAGATCCATTTCCATATTATAGGGCTATTTCTGACCTCAGTAAATGACCCATAATATCAGTGATTTGTAGATCTTGTTATAAAACCTTCTAATAAAAATTCCTACATAAGGATTCAACTCATTGCAACAAGAATTCATTGGCTTGTTTTACCAATGTAAGCAAGTTTAGGAGTAAAGTTTCATACCGAAGGGTTTTGGGGATCACCACAGGACACGTGCAGAGCTGAGATGGGACATGCAAAATTAGAGAGGACAGAGAAAGACATCAGAAGGTGCCGGATGGGCTCTCAGGAAGATGGTGTTGAAGACTTCGGGGTAGCTGAGGAATTATTAAAAAAAAAAAAAAAAAGGAGAAGCTATTTTCACTTTGGCTCTACCTTGAAAATACACTGAAAAATAAGCATATACAACCACCCTCAATAAAACATAGCCATGAGCGCACACTTAAACTTGAAATTTCAGTGGGACTGAATGCCTTCATAAATCTATGAATATCAACTTTTACCTATAGTCCGGATTATTTCTCCTAGCTAGGGTGATGCGACATCATTTGAATTTTAATTTTCAGTGTAGAAACTATGATTACTAACTTCACTCTCCCGGATAGTACTTAATCCATTTAAGGAAAATTTCTCATCTATGTTTCCATCCTTCCTTCCTTCTTGTTATGCCCCAGGTCGCAGATATTTCACCCACAAAACTCGATCATAAAAGAAAAAAATGTCCATGAAATTTGGTCTTTCAGGAGCAGTGAGCATAGAAAATAGCGCAATATCTTCAGGTCATATGTGGTGGAAAAAAAGGAAAAAGAAAACAGCCCAATAGACTTCAACAGTTCCAGAGCAGATGAAATATATAGAGAGAGAATTAAGGAAAGAGTAATTCAGCCTTCTGGGAGATCACAGAAGCCTGCCTGGAGGAGGTGGTTTTGAACTAGGATCTAGAGAAAAATTAGCTGCTTGCTTTGGGAGTTTCAAAAGAAGATGGGAGTGGATTAATAAACTGTGGTATATGTATACCACGGAGCTCTACTCAGCCACAAGAAACTATGGTGATCTAGCACCTCTTGTGTTATCCTGGATGGAGCTGGAGCCCATTCTACTAAGTGAAGTATCCCAAGAATGGAAAAACAAGCACCACATGGACTCACCATCAAATTGCTATTAATTGATCAACACTTATGTACACATATAGTAATAACATTCATCGGGTGTCGGCAGGTGGAGGGGGAGGAGGGGATGGGTATATTCACACCTAATGGGTGCGGTGTGCACCGTCTGGGGGATGGACACACTTGTAGCTCTGACTCTGGCAGGGAAAAGGCAATTTATGTAACCAAAGCGGTTATATCCCTGTAATATTCTGAAATTTAAATAATAATAATAATAATAAAGAAGATGGGAAAGTCCATGTGGAGAGAAATGCATTTGTTCTGTTTTGTAAGCACGTGTGATCAGGCCAGTGACTTTAGGTAGAGGTGAAACATAACTACTATTTTAAAAATTCTAAAGAATCATTTGAACACGGGTGCGGGGAATGGATTCACAAGAGGCTGAAGTTACAGCTTTGGAGCTTCAAAACCAGTTAGGAGCTCATAGCTGTCACTCGGCCTGTTTCCTGGGTGGAAGTCAGGCTGTGATCCATCCCGGGACCCAGGTGGAGAAACTCTAACCCTGAAGAATGTCAGAGGTCAGATGTCTGTTTTTTGAAAATGATCAGGGATATTTCTCCATCTATCTTTTCCCGGCTTCCTTGTATTACAAAAATTCCAAATGTAGCCACCACATTGTTAATAGTGAATTTTGTTTAAAAAATGCATTTCTGGCCCAGTGCAGTGGCATATGACTTTAATCCCAGAATTTTGGGAAGCTGAGGAGGGAGGATTGCTTGAGACCATGAGTTTGAGACCAGCCTGGGCAACATATCGAGATCCCATCACTACAAAAAAATTTAAAAAATAGTGGGGCATTGTGGCGCGTGCCTGTAGTCCCAGCTACTCGGGAGGCTGAGGCAGGAGGATCACTGGAGGCCAGGAGTTCAAGATTGCAGTGAGCTAGGCTGATGCCACTGCACTCCAGCCAGAGTGAGACTCTGTCTCCTAAAAAAAAATTCTGCTATCTAGAATTTCTGGTATACAGATGTAGTAAACAGATTAGGATCACAATTTTTTTTTTTTTT
>NW_012151063.1:2607108-2609188 GCF_000956105.1 Propithecus coquereli | reverse complement strand
ACATAAAACTAGCTGTCACTGTGATGGTGAGGAAGATATTTATTCTTTAACTAACAGTCCTATTCTAGTTAAAGAGGAATCAATATGATTAGCACCTCGACGAAATACAAAGACGTTATGTTTAGAGGAAGTTTGAAGTCAGACAGAGGTACAGGAGAAAAACAATGCGCAGCTATGCCAAGGTCATCATGAGAAAGTTCCCCTTGAACACATAGGAAAATGCCCCAAAGATTCACCTCTCCCAGGACTTGCAGGAGGCAATGGAACAAGGTCAGTTTGGAGGGTGGCCTATGCCTCATCTGTATCTTAGTCGACTCAGGCTACTATAACAATGTATCATAGACTGGGTTGCTTAAAAAGGAGATTTATTTCTTGCAGTCCTGGAGGCTGGGAAGTCCAAGTTCAAGGTGCTGGTAGATTCAGTTTCTGGTGAGGGCTCTCTTTCTGGCTTGCAGACAGCCACCTTCTCGCTGTGTCCTCACATGGCTGAGAGAGAGAGAGGCTGAGAGAGAGCACACTTGGTCTTACCCCCTCCTTATAAAGACACTAGGCTTTTTCATCATGGGAGCCCCACCTTCATGAGCTCATCTAAACTAATTATCTCCCAAAGGCCCTGTCTCCAAGTACCGTCCCATTGGTGGTTAGAGCGTTAACATATGAATTTTTAGGAGACACAGAAATTCGGTCCACAGCATGCTGCAATTTTGCACCTCCTTCTTCTCTGGGAAATTCAGCCCTAACTTCAAATGTGGCCCCCAAGCTTCCACGCCCCCATAGCTGACCTTGTCCTTTAGTGTTCCCCAACTGATCAGGAATGGAGCCATGCTGATCCATTGGATTATCTCATCCAGTGGTGAAGGGAGGCAGAACACACAGACCCGGGGTCTGTGGAAGAGCACATTCTGCCACGTGGTCTAGAGAGGATGAACAATTGTAAAGCAGTGAGCAGTGAGCAAGAGACAGGGCCAGCATTCTTTGGTCACTAGCTATGTCTTGATTCTGGCACTTTCTGAAATCCAGCTGCTATTCCCCTTTGGACTATACAAGATGTTCTATGTTCATCTAATAAATTCCTGTGTTTGCCTTAATGAGATAAAATACCTCTCTGTTTGTGATCTGTTACGGATAGAATTCCTGTGTCTTCCCCAAATTTGGATTTTGTAACCCTAACCCCTAATGTGATGAGGTTAGGAGGTAAGACCTTTGGGAGGTGATGAGGTCCTGAGGGTGGAGCCTCATGGATGGAATCAGTGTCCTTATAAAAGGGACCCCAGAGAGCTCCCTCGCCCCTTCCACCATGTGAGGACATGGCAAGAAGGCACCATCTATGAACCAGGAAGTGAGTCCCCACCAGACACAGCCTCTGCCACACCGGGATCTTGGACTTGCAGCCTCCAGAGCTGTGAGCAATAAACGTCTGTTGTTTATAAGTGACCCAGTTTATGATACTGTATCTTGTTATAGCAGCCAGAATAGACTAAGATGCCACGAAAGAGTCCATACCTAATTAAAACTTTCACATCACAATTTATTGTATTTACCAATCAAGTGGCTATTTTTGCTATTAAAATAATTACTTTAAGCAAGTAATAGATGTAAGGTCAATGAATTTTTACTTAATGAGATATGTTTCTTATTATTCTCAATAATGTTCAGAAATTGGTCTCCTTAATTAGTTAAGCAAATTTAAAAAGTAAAAGGAGAATTCATTGTTGCAGAGCAAATCGGGGGTTCTTTGCTAATTACTAGCAGAGTTTCTTATTGAAGGTACACAGATATCTGGAGACCCATATGTTCTTCATAAGCATTTCATCATAGCAGCAAATATGCTCATTTTAGCTAGAGTAATTACTCTATAAAAGGAATGCTTGGCAAAAATAAATCGTGACTCATTTCTTATTAATTACTTGGGAGCACCTATCAATTTATCATTTAAGAGTGCTAGATCACTACCCTGTGGAACAGACCCGTGCGATGCCTCACAATGAAAACATGTTGGTTCTACTCATGTATTTAACAATTGTTTTATATAAATTAGCCCAATGAGAGACATCTCATGTGTTTTATTGCATAATAGAGG
>NW_012151063.1:2601015-2607058 GCF_000956105.1 Propithecus coquereli | reverse complement strand
TGAAACTGTCCACCTATGTCCTTGCTACACACCCAGACCTAGCTCCCACCTCCAAGTTCACACAACCACTTGACCCCTTTAGAGAAGGCTCCTTCCTAGCTTTAGGCAAATTGCGCTTTCCATGTCAGACTACATGTGACCATCCTAACTACCCAAAATTGCATCTCTCTCCCAACACTCATGGCCCTCTTTCTACCCCAATTCCCTAGGTGGTGGTGTTGTTTTTTCCTTATCGTATACTTGCCAATCTATTTTATGTTTTACTTACTTAGCTTAATCATCTCCTGCCTTCACCACCAGCTATGGTTTGGATATTTGTCCCTTCTATAATTCATGCTGAAACATAGTCCCCAGTGTGGTAGTGTTGAGCAGGGCTTTTAAGAGGTGATTGGGTCACGAAGTCTCTGCCCTCACGGATTCACGGATTAATGGATTAATGAGTTAGTGGATTAAGGGCTTATCACAGGACTGGGACTGTTGGCTTTAAAAAAAGAGGAAGAGAGACCTGAGCTGTCACATTGAAGAGTGTTGCCACCAGCAAGAAGGACCTCACCTGATTTGATCTCTTGACCTTGGACTTCTCAGCCTCCATAACTATAAGAAATAAAATCCTTTTCTTTATAAAGTATCCAGTATCAGCTAGTCTGCTTGAAGCAACAGAAAATGGACTAAGATAGCACCAGGGCATATAGTTAACACGGGCACCGTTTTTTATTACTAGTAATACTTTGTTCACCGCTGCTCCCCACTCCGTTTGGATGAATGCCGGTCATAGCACAGGTGCTCAGGAAATTACTAATAAAAGGGAAAATAATGGGAGGAGAAGTTTTTGTGGGCAGGATCTTTGAAACTTGCAGCATAGCTTTTGTTTCAATGTTTTCTCCCCAATTTCAAGTCCTGAGGGAGCAATGAAGTTAGGGCGAAGTCCTAAGATACACGGTCAATGTCCCCTTGTAGCAATTCCCCTGAACTGTAGCCTCTCCTGACGGCATGGGTTTTATTCTGGCATCAACGGCACAAGCTCATCTGCCGCAATGTTGGATCCTAATATACAGTGGTGTTTGCTTCCACGTCGTGTAATCACAATTTTTGTGCATTTTAAAAGCATCTTAAGGGTTACTGAGATTCACAAAATCAATGGAAACCATTAACACTGGAAGAACTACCATCAGTTGCCAAATTTCTTCCTACACCTGCTACCTCTATAGTGGAGTTCTGCAGCCAGAGATCGCCCTGGGTCTCCTTTTCTTATTTACGGTCAAAAACTGCCAATAGTTGTGCTATATTTACAAACTGGATGGATGCTGTCTTCCAAGGAGAACAGAATGGGGCTGTCTGGTTGTATATGCTGTGAACCCCATTTCCCCAAAATTCTGGTTGCGTTTCCAGGGTCGATCCAGCCACTGAGGAATATGCCAATGGGTGTAGAATGTGGAATTGTCAACGGGGAATGTGCGATATGATGGCAAGACTGCAATCCTGTGCATTTCAGTGATTCTCACAATTTTTATCTTAAATAATAAGCAAACTTTCTCCTTTTGATGGAGCTACCACAGCCTAGGGGATGATAACATGTGTGGGGCAGACCTTGGAGCACTGAATTTTGTAAAATAGAGATGGAAAGAAACCAGAAAAATGCAGATGATTTTCTAAGAGTTCTGTCTCTTAGCCCATCACCTTGTCTGGAGGGAAGAAGAAAAGTTGATCTTTGGCTGCAAACTGACAGTGCAAATTTGGGATGGCTTGGGCTCTGACATCACCACAATAAGAATGATCCATGCTAGAGCTGTGCAGAGCTCAGGATAAGGGTTAGGGATTAGGGGGTAGGGGTTAGGGGCAGGGGTCCCTGTATGGTGGGTAAAGGGTTTATAGTTAGGCTTATAGGAAATTTTGCCTATTTTTTGTGTGCATGGACATTTTTGTGCACAAGTCTATTATTGTCACATCTTGACAAAAACAGAGATTCCCTAAAATTCTTAAAGGGGATCTATCTACTGCAACATTTTCTTTTAAAGAACAGTTTAAAAGCCCTTGTCTTCTCCCTACCTCGTTTAATCCATCAACCTAGAAGACTTGGTTCAAAACCCTCTTCCGAATAGTTCTAGAAATGGTTTACTACTGTACTCTGTTGTTTGAGTGCTACAAAATAACTCACTGGAAAACTCTGACACTTTTCCAGAAAACATGTAAGTCAGTGAGGTGCAAATATAACAACAGCATCACCTTGGAATTACCCACCCATCACTGCTGAGAATGAGAACCTGTTAAAAAGCGACTGCCCTTTCGCAGAGTTGGTGCAGAGTATGTTTTAGTTTCAGCATCCTGCGAACTATTGCCTAATTCCGCCACCTTCTCTGAAGTCCCATATCAATTCATGCCAGTCGATGCACCTCTGAGTGTCCGTGTGAAGAGGCTAGCTGCTCTGAAATCTTCCATCGGTCAGCCTGCAACCATGAAAAATTTAGCTCTACAAAAATGCAACCATGCTGTGTCAACTACCAATAAAATGGGCTCAGTTCAGATTTTTGTCTGCTCCAAATTGCTACTGTGTGTGTATTTGCCATGCAGGCTTTGCCAGGAGTTCTTTCATCTCCGACATCTGAAAAATGTTTGGAAACATATTTAGATTTATAGAACCTCATTGCGTTAGACGGACTGACATATGTAATTTTAACTGGAAGGTCCCTGAATCCCCCAATGTTCCTGGAAATCTTTGACCTTCAAGATTACTTCCTACTGCTCACTATGGTTCTCAACTTAAGAATAATTTCTACCTCCAAAGTATGTAAACTTATCGGATGGAGCTAAAGTGAATTCTGTACCTCCCAATGACGTTTCAGGATATTGGTTTACAGGACAGAACTTACGGGGGATTGGCTTTGGCTAGAAATTCTTTTGAAAATTTGTAGCCCCATGGTAACCATTGCAAGCTACAACTTGGAAGGTCCTTTGGAAAGCTATATAGTTTTCCAAAAAGAGAGTTTGTGGATTGGGGTGGAGGGTGTCAAAAAAAAAGAAATGCGGTTAACATTTACTGAGAATTTTCAAAAGTTGTGTAACACCACTGCAGCTGCTCTTTGAATCTCCGAATCAAATGGGGTGATTTTGTGGGAGGCCCAATATGCAGATGAAAACAACCAAGGCTTATCAGGGTTAGATGCATAGAGGTGGGTATCCTACCCTCTCTAGAAAGAGTTGTAAATTGCAGTGTTAGCTAAAAGCCCATTTGAATCTTAAACACATCAAAATTAACAAAAATGCCACAAGAAACCGTTATTCCATTACGATTTTGTTTCTTCTGTCTGGGGAGGCCTCAGAACCAGAACTCGTCTTGTTAACATGGAAAATGCATTCAACATAGTAGAGAGAGAAGGCAATGGGGTTAGATTGAAAAGGATTGTGGAGGATTCTCCAGTGAGGAGCCCGGGTGTCTTGAGAAACCCGTGAGAAACCTGAGCCTGTTGTCGTGTGCTCACAACTCCAGATTCTGTTGATCTTTCATCACTTCTATGTAGTGATAAAAGAGCATTAGTTACCTGCGTACCTGTGTATGGATTTCCTGTGGCTGCCATAACTAGTTACAGCAAACAGGGTGCCTTAAATCAACAGGAACTTACCCTCTCCCAGTCTGGAGCCCAGGAGTGTGAGATGCAGGTGTCTCAGGGCCTTGCTGCCTCCGCAGGCTCCAGGGAAGGCTCCTTCCTGCCTCTCCCAGCTCCTGGGGGCTCCAGGCGTCCCTGGGCTTGTGGCTGTGTCACTCCAGTCTTTGCCTCCATCTCCACATGGCTTCTCCTCTGTGTCTGTGTTTCCTCTGCTATCCTTAGGAGGACACCTGTCACTGGGTTTAGAGACCTCCCTAATCCAGGATGACCTCATATCAAGCTCTTTAACTTAATTACAACTGCACAAACACTTATGCTAAATAAGATCACATTCATGGGTTCTAGGTATTAGGGCATGGATACATCTCTCTGGGTGGACCATTCGACCTACTGTGATGCACACTAGAATGCAGAGTGATAAATGAATAGCCCCGAGCTCACCCGCAACTCAAGCCCCGGTGCATCACCTGCCTCTGAGGGCCTTTCTATTCTCAGTATCTTACCTGTAAGATCTGTGATCCTGGGTCTAAAATCTATCTACAGCCTGGCTCATTACGTCATTGAGTTATGCCAGCACATTTCAACAGTTATGGAGATGCCCACTGAAATTTTATTATTTTCTTTATTTTCCCTTCGTTCCAGTACCCAATGACCTGCTTGTGAATACGTCCTCCCACAAGAACAAAATATGAAAACGTGACATTCACTTTAATGAAGGCAGCTGCACCGTCTGGTTCTGAGGAATGATCGATTCTGCAAGGAAGCTATAAGGCAATAAAAATATTAGAGTGAAATTTTAGGAAGAAATACTAAAGAAAATATGATTGTGTCTGTCTAGGTCAACCACAGAAGCCAATAGGAGATAAATATGAAGACATAGCAATTGATTTCTACGATCCAAGTGTTGGAAAGTCATGTCCAAAATTTTTAGGGCAGGAAGAGGATGCTGGAACTCTTAGACATAGACTGATGTTTCTCTCCATGGGCAGAATATCCCCTTTTTCAGGGTAGCATCAACTCTGTTCTTAAGGCCTTTCACCTGATAGAATCAAACCCACCCAGAGAATATTGGATAATCTCCCTTACTTAATGTCAACGGGTGGTGGGCTTTCATCACATCGACAAAACACCTCCATGGCAACACCGAGATTTGTGCATGATTAGAAAGCTGGGGAGTTTAGCCTAGCCACCTGTACACATAAAACTAGCTGTCACTGTGATGGTGAGGAAGATATTTATTCTTTAACTAACAGTCCTATTCTAGTTAAAGAGGAATCAATATGATTAGCACCTCGACGAAATACAAAGACGTTATGTTTAGAGGAAGTTTGAAGTCAGACAGAGGTACAGGAGAAAAACAATGCGCAGCTATGCCAAGGTCATCATGAGAAAGTTCCCCTTGAACACATAGGAAAATGCCCCAAAGATTCACCTCTCCCAGGACTTGCAGGAGGCAATGGAACAAGGTCAGTTTGGAGGGTGGCCTATGCCTCATCTGTATCTTAGTCGACTCAGGCTACTATAACAATGTATCATAGACTGGGTTGCTTAAAAAGGAGATTTATTTCTTGCAGTCCTGGAGGCTGGGAAGTCCAAGTTCAAGGTGCTGGTAGATTCAGTTTCTGGTGAGGGCTCTCTTTCTGGCTTGCAGACAGCCACCTTCTCGCTGTGTCCTCACATGGCTGAGAGAGAGAGAGGCTGAGAGAGAGCACACTTGGTCTTACCCCCTCCTTATAAAGACACTAGGCTTTTTCATCATGGGAGCCCCACCTTCATGAGCTCATCTAAACTAATTATCTCCCAAAGGCCCTGTCTCCAAGTACCGTCCCATTGGTGGTTAGAGCGTTAACATATGAATTTTTAGGAGACACAGAAATTCGGTCCACAGCATGCTGCAATTTTGCACCTCCTTCTTCTCTGGGAAATTCAGCCCTAACTTCAAATGTGGCCCCCAAGCTTCCACGCCCCCATAGCTGACCTTGTCCTTTAGTGTTCCCCAACTGATCAGGAATGGAGCCATGCTGATCCATTGGATTATCTCATCCAGTGGTGAAGGGAGGCAGAACACACAGACCCGGGGTCTGTGGAAGAGCACATTCTGCCACGTGGTCTAGAGAGGATGAACAATTGTAAAGCAGTGAGCAGTGAGCAAGAGACAGGGCCAGCATTCTTTGGTCACTAGCTATGTCTTGATTCTGGCACTTTCTGAAATCCAGCTGCTATTCCCCTTTGGACTATACAAGATGTTCTATGTTCATCTAATAAATTCCTGTGTTTGCCTTAATGAGATAAAATACCTCTCTGTTTGTGATCTGTTACGGATAGAATTCCTGTGTCTTCCCCAAATTTGGATTTTGTAACCCTAACCCCTAATGTGATGAGGTTAGGAGGTAAGACCTTTGGGAGGTGATGAGGTCCTGAGGGTGGAGCCTCATGGATGG
>NW_012151063.1:2596661-2599580 GCF_000956105.1 Propithecus coquereli | reverse complement strand
GAATCGGAATGTTCCTAACACAGAGAAATGATGAATGTCTGAGGTGACAGATACTCCAACTACCCCCACTTGAGAAATTCACATTGCATGCCTGTATCAAAACATCGTATGTACCCTATAAAGATATACAACTACTATGTAGCCATAATACTTAGAAACAAAAAATAAATCAAAGAATGAGCATTGTTTTCAAGTCCACCAATAAACACCATGACCTTTTTAAAAAAAATTGCGGAAAAATCACACAAGCATGCATTTCATATGCCAGCTCCTTTTATAGGAAAGTCATATTTTGAGAAGCACATGTTTTTCAATTTCTTAAAGAAATTAAACCACCATCTAGGTTTTTATCTATTTTTTTATTTTTCACAGAGACAGCCAATTTATGTCCTCATTTTCCCATGATTTGGGACTCTAAGACACTTCATCATCGAGTTTTGCTGTCAATATTGTCAAGGATTCAGGAACTTACTTTCTAATTGCTCTGTCTGCTGCTTTGCGGGGAGTTGATAATAGCTAAAAACCGTGCAGTTACTCCCACTGCCATTTTCACAGAAGCCCACTCAATTTTACTTATTTATTTTTATTTCAGAGTATTACAGGGGTACAAATGCTTTGGTTACATAAATTGCCTTTGCACCGCCTAAGGGGACAGGTATATTCACACCTAATGGGTGCGGTGCGCACAGTCTGGGGTTTGGACACGCTGGAAGCTCTGACTCGGGTGGGGCAAAGGCAATATACGTAACCTAAACTTCTGTACTCCTGTAATATGCTGAAATAAAAATAAAATAAAATGTTCCATAGAAATAAATGTCGACAGGAATTCTATACCCAATTAAAATGTCATTCAAGATTGAGGGCCCAATAAAATACTTTCAGTCACAGGAACACCCAGTGCATGTGCTACTAACGACCTCAGTAAAAACAATTTCTGGAGCATGTATGTGGAGAACATGACAGTGGGACCCACGAATTAAATAAGCTATGTTGCAGGAAGCAATGTTCACCCCCACGCGGGTAACTGCAGTAGTAAAAACAAAGGTTTAATTTGTGGAGTGTGCAGCAAGTTGGATTCAAGATACTGGGAAATGCAACATGAAAGACAGACGCTTAAGAAGATGATGTTTAAAGGATTTTATCACTCTTGTATTTTCAGGAGGAAATTAGAGATATTCAGTAATCATATACTTTCCCCAATCACATTTTGGGATTAACTATTAAAGATTAAACCATTAAAAATAAAAGTGAAATTCCAAACCAATAGAGGGGAAAAAGTGCTGATGAACGTTATCATCCGAGACATGGCAGCAAGGCAGAGGAATAAGAAAGGGAAGATAATACAAAAATAAAAGCATCGTGCTATATATAAAAATAAAATGAGGCCGGGCAAGGTGGCTCACACCTGTAATGCCAGCACTCTGGGAGGCCAAGGAGGGAGGATCACTTGAGGTCAGAAGTTCAAGACCAGCCTGGGCAAGAGCAAGACCCTCATCTCTATTAAAAATAGAAAAAATTAGCGGGGCAACTAAAAATAGAAAAAAAATATTATCCAAGGGTTGTGGTGGCACCTATGGTCCCGGCTATTCAGGAGGCTGACACAGGAGGATCACTTGAGCCCAGGAGTTCGAGGTTGCAGTGAGCCAGGCTGATGCCACGGCACTCTAGCCCCGGCAACAGAGTAAGACTCTGTCCACCCCCTGAAAAAAAAAAGTAAAATGAGAAAATTAACAGTGGCATATGTAATACAAAATGGAAAAAATGAATTTATTTCAGCATTTGAAGTAAATGAACTAGAGATGAATGATTTAGTGTTGTGTGAACATAATTGACTAGGATATAGATTCATTTGAATGAAAAAATTACAAAGAGCAGTACCGTATGTGACTAATGGTCACATGCATGAGTATTAAAAGCACACTCATTTGCACTGGAGTGATACAAGACAGATTCGTGAACATGGTTTTCTGATGAAGGAGGGAGACAGATTTCCCATAAGGTAAATGAATGCTTCATGGTACAATTTTTAAATACAAATGTGCACATGGAAAATAATATTTGCATTCATTAATTATAGATGTTAGCTAGTGGAATGTCATTATTCTTGCTTCATTTTCTGTACTTGTAAATATTTTTAAATATACAAACCAATATTCATAGCATGTGAGCATTCGAGAAATAGCACAGTGGATTAAGAATGAGACCCACAAGCATGAGACAGTGTGAAACCTCAGGAATTCCAATGACTAAGATGTCCTTGCAGCAAACGTTCAAAATTGGAAAACAACAACAACAGAAATATTTTGGAGGAAGACTACAGGTTGAGCCAAGCCCCTTTCACTTCCGAGTGGGCCTGTGGAAATTGGAAAGCATTCAAAATAATCAATAGGCAAGATTAGAAAAGAAATCGAGTACCCGTAGTTAATTCTGGAAGCCCGATTTCTCCCATGCGCGAAATGTGGAAACTGTTTCAGACTTCAAGATTCCGGGGAAAAAGTTACTAGAGTAAGTAGGGACGTGATTCTTCATGAAAGGCCTCCATAAATGCTGGTTGGATCAAGTATGATTTTTAATCTACTGTCCAACCTTCTCTGGAAACCGTAAGACTCGCGATAGCAAGGCACAAATCCTAACCCTAATGCTGCAGGGGGTGTAGTATATTGGAGAGTAGGTCATCCAATCATTCATACCTTGTATTTATTATGTTGTTTCTCTTTATTATACCATAACATATTAGATGTTAGCGTGACTGCTTAAGTCTCATCCTGAACTAACTCAAACACTTCTCCTTCTCTCCTTGAGAAAATACAATACACAGTCCCAGTGGCGAGGTTACCAAAGCCTGAGTTTCTAACAAATGTATCAAGTCACACAGGTCATTTTCATACCAAACGCCAGTTCCAAGCAGTGCTGACGAGA
>NW_012151063.1:2590484-2595541 GCF_000956105.1 Propithecus coquereli | reverse complement strand
ATAAGAAAGCAAATCCCACAAAGCTTATTACTGAGAGAACTGCGTTTGCTTTTGAGTTTTGTTGAACCACAAATTTACATTATGTTTAATATTAGATTCTGATGTAAACGAAAAAAACAAGGGAAAAATAGCTCCGGAATGAAGCTCTAAATAGAGAATTTCTTATTGTAATTTTAATTCCAGTGTTGAAAGAATATTGTTAGCATATTCTAAACCTATCCCATTGTTTTGGGAGCTGTAGTTTTTGATACCGTAGGATGAGCTGTCTTTCCATCAGCTAAAAAAAAAAAGGCCAGGAGAGTTGATTTTTAAACTCTCTGTAAAGATTGGGGTCCCCATAGTGAACAGGGCTCAGTCAGATCAGGCATGAAGATTGCAAAATACACAACCTCACACTGTTCACCTAAAGTCACCCAGCTGTCATTCTTGGGACACAAGGGACCATGGCTTGGTCGTCTATCTTTCTGTCCTTTGAATCACAATTCTCTCTTTCAGCAGCTATTTTACAATCATCCCAGCAGGTAGAAAAGCAATTAATCAAAGAGAAAGAGATTCTTCAGCTACACATAGGAAACTGTGGAAGATGTTTAACGTGAAACTGTCTTTTTCAAAACACTGTGAACCTACACAGGTATCTAAAATCTAATATCCTTGGAGAAATAGATAAATTAGACTCAGTCCAAAAACTAGGAAAAGTTAAAAGTTAGGTGCACGTGACACTTTAAGGTGGACACTGTTTTCGGAAATGTTATGTTTGGGGTCAATTTGCTGAAAAGGCCAAGTAAAGAGAATGTCAATTCAATCCTACAGGTCGCATCTGAGACATTTCCGTTCTCATCGAATCTGTAAACATATTTTTGATTATGAACGACACTGACGGTCTTAAATCCCCACGTAATGTCAGAGAGACAGGGCTGATTAATTACTCCTTTTTAATAAAAAAATCATTATCCATCATTACGCCATTGAGGTCTCTCCTTTCCATATTTTCTCCCCAAAGCTTTATAATCGTGCTGGAAAGTAAGAAATGCAAACAGATACTAAACAAGGCACTAACTTTGGAGCTAATCTGACCTGCGCTTGAATCCTTGAGCACCTGTACACTGTGTGACTAAGGACACACGGTCAATCCATTCTAAGCCTTGGTTTTCTCTTCCGCAGTGAAAATAAATCGTGATTTCCTACGCGTGAAGGGATTGTGAGAATAAAATATTCTACACTTGGTTTCCCAAAGCCTGGTACGTGGGATAGGTTTCATAATGGGCGCATGTTCTCACAATGATGATTTTTAAAATACTGGTGGTTATAATGTATATAAAGTAAAACTTGATCTTTTTACTGTATGAGTCCGTAAGTTTCGATAGAAAACAGTCATCAAACTGACCACGTAATCAGTACATAAAGCAGTTCCTCAATCTCCATATCACCCTTTGAACATTTATAATCCACCCCCTGCTACACTCTCAGTCCCTGCTGCCATTAATCTAAGCACTATCTATCCCTAAAATGATTTTTCTAGAATGCTCTATAAATAGATCTCACAGTATGCCCACCATTAACCCCGCCTGTTTCACTCAGCTTAATACAATCAAGCCCCCCCCATTGTTCACTGTTGCATGTATCAGTAGTTCAGACCATTTTTTATTGTTTTTTTTATTGTATTTTATTGCTAGGTCGTATTTCATTTCATACATGGGGGTTTTAATCCATTCATTCACTAAAGGACATCCGGGTTGTTTCCATTTGCTCACAACTAAAGCCAGAATAAATAACTCGCTGATAGTTTATTTCTAAGGAACAAAATTTGTTCATGTCTCTTGGGTGAATCCCCAGGAAGGACTTTCTGGGTCATATGGAACATGCATGTTTAGTTCTCGAAGAAACCACCACCCTGTTTTCCAGAGTGTCTGACTCATCCCTCATCCCCACCGGCAACATCTCAGAGTTCTCTGTGACTTCTCATCCTCACCAACACTAGGTATTATCAAGCGTTTTTGTTTGTTTGTTTGGTGTATTGGTTTAAATTTTAGACAGTCTTATGGTGCACGATAGCATTTCCCTGTGGTTTTAATTCACATTTCCCCACAGACTAAAGACGTTGAGCATCTTTTCATGAGTTTATTTTCTGAGTATCATCTTTGGTAAAGTTTCCGCTCAAACCATTTGCCTATTTTTCATTGGATTGTTTATTTGGCATACCAGACTTTCTTATAACTGAATCTTTAAAATAGGCTTTTTTATTTTGCAATAGTTTTAGATTTATAGAACAATTGCCAGAGAGTGCAGGGAGTTCCCATATAACTCTCCCTCAGTTCTCCATTATTAATATATAACAGCGCTGTGATGTATTTATCAAAACTAATGAACTGATGTTGGTGCAGCTCTATTAACCAGACTTCAGACTTTTTGCCAGATTCCACCAGTTTTCTATGAATGTTCTTTTTTTTTTTCTTTTTTCCTGTTTCAGGATCTCATTACCGGATCACATTGCATTTGCTTGTTATGTTTGCACAGTATTCTCTCGTTTGTGGTCCTTCTGTGCCCTTTCATGCCGTTGGCAATCTCGAGTACCGGCCACACGTCCTGTAGAATATCTCGCACACCAGATGTGTCTATGGCTTTTCTTATGACCAGTCTGGGGCAGGTGTTTTTGGCAAGAATACCACAAAGGCAAAGTACCTTCCTTACCACCTACCATGATCACAGAGGGATACATATATACATAAATTAAATATATTATATAGCACATGTTATATTTATAATTAATATTATTAATAATTGATATTATTTAATTGATAGTATTAATACATAATGTGTTATATGATATGGGTGCAGTGCACACTGTCTGGGATGGTGACGCTTGTAGCTCTGACTCAGGTGGTGTAAAGGCAGTATATGTAACCTAAACATTTGCACTCCCATAAAATTTTGAAATAAAATTTTAAAAAATTAAATAAATTAAAATAAGAGAAAAAGGAAAATCATGGTGTGTGTGTGTGTGTGTGTGTGTATCATGGAATACTATTCAGCCACAGAAAGAAATAAAATAATGTCTTTTGCAGCAAAAAAAGGGAATAACATAAATTGTGATTTAAGGGATATAAGTTTGGTATGTTTAAATACTGATTTTAAATTACTGGGTTTTGGCAAACTATCCAGTTGTATTGCTTTTAAAGAGAAATGTCCCTTGAAGAATTAGTCTGGGGTAAATCGTAGTTTCTGCCCATGAGGTTATTATAAGTATCAGTAATGTCTATTAACATGGAGAATGGGATGGAGGCCAGCTATGGGGAGTTGGCCATACATTTCACACTGAAGGTAGAAGAATAGCTTTTAGACAGAACTGAAAGTCTCTGTGGGGCTACACAGTATGCAGTATTTACTGCATGATAAACAGTAGGTGCTCAATATACCTTTAATGAATGAGTGAATTAATTAATAGCTTAATGTCTGTGCTGTTATGTGTGGAAGAAAAACGTAGCCAATATGATGTACAATGCAGCCTATAACCACGTCACCATATCTGAAAACTAAATTAATGCTCCAGTGTATCCAAAAGCAAAATGAATTCGCCACTGTATTGGAAAACGAAATTAATGCTCCACAAATATTCTTGGTTGTGTTTTTTCCTAGTTCTGACCTGGTTGAATTAGCATTGAAAATTCATCTCTGATGGGGGAAAGTCTAATTCTTTTTTTTGCCCATCTTTTCTTGGTGGTGTTCCATTTTTTTAATGTACAGGAACTAAAAATTCTGTTCAACTCACTGAAGGGTCCATTAACTTAATTAGGCTAAATGCACCTCTTTTCAGCTGGATTCAACTTCCAGCCTGAACTGTGTTTTCTGGCTGTCACACCTGGGTAAACATTTCTTCACAAAATCGTTACCTGTTCTCTTCCTCTCTTCTTCTTCTTCTTCTTCTTTTTTTTTTTTTTTTTTCTGGTATCAATACCAGTCATCAAACATCTGGAAAGATTGCATATATGTATATATTTTCTCATTGTACATTAGACAGAGAACAAATATAGATGACATACGCATTAACATGATTTTGGCAAAAAAATAAAAAAATACACCAGAACGTTGACAAAGTTGTGGTTTCAGCACCTCAGGTATGAGCGCTCATTATGCTTAATTGACTCTCTCCAGGCGTTGGCAGCTGCAGGCGTAGTTAAAACAAAGCAAAGCCCTTGAGGGGGTCACAGAGAGATTTTGAAGGCAGATTTTGTACCTCAGCAAGTCGAATCAACATCGCCACCTGCTGTCTGGCATCTGGCACTGCATGCTCCGTGGAGGTGGGGCAAAGATGCTTTGCAGGTGTACCTGGAACAACAGCGGCGTGATTTCCCTCACGATGCGTATTAACATGCCCCCTGTGCTTAGAATATCGTGCATCGTGCATGCATAAAAATAGCTGGAGTCCATGCAAAAAGTATCCCGGGTGACAACTGATCCAATATTCTAGCTGGGGACGCATAGAGCATTGGTTCTTGGACTTACCTGTGCATTAGAACCACTTGGAACCTTTAACATAGCACATTTCCAAGGGTGCATGTCAAAACTATTAAATAAGGCTCTGATGGTGAGTCTCAGCCATCCTTTTTTTTTTCTTTTTCAAAGCTTCCAAGTGATTCCAAGATGCAGTCAACCTTAGAAACATAATTGAGCCTTTCTCTACGACATGGCTTAGCGGGGAGAATGATGTGAGCTACAGATTACATGGCCAGATGTCCAGGTAGCTCTGTTGCAATTAAAGACAGCTTTGGAAACCTCAGTGTGTTAGGAGCTAGGCAACAACATTTCTAGCATTGCCTCTATGAATTATAACTGCTTGGTGTGGAGCCAGGGCACTCCTTCATCTGCTCTCGTTTCCAGTTGTTTGATGGGGTACTGGGCTGTGTGCTCTCCATGGGCTCGAACAGCTCAGGGTTCTGTTTGAAAATAATTATGGCAAGAATCAGAGCAGAGATGGAACTCCGCAGGTGCTAATGTGAGTTAGTAGGTGTGTTTCAAAGCATCTATTTTGTTGGCAATAATCTTACATTAGTACAGAAAGA
>NW_012151063.1:2586195-2587724 GCF_000956105.1 Propithecus coquereli | reverse complement strand
AGAATAAAATATTCTACACTTGGTTTCCCAAAGCCTGGTACGTGGGATAGGTTTCATAATGGGCGCATGTTCTCACAATGATGATTTTTAAAATACTGGTGGTTATAATGTATATAAAGTAAAACTTGATCTTTTTACTGTATGAGTCCGTAAGTTTCAATAGAAAACAGTCATCAAACTGACCACGTAATCAGTACATAAAGCAGTTCCTCAATCTCCATATCACCCTTTGAACATTTATAATCCACCCCTTGCTACACTCTCAGTCCCTGCTGCCATTAATCTAAGCACTATCTATCCCTAAAATGATTTTTCTAGAATGCTCTATAAATAGATCTCACAGTATGCCCACCATTAACCCCGCCTGTTTCACTCAGCTTAATACAATCAAGCCCCCCCCATTGTTCACTGTTGCATGTATCAGTAGTTCAGACCATTTTTTATTGTTTTTTTTATTGTATTTTATTGCTAGGTCGTATTTCATTTCATACATGGGGGTTTTAATCCATTCATTCACTAAAGGACATCCGGGTTGTTTCCATTTGCTCACAACTAAAGCCAGAATAAATAACTCGCTGATAGTTTATTTCTAAGGAACAAAATTTGTTCATGTCTCTTGGGTGAATCCCCAGGAAGGACTTTCTGGGTCATATGGAACATGCATGTTTAGTTCTCGAAGAAACCACCACCCTGTTTTCCAGAGTGTCTGACTCATCCCTCATCCCCACCGGCAACATCTCAGAGTTCTCTGTGACTTCTCATCCTCACCAACACTAGGTATTATCAAGGGTTTTTGTTTGTTTGTTTGGTGTATTGGTTTAAATTTTAGACAGTCTCATGGTGCACGATAGCATTTCCCTGTGGTTTTAATTCACATTTCCCCACAGACTAAAGACGTTGAGCATCTTTTCATGAGTTTATTTTCTGAGTATCATCTTTGGTAAAGTTTCCGCTCAAACCATTTGCCTATTTTTCATTGGATTGTTTATTTGGCATACCAGATTTTCTTATAATTGAATTTTTAAAATAGGCTTTTTTATTTTGCAATAGTTTTAGATTTATAGAACAATTGCCAGAGAGTGCAGGGAGTTCCCATATAACTCTCCCTCAGTTCTCCATTATTAATATATAACAGCGCTGTGATGTATTTATCAAAACTAATGAACTGATGTTGGTGCAGCTCTATTAACCAGACTTCAGACTTTTTGCCAGATTCCACCAGTTTTCTATGAATGTTCTTTTTTTTTTTCTTTTTTCCTGTTTCAGGATCTCATTACCGGATCACATTGCATTTGCTTGTTATGTTTGCACAGTATTCTCTCGTTTGTGGTCCTTCTGTGCCCTTTCATGCCGTTGGCAATCTCGAGTACCGGCCACACGTCCTGTAGAATATCTCGCACACCAGATGTGTCTATGGCTTTTCTTATGACCAGTCTGGGGCAGGTGTTTTTGGCAAGAATACCACAAAGGCAAAGTACCTTCCTTACCACCTACCATGATCACAGAGGGATACATATATACATAAATTA
>NW_012151063.1:2576789-2582875 GCF_000956105.1 Propithecus coquereli | reverse complement strand
GAGGTTTTTCAGCCTAATTCTACCTCCTGTGAGTTTTGAAATCATGAGCAACTCATTCGTCCTGCCTAAGACTGTATGTTCTTCATACATAATGTGATATCAGTTCAAAGGAGCTTGTGGGCAGATTCAATGAAATAATGAGTGTGCAAAATATTGGGTTTTTTTAAAAAAAAAATCTGTGATGTGTTATAAAGTACCATTGACATATCAAATGCTATACCTGCCTAAGTATTATATCAGATACACCAGAGTATCTGAAGGTTTATGTGTGCTCAACCCTAAGTAAGCACTTACCGAGCACACTATGTGTACAACATACTGGTATAGTCATATGTAAACATGAAACGGTTTAGTCCCTTAAAAAGAATGTTGCCTAGGTAAAAATCTATACATTCATTGCAGAAAAGATTGTCATAAAATAAATTTGTCCAGTCTGATCCATGGGTATTGGGGTAAACAGGAAAAAAATCTTCTTAGATTAACATCTGACTATAAAATGCTGAAATTTGATATATGCCCCCTGTAAAATTTTATATACCAGTAATGAGGTTATTGGTATATTTTTCTCCCCTATAGAAGCAGTCCTCATGGTAAGATCCTGAAATTATTTTACAGGTCTCCAAATATGTTTCATTCCCTTCCAAATAACTTACTGTTGCAGCTCGTTGCCAATGCTCAGATGTTTACGAACCTCTCACAATATCCTTGCAAGTTATGCTATTGCTGTGCACATGATGTTGAAGTGGACTTCGGGTCAAAGCGATTGAGCTTACCTTGGATTTCTGCAGCATAATATACAGTCACGTGACACATAATGACCTTTGGCTCAACAATGGGCCACGTATACTATGGTGGTCCCGTAAGATTATACCATAGTTTTAGTGTACCCTTTCAATGTCTAGACACGTTTAGATACACAAATACGTAACGCTGTGTTGCGATTGCCTACAGCGTTCAGTACAAGAACCTGCTGTACAGGTTTGCAGCCCAGGAGCAACAGGCTGGACCACACAGCCCAGGTGTGTAGCAGGCCCTACCATCGAGGTTTCTGTAAATACACTCTGTGATGTTCGCACGACGACATCTCTTAAGGACGTATTCCTCAGAACGTATTCTCATCATTAAATAGCACATGACTGCGTTTTAGATGTTTCTACTTATCAACAGCTATTAGAGGGGAAGAAAAGAAACAAACACAAGAACATTCTGACTTTAAGGGTACTTGTGGCTGAAAGGGGTACTGTTACTCATTTACCTCTAAATTTCTTCTAAATTGTGCACATTAATGAATATGACCCATATGTTCTTCTCCGCGGTGATCACCCAACAACTTTCTGTGTGTGTCAGTTTTTCTCTAAGGTTTCCAAACACTCACTGTTTTAGTTCCAAACTGACTGAGCTACAGACATTTTGCAGGTGTGTTCTCTCCAGTATTGACTGAGATAGAAACTGGCACCCCATTTATTCATTTATTATTAGGATGTCTCCTTTTTTTATTTTTATTTTTTGGTTTTTGCCTCTTTCAGAAGTCTGTCTCTTTTTGGCTATCAGCTCTTCAAGGGCAGGGATCTGCCTCAAACATTTTGATTTCCCAGCAGCCGTTCACTTAACAGTGGTTCAATAAATGCTTGATAAATAAATGAGCACAATGAGAAGAAAGGGATAGGAAAATACCCAAGAAATAAAATGGAACAAGTTTATCGAAAGGCTTTTTTTCTTTCTCTCCAGATATATAACGATTATTCATACACTTAATCTCTACTGATCTTAGAGATATTCTCATGAATGAAAAAAATGCAATTTGATCAACCCTTACCAAAGGAAATTAAAAAAAAAAGATTAGACTTTTCTTACTTAACCTTGGATATAAAGATATTACTTTGTCATAAAGTATGGGCTATTTTCACCATTGGGAAAACCAAGGCAATTCCTTTCGCATGTAGAGTCACGATAAACTATCCCTTTAAGGCATTATTTCTTTCTCTTGAACAACTCAAAATGTATGACTCTCAGAAAAAGGGACTTTGGCGAAAAATCTGAAACGCAAGTTCTACATTTCCAGCTAACTCGCGGTTGAATTAATAAGCTCAGTGCAGTGAAATACAGCGGAGTCAGTTGAACTCATTTACATTAATTTTGTTAGTCTCTGATAGTGGATAATGTACTTCAATCCTCATCATTATAAAGGCAGCCAAATCAGAGCTGCTATCCCCATAAAAACCAAGACACAAACCAGAACCCAAGAATGGGAATTTTGAGTAAGCAAATCAGGAATTTATCTCACGATCCCTTGAGCTTCTTAGCTAGTTTTTTCTTTTTTTTTTTTAACAGTTACAGGAGTTGGAAGTAATGAAAAATTATGGTTCATTTGCTGATGCATTTGCTCAGAGGAGTGTCACTCAGAGGGTCATCTCTGTTTGTGTTTTCAAAGTTCATGTGTCAATGTCCTCTAGCCTAAAACCACCAAGGACACCCATGTAGTTGAAAAAGTTTATTACTCGATGCAGCAAGAGAAACCCTTCAACGCAGGTGCCGTGGGCTATATAAAGGCATATTCAAAGCTACCGTGTCCTGACCCCCAGAAACTGTGAATGTGTGACTATCTGGTGAAAGCAACTTTACAAGTATGTTAAGGATTTTGAGATGTTGAGATTATCCAGGTGAGCCCAATGTAATCGCAAAGGTGTTTGTAAAAGGGAGCTAAGGGGCAGTTTAGACACACGTAGGGAGGAGAAAGCAACATGAACACAGACCAGAAAGAGACTTGAAGGTGCTGGCCTTGAAGACCAGAGTGACGCGGCCACAAGCCAAGGGAGTCCTGGTGCCCCCAGGACCTGGAAGAGGCAGGAGGGAGCCTCCCCTGGAGCATCTAGAGAGAGCACAGCCCTTCACACACCCAGATTTCAGACTCTGGGTCTCCAGAACTGCGCAAGAATAGATTTCTGCTGTTTTAAGTCACCAACATTGCAATGATTTGTTAAAGCAGCCACAGAAGACTCATACTCCATGGTAGGCTGGAGGTGCTTAGAAAATTTATCTTTTTTAAATTTCTCCTTTTTTCTTTCATTGCAGTAAAATACACATAACATACAATTTGCCATTTTAACCATCTTCAAGTGTACAATTCCGTGGCATTAAGGGCATTCACAATGTTGTGCAACCACCACCTCTATATAATTCCAGAACAGTTTCATCACCCCAAAGGAAACCTTGTTCCCATTAGCAGCCACTCCCCACCGCCCCCTCCCCAACACCTGGCAGCCTGCAGCCTGCAACCTGCAGCCTGCTGTCTCTCCAGACTTGCTCATTTTGGACATTTCATACCAATAGAACCGTGCTGTATATGGCCTTTGAGTGGGTCTCCTTTCACTGAGCATAATGCCGTCAAGGTTCATTCAGAGCAATTCGCGCCCACTGGGATAGCTATAGGAAAAAGAAAAATAAAAGAGAAGAAAAGGAAAGGTAAGGAAAACACCTCTCCCCCAGCCCGCGCTCTAAGCTCAGGCCGGAAGCGAGATGTGCTCGGCAGATCCTTCCGCGCTCCAGGTCCACGTGACCCTTTGATCTTTGAAGACTTGAAAAGTAGTGTACAATTTTCCTTCCATGAGGACTGGAAAACAAACTCCTTTTCTCATCACAGCTATGCCCCGACAGCAGGTTACTGGTCGCCCTGCACATAAACGGTGGGGGCGTCAGAGAGGAAAACGAGCTGGCGGGAGGCGAGGGTCACGTGGCCGCGCGGAAGGAGGCGTGTTGTGGTGCGTCCCAATGGGGAGGAGTCTATAAAGGGCCCGCGGACGGCCTGGTGCCACCATTATGCTCGGGGCTGGTTGATGTAGTTTCCTCTGCCTGGCGCGGCTTCCCTCCTCCCCTCTTTTTCTTTATATTTATTTATTTATTTTTTTATTTCAGCATATTATAGGGGTGCAGATGTTTAGGTTACGTATGTTACCGTTGCCCCCCTCCCCCTCCCTGTTTTTATTTTTGAGACAGGGTCTCACTCTGTCGCCCAGGCTGCAGTGCAGTGGCATCATTGTAGCTCACTGCAGCTTCCAACTCCTGGGCTCAAGCGATCCTCCTGCCTCAGCCTCCTGAGTAGGTGGGACTACAGGTGTGCACCACCACACCCGGCTAATTTTTCTATTTTTAGTGGAGACGGGTCTGTCTCTTGCTGAGGCTGGGCTCTCAACTCCTGAGCTCAAATGATCCTCCAGCCTCGGCCTCCCAGAGTGCTAGGATTACAGGCGTGAGCCATCATGCCAGGCTGTGAGAAATATTATTGATTGCTGGAAAATCAAATCCAATACGATTGTGTTCAGTTGACAACTTTCGCAAGAAGTACACACATGTCCCAAGACTCAGTGAACATACAGAGCTTAGCACTGTATGGAACTTAGCACTGCATACTAAAGTACACAGTCATGGTTATTTCTGGAGAAACAGATCAGAATTATAAGGGACCAGGAAGTATTATCTCTGGGTAATTTTAGCAAGAACTTGAAGATTCTTAGCCTGGAGCAAAGAAGAAAAACATGAAATGAAAGCTACTCTAAAATATGCAAAGGCATTTAATGCGGGTGTATCCCTGGATGTTCCAAGTGACAGCTCTTAAAATAACATGTAAGTATAATGAGACATTTGAGGTTTGATGTCAAAATCCCAAGGAGTAATCTACTTGAAAATTAAATTTAAAAATCAGGGAACATGCAACAAAATAGGTTTTGCAAACAGCAAACATCCTGTCTTGAATTAATGTTTTTGAGATGAATATGCCTTTTGGTGGACTAATTCTAACAATTCAAAATTTTACTTAACAATGTGTCTCTTAATTTCAAGGGCTGATTTGTGAATAGTGCAAATAAAAATAAATACAGTACAAGGAAGAATGAATTTAGGATTGCAAATAATAGGAAGTTTGGAAAGGATTAGCCGTGCGTCTTTGGGGTGTTCTGAGAATTCCCAGGCTTGTAGAAATCCTAGTGCTGTCTGGTAAATGCAATAGCTGAACCATTAATTAAAGCTAAGATGATTAAGCCCACGTTTCCACCAGTCAGCTTTTATAATAGCAGGTCTCCCAACTAGGTTAAGCAGAAATGGATTTATTACCATGTGGTTGTTAATTAATGGAATTTCTGAGAGCTTTAAAAATTAATATGGATATTTCAAAACCAGAAGTGACCCAGGCAAGAGAAATACCCAAGCCAATCAACAGACTATCTGCATAAAAACCCCAAGTAAGAAACTCAAGTCAGAGAACCCCTGGCCTATGGCACCTGGCAGCTTTCATCACGCACTCTGGTGTAGCTGTCTGACACACCAGTTAGCCACAATCAAGACCCTAACTCACATAAGGATGGCGAAAACTGTAGTCTTCAGCTTTCAATTTTTTGGTACACACTCCAATTTCACAGGGTTGAGGTAGAGTAGAAAAACACAGTATTGCATAAAATGATTGACTCATTCAAACCCACCTATACATAAATAGAATAGGAAAAAACAAAACAAAGTGAATGTCACCAAGCACCCATTAAATATTAATCACAATGTGTGTTTATTTAAAGTATGTTCTATGGGGAAATACATGTAATTCTGGTAACACATATCTTGGTTCAGGCTACCATAACAAAATGCCGTAGACTGAGTGGCTTATAAGAAAACAGAAATTTATCTCTTACAGTTTTGGAGGCTGGAAGTTTAAGATCAAGGCATCAGGTAGATTTGGTGTCTGGTGAGGGCTCTTTTCCTGATTTGTGGATGGCTTACCTTCTCAGTGTGCCCTCTTGGGGAGGGGAGAAGCAGGTGTTGCGTTTTTTCATTTTCTTATAAGGACACTAATCCTCTCACGGGGTCCCACTTTCGTGGCCTCATCTAAACATAATTACTTCCCACCCTCTAATAGCATTCCATTGGGGATTATGGCTTCAACCTATGATCTTGAAGGAACAAAACATTCAGTCCATAAGAAAATGCATCAAATATTTAAAAATATGAATAATAATTCTTACAGATGCATTGTCCAATTAAATTGAAGGAGATTATATCCTTGTGGCTTTTTAAAAAATATAAACAGATGATTCCAGCCATAT
>NW_012151063.1:2572769-2574404 GCF_000956105.1 Propithecus coquereli | reverse complement strand
TTCTCTTACTAAAGCTTGATGTTCTCACAAATTAGCCATTGGGGACCCCTTAAATTGAGAATTCTATAAACAGTGCCTGAAATTGCATATTCAAACAGCACAACCACTAATTCTTTTAATTGTTTATATTGACCTACCTTCTCCAAGAAAATCATTCTCCTGCAGAAAGTACAACATAATCTTTCCTTGACTAAAGAGAAGACTCAATTAGATTTAATTTGTTCAATCAGGGATGATAAACAGATTATAATTTGTCTTACAAAAGGAAAAACATTACCAGGGTTGCTTTTGGAAGTGGTATAAAACATGGTATTGAATCACATCCCAGGACAAAGATCAACATGTAAGTATACCATAATCATTTTACTTAAAAATATAATTATTCATCTGGATAGTTTTGGTCACTTCCAAAAGCAAGGAGCAACATAGCCAATCCATTTAGAATAAACAAATATTTGCCACACAGAGAAGTTGGAATCAACATTTTCTTTCAGCTTATCTAATTAGACAATCATCTATCAATAAACACACCACAATAAAGTTAGCATTCATGAAGATGTAATGCCAGAAAGCAAACAATGTACCTAAATCAATGAATCATTTCGAAGAATTGTGACCTCTGCCATTTTAAAGCCAGACTTAAAAAAAAAAAAAAATTGTTGTTCTTCATCAAACTGTCTTACAAGGGAAACAGACACCTTTAAAAAATCTGTCTTATAAACAAACTGTGTACCTGTTCACTGGTTTACAACAATTGATCATAGTCTTATTTACTGTCATGCAGAATAAAAACAATCATAGCATCGTGTAGAAAAATTAGAGAAAAAGAAATTGCTACATGAATAATTAGTCACCCATTCTCTAAAATTATTTATTCCACACCTCAGAGGAATAGAACAGAGAAAAGAAACTTTGAAGGTGATGATTACAGAGTCTGCATCCTTTTGACATACACTCTGTGAATCAAATAGGATAAGTCTAAGAAACCATCTAGCTTGTCTGCAACCTGTCTTCATATGATGGACTGAGGCTCCAGCTGGATTATCCATGACAACCCATTTTCCATGCAGGATGTATCTTTTCCATATTATACTTCTCTTTTGAGCAGGCGTGAGCCTTGTAACTGAGCTCTATAATGTATATTTACCCAATTTATCTTATTTCTCTTTCACCTACAGGGAAGCTAGCTCGAGGAGACTGAGGAACATACCTAGATGCAGTTGAACTAAACCATCCTGCCTTCTCCAACACAATAAGCACGGAGGTAAAACAACATGTTTTACACAACCCATGCGTGCAGCAAAATGCATTCGATGTGTTCATCTCATACCCATTTCTGGATACCACTAGCAAACATGTTATTGTATCGGAAACTATTATTGATACTTACTTATAGCATCTCCTCTTGAGAAACGTATCATGTTTCCTCCTAAACAACGAAAAAGTGCTATTAAAAATTAATGTCGTTATACAGTAAAATTTTATTTCACGCTCAAGCTCTGTCAGCCTTACCATAACTTTCTAGGTGCTCATGTTGCATAATGCAGGGGTTTATTTGATCAACTGTGAAGCTTGTTAGTATGAGACCCCATTTCTGTAGGAAATCAGGGGTACTACATTTATTCTATAATTTCC
>NW_012151063.1:2570277-2572719 GCF_000956105.1 Propithecus coquereli | reverse complement strand
AAAAAAAAATATCATTGAGGGGGAAAAAAATCAATAAAGGAATCTTCAACAATTTGAAAAGATTAAGGATTTATCAAAAGTACAAAAGTGACTGCATTTTTTAAAATAGTGGGCTGATAAGTCCACAAGGGGGGTTGACTGACAAGAATTAGCAGTTTGGGGAAGAAGCAATCCTTGTGTTGCACTGGTAAGAACAGGAATATAGAACAAGAAATGTTGGAATAAACATATTACAAATTAGACTTAAGATACCCATTCACTCATTCAATGCAATATGTATTTATCGATTATTATTTATTTATGGTTGTCATATAAAGAGGATAAGAGTGGACGTATCAACATCAATCTCATGCATTCTCAAGGAAACAACAGCAAAGGGTGGAAATTTTCTGGGATGGTGGAGGAGGAAATTTTAAAGCATGTTGAAGTTTATTTTACTTTGTTTGTGGGGTTGTTATGGAGAAATAAAACTTTCATCAATTAACCAATCAATCGAATGAAATTATCTGATTATCCATTATGCTGTTAATATACGAAACTCCAAAGCAATGTTGAATAAGGATTATATTTAATCACAAAAGATTTCCTAGAGGCACCCAGTAAATGCTGAAGTCATCTGCAACTGAGTAATCCAGACTGTATAGGGCTGTCCAACGCAGTTGGATTTGATGGATGAAAGAAAGTCAGTGGACGAGGTGTAAATGAATGCACTTTAGCCTTCCAGTATGTATTGAAGTTGTGCAGGACTTCGAACAGTAGAAGTAATTAGCTGAATGGCAGAGGACGATTGTCTGAGATCGGGATGCAATGGCAATTCGTGGTTCAGCCACGGCAAGCAGTCGTGGGGGAAGGATGATGAAAGCAAGCTCCCTAAGAGGAAGAGGTATAGGAACTCGGCGTCATCGCCAAAAATCAAGGCAAGGTTCATGCCGACGGTAATGACGTAAGTCAGGAATTGAAGCATCATGAAATGCGGTACAAAGAGCTGGGTGGAGGCAGGTGATTACAGCAAGCGTGTTAGTGTTTGAGATTGAAAGTCGGGTGCCAGAATGAAGTAGGAAGACATATCCTCTTACCCTCTTCCAGGCTAGGAAGAATGAGGAATGATGGAGAAAAGTAATACAACTCTTTCTAAGTTACCTCGAAGCTCCCACTGAGTTGCAGGGGTCATTTGCAGAAATATGGTCCTTGTTCCTCTGGATAGAGCCTGCAGGGTCAGGGGAACAGCATTTTTTTCCAAAAAGCAGGGCTGCCACTGACATTTGTTGGCTTTTGTATTTCAAGAAATGTCACGCAAAGAACATGTGCGCACCTGACTGCCAGGTATTGGGCATTGGTTATGTACGGGCAGTAGGTTTGAATTCCAGAAATTAACATGAAGAAAAAAAACCAATTTAAGCTCTATTTCTTCTTGACCTTTTCTATGCCCCAAAGAATTAGGAGCTGACAAACTGAGGCACTCAACATCTGTCTCTGCCCTGGGAGACATTTGAAGATTTGATTTAAGAGTTTAAATATTCTGAGAGATAAGGAAGAAGTAATCTCATGATTCAACAATACAGAAATAAATAATAGAGATAAATAATTTATATAACTGAGATCTTCCACTACACGCTACTTTAATAGAAGGAGATATCCTATATACATAAGACATACATTTATCCTACACACACATATACACATACACATATACTTACACACACATATGTATGCGTGTGAGAGAGAGAGAGAGAGAGAGAGAGATAGAGAGAGAGAGACGGATAGTGCAGGGGCCAGATGCTATTTACTCCAATTAATACAGTTGTCTTCTGCAAGCTATACAGTGGGAGAACATATTTGCAACAAATAACCAACAAAAGACTTCTTTAAAAATTTCTACAAATTAATTAAAAAGACTATTCAATACAAAGAAAAATACAATTTTCTTCTATATGCTTAAAAAGTGCATGAATGTCCTGGGTCGCTTTATACTGATTTCATTAATTTTAAGTAATTTCCCAGAAATTAAGGTATAGCTAAACTCAACGTTATAAATATATTCAAAAAGAAAGCAACATTGTTTTCCTGAATTATTCAATCATTGAGTTTTCCCAGTAGCTGGATGACCTATAAGCATTCACATATTAATATTACTCTTGAAATATCAAATATGTTTGCAATATGTGCCATACCATGATAGATTAGCCACCCTAAGTAAGTTACTTGTCAATTTCAGTGGAAGAAAAGAAGGTTCAATAAAACACAACTGTGAATTCTTATCCTGAGTACTAGATTTAAGACAAAACAGAATGAAATATGTCAGCTTTTAGAATCCACAATATATATGTCTGTGAATTTATTTTAAAAGTTTATATTTTCTTTGGTGGTGTATTATTTTCTGATGATATACCCACTTCTGACTTAAAAGCCACATCTTGTAACATCCTAGTAAACTAAATATCC
>NW_012151063.1:2559693-2562307 GCF_000956105.1 Propithecus coquereli | reverse complement strand
GTGCATCTATATATCTGTATCTAGGTGATTATATCTGTATAAATATCTGTATCTATCTATGTAGCTATCTGTAACTACATCATATCTATACCTTTAGCGATATCAATAACTATATCAACATCTATCTCTATAATTGTATCCATGTCTATATTCAAATATCTATATTTCTATCTCCATCTATATCACCTCTATCTACACCTATACCTATATCTATAACTGTGTCTCTATAACTGTATTTATATCTGTCTATATCTAAATAACTACAGTCACGCATCACTTAATGACAGGGACGCGTTCTGAGAATGGTGTTGCTGGGTGGTGTGAACATTGCACCATGCACTCACACAAACCTCGATGGTGTAGCCTACTGCACACCTGGGCTGTGTGCTGTAGCCTGTTCCTCCCGGGCTGCACACCTGTAAAGCATGTTCCTGTACTGAATACTGTAGGTGGTTGTACCACAACAGTAAGTATTTGTGTATCTAAACATAAGTAAACATAGAAAAGGGACAGTAAAAATGCAGTATTATAACTTTACGAGACCACAGTTATATATGTGGTCCATCCTTGGCCCAAAGGCCGTTATGCAGTGCATGATTATATATCTAAGTCTATTTATATAACTATATCTGTGTATAACTGTCTCTATCTAGTATCTATATCTAGTATCTAGTATCTTTCCACAACCATATGTTAATGAGCAATTGACGTGCATTGTTTCTGATGAGGCTTTGCTCTGAGATGCTCTTCGGAGCTCCCTGGTGTGGGCTTCCCCAGGAATGAGTCTTTCTGTATTCTCCCTTCCTGATGCAGTTGTAGGACACCAAGACTGAGCTGCTGAGGTCACCCCCAAATATTCTGAGATTCACTTCTCACTTGCCTACTTTTAGGGCTCTTGCAGGCCACATGGTCTCTGTACAACTGCTCGACTCTGCCATTGCAGGGTGGAAGTAGACATAGGCAATATGCAAATGAGTGGGCAGGGCTATGTACCAATAAAACTTTATTTACAAAAACATCAGGTGGGCCAGATTTGGTCCGTGGGCTGTAACTTGCTGGACCTTGGGAGACGGTTAGAAGCTACTCCCAGCATCTCTTTGCAACCTTAACCCCTTTCCTCCTGATAAAAAATCTGTATGAGGATAGTAGAAGAAATAGCACCCAATACAATGGTTGCCTATATTGATGAACACTCTAGATTTATGCAAGGTCTGAAAGTAGAACCCTAACCTTATTTGAGACTTTACTGAAAGCACATTGGAGATAACAAAGACATTCTTCCACTTTAAATACTTTTAGCATATTTTCCTTAAGGAATTGACTTTACTTCTTTTTTTTCCTATGTTGAACCTTTCATAATAATAATTAAGGTCATCTCAACCATGAAAATATTAATCTTAGCAGTGTGGTCTGCATGGAAAATTCTTTGAGGTACTCCAAACTAGTATTTTCTTCCATGGGTAGCTCAATACTTGTGGCTGTTTCAAGAAAACAGCTTAAAGAAATCTTTCAATTCTATGTGACCTAACATATCACCAAAATGGCAGTCCATTTTGTTCCCTGCAATCTCTAGGTGGCCCCATGAAGATTAAATCCCACGAGCATTATGCCCGTCTCAGGGCATCTGAGTTAATGGGGCATGCTGAGCTTTTTTTTTTTTTGCCTGACTCATCCGCATGCATTTATTAGACCATGACTGCCAGGAATTGGCATGAAGGAGTAAGTCTTCACCCAAACAGGAAGGCAGATCACAGACATAAACACAAACACAGGTGGATTTTATGAGGGAGACAACAACACATTCCAGGCAGAAGTTATCATGGATTTAAACAAAGAATTTCTGACAGTAAGGACTACGACAAAACCTCTTTCCCCACGTATTTGTAGCAGAACACCCCACCAGACCGAAGCCAGCTCTCTTTGGCCAGATCATGCCGTATGTGCATTTCTCTCCCTCTGGCTTTTGTGCCACACACATTCTTTTCATTACGGCTCTTGTTCAATTTCCTTTGCCTCCCTACAGAATTTTATATATTCATGAATATCAACGTGGTTTAACTCACTCAGGTTCTCCTCCCAAACTAGTTCATTTGGGAAACCATCTGAACACTTGTTGGACAGGGACCCCAGAAGCAGGACAAAGTGGTATGTAAACAACCTTGGATGTGGGGTCAGACTTTCTCTGAGCTTGAGATCTAATAAACTTTTATGCCTACTTCTCAGGACTTCAGTGAGGAAATCCGATAGCATATATCCCACAACTCTGTGTAAATCCAAGTGTCGTAAACTCTCAGCATCCTCTCTGTAAAAGAGCCGCTCTGTAAGTAAGTGAAGGTGAACAGTGCAGATCAGTGCTTGTGGCTTCTTGACAGATGACAAAATGACGTAGAAAATCAAGTCTACTTAAGCTATAGCCAAATAGTCCCTACACTTGAATTTCGTGACTAAAGGACCACTTTAAATCAAAAGCGTATTTTGCAGAAAACAAGTGTTGTTGAGAATGTAACAAACTTTGCCCTGACACTCTCTTGGGATAGGATTTTTTTTTTCTGTCTTCCCTGCAAAACCCCTCATTTCATGCACCTGGCCTCAAAACTGAATGGAAGGGCCGGGC
>NW_012151063.1:2556972-2559643 GCF_000956105.1 Propithecus coquereli | reverse complement strand
TACTTTGGAGGCAGAGGCACAGTGAATGCTGGAATTACTCCTCCTGAATCTTACAAGACTACTATGCATAACAGAATGGTCAACCCTTCATTCTCAATGTTTCTTAAAGATTCCTTTCTGTTTTCATTTTAAATAAGTAACTATCCAAATAGAATCAATTCCCAAGTACAATTAAAGAAACAATCTTCAAATGCACAAGAACAAAACTTTGAAATGCAAAGAGAAGGGCACATTTGTCTAAATAGGTCACACGGAATATAGTTTATTCAGTAATTACATTCCTTATAGATGTTAAATGTTTTTACTGTATTTATTCCTCCTATAACTGAGCTTCAAGGTCCAGAGAAGTGAAAGTTAAGTTCTAGTCTATAAATCATGTGGAGTCATGAAGTTCCACCCTGAGAAAAGAGGTTATCTTTTCTCTCCCGAGAGTCCTACAGTGATTTCTCATCTGAGCTGTGCTGAGGGCTGAGTGTACTAGAGCGAGAGGTGCAGTGTGTTGTGGTGGATCACATCGGTGGGACATTCTGGTGCATAAAAAGAGGGCCATGAGGGTGATGTTCTGCTACAGTGACATGCTTTGAAGTTTGCTCCAGTCTGAGATATAGACAGAGAAATAGAAATAGGTACAGGTACAGACAAAGCTATATTGATGCATGTGTGTAGGCCTATATCCATATTCATAAATATCTATATCTATCTATAGCTGTATGTTTGTCTGTACCTATGAGTGTCTATATCTATATATATCCCTGTATATATCTGTATATAACTGCGTCTATGACCATATCTAATCTTAATTATATCCATATCTATAACTATATATTTATACCCATACACATATTTATATCTGTATCAATATTTCTATCTATACATCTGCATTTTTATGTCTATATATCTGTGCATCTATATATCTGTATCTAGGTGATTATATCTGTATAAATATCTGTATCTATCTATGTAGCTATCTGTAACTACATCATATCTATACCTTTAGCGATATCAATAACTATATCAACATCTATCTCTATAATTGTATCCATGTCTATATTCAAATATCTATATTTCTATCTCCATCTATATCACCTCTATCTACACCTATACCTATATCTATAACTGTGTCTCTATAACTGTATTTATATCTGTCTATATCTAAATAACTACAGTCACGCATCACTTAATGACAGGGACGCGTTCTGAGAATGGTGTTGCTGGGTGGTGTGAACATTGCACCATGCACTCACACAAACCTCGATGGTGTAGCCTACTGCACACCTGGGCTGTGTGCTGTAGCCTGTTCCTCCCGGGCTGCACACCTGTAAAGCATGTTCCTGTACTGAATACTGTAGGTGGTTGTACCACAACAGTAAGTATTTGTGTATCTAAACATAAGTAAACATAGAAAAGGGACAGTAAAAATGCAGTATTATAACTTTACGAGACCACAGTTATATATGTGGTCCATCCTTGGCCCAAAGGCCGTTATGCAGTGCATGATTATATATCTAAGTCTATTTATATAACTATATCTGTGTATAACTGTCTCTATCTAGTATCTATATCTAGTATCTAGTATCTTTCCACAACCATATGTTAATGAGCAATTGACGTGCATTGTTTCTGATGAGGCTTTGCTCTGAGATGCTCTTCGGAGCTCCCTGGTGTGGGCTTCCCCAGGAATGAGTCTTTCTGTATTCTCCCTTCCTGATGCAGTTGTAGGACACCAAGACTGAGCTGCTGAGGTCACCCCCAAATATTCTGAGATTCACTTCTCACTTGCCTACTTTTAGGGCTCTTGCAGGCCACATGGTCTCTGTACAACTGCTCGACTCTGCCATTGCAGGGTGGAAGTAGACATAGGCAATATGCAAATGAGTGGGCAGGGCTATGTACCAATAAAACTTTATTTACAAAAACATCAGGTGGGCCAGATTTGGTCCGTGGGCTGTAACTTGCTGGACCTTGGGAGACGGTTAGAAGCTACTCCCAGCATCTCTTTGCAACCTTAACCCCTTTCCTCCTGATAAAAAATCTGTATGAGGATAGTAGAAGAAATAGCACCCAATACAATGGTTGCCTATATTGATGAACACTCTAGATTTATGCAAGGTCTGAAAGTAGAACCCTAACCTTATTTGAGACTTTACTGAAAGCACATTGGAGATAACAAAGACATTCTTCCACTTTAAATACTTTTAGCATATTTTCCTTAAGGAATTGACTTTACTTCTTTTTTTTCCTATGTTGAACCTTTCATAATAATAATTAAGGTCATCTCAACCATGAAAATATTAATCTTAGCAGTGTGGTCTGCATGGAAAATTCTTTGAGGTACTCCAAACTAGTATTTTCTTCCATGGGTAGCTCAATACTTGTGGCTGTTTCAAGAAAACAGCTTAAAGAAATCTTTCAATTCTATGTGACCTAACATATCACCAAAATGGCAGTCCGTTTTGTTCCCTGCAATCTCTAGGTGGCCCCATGAAGATTAAATCCCACGAGCATTATGCCCGTCTCAGGGCATCTGAGTTAATGGGGCATGCTGAGCTTTTTTTTTTTTTTGCCTGACTCATCCGCATGCATTTATTAGACCATGACTGCCAGGAATTGGCATGAAGGAGTAAGTCTTCACCCAAACAGGAAGGCAGATCACAGACATAAACACAAACAC
>NW_012151063.1:2545753-2547272 GCF_000956105.1 Propithecus coquereli | reverse complement strand
TATATATATATATATTTTTGCTGGATGCTAGAAGTATTAGCAATTCAACAGAAGGAATAAATCCCCATGGAAAAAAGTGCTATAAAGTCCTAAGAGGTTGGACAGCAAGGCTAGTATTCTCTGCAGCATGCTTTTCATATATTCCAGGTGAGAATTAATCGGGAAAACGTGAATCTGTATTTTTTAACTTCTGCGCCTGGAGAGTCTTCCCAGCAGGGAAGTCGAGGAAACACAGCTGGTAGAACCCACTAGTAGCTCTAGGTTTGGAGTTCTAGTCCATCTTCTACTTCTTCCCCCAGAAACTCTCCTGTCTTGATACGCCCAGCTGCTCAAAGTAGAAAACAAAATGGGCTTGGCAACGTTTGCAACACTTTCACGATTTTCATTTTCTTTTTCTTAGCCCTACAGTGGCAGGGGCAGAAAGGTGTGATTCTTTTTCTCCTTCTTACAAGGGTCACGGCTGACACTCCTGTAACAAAAGAGAGGTTAGCAAGAGAGGAGCATAAAACATTTATTGAATCGAAGTTTAATGGGACACAGGAGGCTTCAGAAACAAAGACCCAAGGGAAAGCCGTCCAGTTTTATGGATAAATTCAATGAAGAATGGACAGCCGTGTAGAAATGTCACTGGACAAAAACGAGGTGATCTAACAGTAACAGACTGAGCAGGGAATCCCGGCAAAGCCTGTCTCTACAGATTCTTCTTGGCGTCTCTCTATGGCATTCCTTCCTCCTGGGTGTAGGGCAGGACCCCTCTTGGAATGAGGGTCCTGTGATCTTATTTTTAGACAGTATAGGCCAGAGAATCTCTTTATGGCCAGCTCTTACACAGAAAGGCAGTGGAAGGTTAGAGTCATATTTCTAGGTTTTAAAGCTGGCTTTTGGGAAAAGGGGTTGTAGTGTATACACGGCTGGATACTTTCTAGACAGCTCTCGTGTAACCGTGGTAGGGATGAGGAATTCTAGTTTCTGTGGCCTTCCTTGGGGAGAAAGAGAGGCTGGAGATGATCAGAAAGAGACAGAAAAAAAACTAAAAATAGAACTACCCTGTGATCCAGCCATCCCGTTGCCGGGTATATAACCAAAAGAATGGAAATAAATGTATCAAAGAGACATCTGCGTTCCCATGTTCATTGAGGCACTGTTCACAATAGACAAAATGTGCAATTGACCGTGTCCATCAGGGGATGAATGGATAGAGAAGATGTGGTCTATATACACAATGGAATACTATTCCGCCATGAAAAAGAATGAAGCCATGGCATTTGCAGCAACATGGGTGACCTGGAGGTCATGACATTAAGCAAAATAAGCCAGGCATGGGAAGACAAATTTTGCGTGTTCTCGCTGATATGTGAAAGCTAAAAAGTGGATCTTATGGAGGTAGAGAGTGGAATGACAGTTACCAGAGGCTGGGAAGTGGAGGATGAAGGGGAAAAAAAATAGCATAAATATATTTGGGACTGCTCCACTGTATACTTAAATATAGTAAAAATGGTAAATTATATATGTATATCTT
>NW_012151063.1:2544733-2545703 GCF_000956105.1 Propithecus coquereli | reverse complement strand
AAAAAAAAAAAAAAAAAAACTGAATGGAAGGAGGCACTACAGTGCTTGTTTTTACCCTAAATTCAATAGATTTCCATTGAATATGTATTGGTCGTTCTACAAACACCTTCGGAAAATTGCTATGGTCCACATTAGCAAATGAATTCCTCTAATTCCTGCTCATAGAGCTAACTCTCTCAAATTTGTGCAATGGATTTATTCCCAAAATGAAAATAATTCACAGATTTTTGGAGGGAGAAGGGGTTTGGAGAAGTAGAAAATACACACACACAGAGATATAGAAATATATGGAAATTGTAAACCAAATTAGGTATCAAGAACTGATTAAGGAATAGGAAAGGTAGAAGAAACCGTGGCTAGTCCTTTATGTTGGAAATGATCTCCAAAGCAGACAATGAAATTGCCTTCCTCACTAATTTGGGGGCATTAGATTCTGTTGGTTGGAGGGTGATGAAGCTTTTTCGGACTAGAAGGCAGCGGGTACATGCTGATTTCCACATGGGCACCTGTTTTCCCAGGCGGGACCCACATATTCTCTCTTCAGGATACAGAGAGGGTCACGGCCTTGAAATGGCAGCCTGTACTTTCAAACCCAAATTAGGACGACAGTAGAGCCTCCGCAGACAATGATTGTTCAGTTGAGAGAATCAACAGTTTTATTCTGAAAGAGATGAAAACCCAAGACCCAGAAATATTAATAAATATTTAGAAGTCCTTATGCCTGGAAGAGTATAAATTCTTGCTCTGCCTTCAATACGTTTTCAAGAGGATTTCTTTGTATCTAATCAAGTTTTAGTGTGGTATCTGTCAACATTCATCTGCAACACTGTGCAAGCCTCCTTAATAATTTAAAGGAAAAAAAATGAATTGCAGAGGCACTACAGTACTTGTTTGTGCCCTGAATCCAATAGCTCTCTGTTGAATGTGTATTGGTGATTCTATAAAGAGCTTCGAAAAATTGTTACGGTCT
>NW_012151063.1:2540499-2541823 GCF_000956105.1 Propithecus coquereli | reverse complement strand
TTGAAGAGCCTCATTAAGCCTTAGTTGTTTCTCATCCTAATAGAATCCTATCCCTAGCTTGCTGAGTTCCTCTGAATTTTTTTTTATTATGATATTAGCCTTTATATTTTCCCATATATTTAACCTTCATCAATATCTTTATTTCTTTACATGGCTTCAAGTTATGTCCAGTTACTTTCTGTTTTTTTTTTTATTATTATTTCAGAATATCAAGGGGGTACAAATGTTTATGTTACATGAATTGTTTTTGTGATGTTTGAGTCCTGGCTACAGGTGTGCCCGTCACCCAAATAATGTTCATAGTAACCTCTAGGTTGGTCCCATCCTCTCCTCTCATCCCCCTCCACCCTGGTTGATTTCCACTGAGTTTGACTCCCCTCTGTGCACATGTGTGGTTCATTTTTTTATACAAAAATGGAATTTAGAAACAATACAAGTTGACCCAATGTAGCCTGACAAAGCATGCCAAAACTGGTATCTCTGCAGAAACTCCATGATGAAGAAGTGTGCCCCAAACAGAGGACTTTCTAATTTCTGAGACTGCATCTCAGTCTTGGAGAATGAGCACAACCTCTTACAAATCACTGCGCACTCTCTGCGTACCACCTGCTTGCTAGAATCCATCAGGACTCTGTACCTCATGAGTAACAAAAAAGATATCGTTCACCTAGAATTCCACATTAGTCCTAATCATAGGGGAAAATAAAACAAGTCTTTTACTTGGATCCAGAACCCTCAACCTGTCCTGCGTGTATGCAACATTTGAATAGCTATCAAACACCTGTTTCAAACCTGGGATGTCTTTTACCTGAACGAGGTTCACCTGCCCTGCTTGTTGAAGTGATAGAATTCTAGGAGCAACTTGCCCTGCCCCACCGTCAGAGAACTGCTCACTTTCTTGGTATGAAATGGGAGAAACTTTATATTAACCGTCTCTCCAAATGATGTAGTGAACACTACATTTGGAAAAACTCTTCCAGAATTCAAATGGCAATTTTCCTACATTCAGGTAGCTGCCGTGTGTACCTGGGGCTAGTGGGTGGAAATGAGGGAGGAGGGTCCCGGCTGGCGTTGGTGTGTGTCTTTGCAGTCTGCAATACCCTCATCGGCACGTGGAAGCCTTCTCTTTTCAGTCAAAATTATTGTTTCTCTTGTAACCAGTGTAATTGAGAGTGGACAGGTTAGGCCGGGCGCGGTGGCTCACACCTGTAATCCTAGCACTGTGGGAGGCCGAGACGGGCGGATCGTTTGAGCTCAGGAGTTCGAAACCAGCCTTAGCAAGAGCGAGACCCCGTCTCTACTAAAAATAGAAAGAAATTATCTG
>NW_012151063.1:2526167-2540194 GCF_000956105.1 Propithecus coquereli | reverse complement strand
CAAACGTACACCTAATTCTTATTTTTCATCTACTCAGACTGTCACATTTTAAAATACTCGTGTTAAATACTGAATATATGAGTTTGTTTAAAAATAGCATTAATACTAGCTTCTTTTATTTAGAAAAATATGGAGGAAATCCCATAAACCCACCAACTTTCAAAAGTCCTTAGCTATACTATTAATTAAATAAATGGTCTCAGTGTTTTGGATTAACTGCACCTACACAAAATTAAACCTGTGGAAACCGCAGAACTCACGTCTTTGTTGGTCCTCAGCTTACACGTCTGGCACTGGTCTGTGTGTTTAATTTGGTTTTCCACCACTGCCGCGATTTCTCAGCGCGGTGTGTTCTCATGAGACGGACCTGCGGCTGGATTATGAGACGACGCAGGTGCTAGCATCACAGGGCCTTGGGTGGTCTCCACAGCCTGCGTCTGTGAGCAATGCCGCTACGAACATTGCTCTGCCTTTTCTATTGTCTTTTATATGTGTCGCAGCCTCCACTGGGTATGGAGCTAAGCGTGCACCAGTTTGCTATCGGTTGCTTCTGTGCATGTTCAACTTTAAGAGATCACATAAAACTCATTTCCAGAGTGGTTGCACCAATTCTCACCTCGCTCTCACAACACATCAGGGATCCCGTGGGATTCGTTCGTGTTTACCAAACTCACGTGGGTAAAATTATCATCTCCTGGCCTGCATACTGCTCTGATTTCAGCTTGAAAGGTAATGTATCCTCATTTAAGACAATGTTTCCTCTATCCTCATTTTCACATGTTCTTTTTTTCCTGTAAGTAAGTTCCATTTGATTGCTAATTTACGGGGTGTTTGACATATAAAAATAAAATATTATGAATGCTTTTTATGGTTCCATTTATATGACCCCATTTTTCTCTCCTAATCCAATACTGTGATAAATTACACTTCTAGACATTTTAATAAGAAACCTCCCGCTGCACAGAGACGAACCCAGCTGGGTCATGGTATTCTATTATTTTCATGCATTGTCACACAAAACTCGTTACAAATGTCTTTACAGGCTTGAAACCAAATTCATCAGTGAAATGGATTTTTCATCTGGCTTTGTTTTGTTTTTCAAAGTCTCTTTGTCACATTTGAGTGGTAAAGACATGACAGCCTTAAACAGTGAGTTGGGGCTATTCCATTTCCTCTTTTAAATTTTTTTTTTCCATGAAACCAAAATGATATGTTTCTTGAACATCCCATGGAAGTCACCTGGAATTGGTGCTTTAAATTGTGAGAAGATATTTAATCACTACTTTGGCACTTCTTGGTAAGCCAGCCCTAAACAAATTCTTAATCTTTGATTTAACCTTTGTCCCATATGTCAAAGTCTTTAAAATGTGATTTTCGGCTGGGTGTGGTGGCTCATGCCTGTAATTCTAGCACTCTGGGAGGCCGAGGTAGGAGGATCGCTTGAGGTCAGGAGTTTGAGACCAGCCTGAGCAAGAGCAAGACCCCATCTCTACTAAAAATATAAAAAATTAGCCGGGCATGGTGGCGTCTGTAGTCCCAGGTACTCGGGAGACTGAGGCAGGAGGATCGCTTGAGCCCAGGAGTTTGAGGCTGCTGTGAGGTAGGCTGACGCCACAGCACCCTAGCCTGGGTGACAGAGACTCCGTCTCAAAAAAAAATAAATAAAAAATAAAATAAAAAGCGATTTTTTTTCTCTTTTTAACTTCTATTTTATCTGTAGTTGTGACCCCTTTCACATTTATATCACTGTTCACTTGTTTTTGTCTCTTCATGTCTTACTGTTGCCAGACATGGGCATCTTCTGCTGGTTGTTTTTCAAAGAACAAACCTTGGTTTTGTTGAGTTTCTCAATTGTACTTTTATAAACTTTAATAACTTACATTTTTAAATTTATTTTCTTAGTTATATTGTCTCTTTCCTTTTACATTCTAGTGCTGTATGCTATTGTTCCTTTAATTATTTTTTATATGAGCACTTAGATCACCACTTTTGAGTTCCTGTATTTTCTAATCGAAATTCTTAAGGATATAATTTTCTGGATGAACACATTTTACCTGAATATAGTATTTTAATATGTAGTAGATCCATTACTATTTAGTTCTAATAATACTTTAAAATTCTGTAATGATTTCTCCTGTAACTCATGAGTTGTTTCCCCATGCATGAACTCTCTGGGATACCTTTGTGCATTGCTTCAAAATCCTTTGGTTCTACCTCTTAGACATACCGCTTTGGCGCACACCTCCACGCTGCTCTCGCTGTTTCTTTGCAGGGGCATTAGGCAGCATCTTTCCGAAGGAGTAGAATTCTGCAACGTCTCAGGGGCAAACGGAAAATGTGAGGCAGTGCATGCATTTAGGGGCCAGGCTTAGCCCATGAATGAAGGACACCTACCCTCAGTGCTTCCCACGCCTCAGTTTTTCATCCACAGGTCGGCAGTGGTGATGCATAATTCATACGTCTCCAAATCCCCAGGGGATGGAGCACCCGACCCTAAGTTCGCTAAAAATCCCTTTCCTCGCCTCTTCCTCCCTCGCTGTCCACCGCCTTCACTCTGCACTTCTTCAATCGTGTTTTCAAATAAACCACCTGCGTGCAATCCTTTCTCTCAGGTAAGGCTGCAGGAGAAAGAAGCTGGAATAAAAGAAAGGGAGGAAGAAACGACTATAAGGCTGCAGGAGAAAGAAGCTGGAATAAAAGAAAGGGAGGAAGAAACGACTACCCCTAACCCTAACCCTGCTCCCAGACTCCAGGTTTCTATGCTACCTGCATTTTTACTGAGAAGACGTCGGCTCCCAAGTCCGAGGGAAGACAGGGGAGGGAAGGGTCACTGTGTTCTTCCCAAGCCATGCTGGGAGAGACGTGAAAGCAAAAGAGCATGTTGCCTCCCCTTACTTCACCCTCCACAGACATTCAGGGCTGCGCCTGCGGAAGCCATCCTCCACCCAGTGGGCACAGACCCATGTGGTCAGCCCTGCCTGACACGCATTTGCCTTAATTTGTTTTTCCTTTTGTCCCCGTCCATTCTGCAAGAATTGATAGCGGGGGAGAGGCGGCCGCAGCTTCATTAGTCTGGCACCTTGCCCAGAACACCCGCTGTTCTCTGAAAGGGCGGCTCTGCTCAGGGCTTTTCTGCACCCCTTACCTGTTGACGTGGTCCCCTAGCAGGTGCATGGGAAAGCCCTTTCCACCAGCGTGTTAGTCCGCCCTCTTCCTTGCAACACCTGGGCTCATTCGGTTGCTACGTGTACCAAATATTGCCTCTTTTCCTATATTGCCTTCCCTTCTAGAATGCAAGGTCAATGAAAACCTGCCAACTGAAAACATATTCAAGGGTTTTAGGATCTCTGTTGAACCCACAAGGAGAGGAATCGCATGTAACAAAACAAGATGAAAGAAACCAATGATAAAACCTTAATACTCCTGTTTTCTCAGTCTCTGGCAGTGATTTGGGGGGGCGGGGAAGGCGCGCACTGAGCCGCAAGCATTTCAGTTCATGCGTTAGGGATAGACACAGTCTGTAGCCCTGAAAATGAAAGTGATTCCCTTACAGGCTTGAGAAAACAAACTGTCCTCTGGCTGACTTGCCCTTTTCCTTTCCCGGGACCACATATGTAATTAGCTGGCAGCCTTAGGAAAGGCTTATATTATTTTAACCTTTTTATTTAATTTTTTTACCCATTTTCTGACTTTTTAAATCTAAAGCCAGAAAACCCATGAACTTTTCTGGGAAAGAAGAGTAGAGTCTGAACAATGTAGAAGCAAGGAATCTGAAAGTCATCAGAAAAAGAAATCATGAATAAATTTATTTTAATTTTTTTGATTAAAAAGAAGCCAAAGATGTGACCATTAAATCAATCCCAAATGTTTATGTGCTAGGATATAACATGAACCTATGTATACATTATGTTGATATCTTTCAGCCTGTACTAGATTGTTATTATTTGACCAATAATAAAAAATTAAGGTGTAGAAATGACTCGGATGCAAGACTTCCTATGGGAAGCAATTTCTCTTAAATTTCAAGTCTATCTTGCTTCTTAGAGCTAAAAATCTCCAGATAGAAGGTCTCAGTTTAAAATACTGGGTGGATCCCTTCACTAGAGAAATAACTTATGGATTTTCACTTTTATTGCACTTAAAATGATGCTTTAAAAATATAAAAATGTTAGGCCGGGGGTGGTGGCTCAGGCCTGTAATCCCAGCACTCTGGGAGGCTGAGACAGGAGGATTGCGGGAACCCAGGAGTTTGAGGTTTCTGTGAGCTAGGCTGATACCACTGCACTCTAGCCTGGGCAACAGAGTGAGACTCTGTCTCAATCAATCAATCGATCAATCAAAATGTTAGAGAATTTTTTTTTTTTTTTTTTTGTTACTGCACCTGGATCGACACAGGCAAATGAGTGTTCTCATCCGTGGGTTCTCAATGGAGTTTGAAATCTTTCATTGATCCCACCAAAGTTCAAAAGAAGAAAATAGGGAGGTCTCCTCCAGATTCTTCTACAAGACATTTGGGCACAGGTGTGCTCTGTCCACTGTCCTTGCATGTCACCTCATTCTGGCCACATAGTCATGTCACGGAAGGAGAGAGCTCAACCCTCGCTTCACTTCCTTGACCTCACTGAAGCGACACCTTGAGTCTCACCTGATGTTTTCCTGGTGGGCGGTAGCAGCACAAAGGTATAGTCCTAATCGGTCTTCTAACCCATGATATCTGCCAACATATGGGAAAGATCAATGTGGCTTTGAAAAGTCAGAGATCAAATCCTGAGGGAGGCACCCCCCACCAGAGCTGGAAGTGAGTTTAGTTTTTTTATTCCTGTGTTTAAACTTTAAATTACCAGCCCTTCCACCGCGTGCCTGCCCTGGAGCGACACTCCTCATCCTCTGCACGGTCAAGACCCTCTTCATCCCAATCCCGGTCTCTCATTCTGAGAAGGCAGGAAGGAACCTGCCTTCCCCAAACTTGCCCCTCTTGAACAAGTGCATTGAACATGAATTGTGACTGAGTCTCTCCATGCGCAGCTGATATCGATAGTTCTATTAGTATGTTCTCTTCTCATTTCTAGATTTGAGAAACCAGTAGTAGAAAGACACGGAACCATTCCATCACCACGAAAGACCCCCTTTGTAGTGAAAACTGCTCCTCTCCTGCATGCATGGCGATCACTAATTATGACTCTTATTCCTATAATTTTTTTCACTTTGAGATTGTTCTGTAAGTGAAGTGCTATCATATGTGACCTTTGAATTTGGCAAACTTATTTATTACTGCAATTTTGTCACTTTGAGATTGTTCTGTAAATGAAGTCCTATCGTATGTGACCTTTTGAATTTGGCAAACTTGGGATTCACTCGAGGTGTTGAATGTATCAACAGTCTCCTAATGTTTCTTTCTCCTCACTGCCTAATATTCCAAAACTAGGGAGGCACCGCTTTGTTTAACCATTCCATCTCCTTTAAGTCAGATTAAACTCTTTAAATTTTTTTAAAAACATACGTTTATATGTTTCTATTTTGATTCATAAAGATGTGTTTGAGCCTAGTTATGATGATTTAAAATTCACGGATCTAAAACCCAAATTGCTTTTGCACCAACTTCTTGTGATATGCTTTCTACTCAGAACCATGAAAGGTGGGTTCAAGGGTGGGAGGTGAGCGGGCTCTGCGTCGGAGCCCCCCACACCCAGGACTAAGGGCTCAAGCCGGGTCTCCGCCCCCCAGGGCCCTGCCCTCCCCAACACACCCCTCCCCGATCTCACCTTTGTGACGCGTCCTGGACTCTGTGACTAAGGCGGAGACCGGCAGGCCACCTGCCACTCCTTAGCTGAGAATCGTCTGAGCTGGAGGTGTTTGTCCTCGCTGCTTAGCCAGGACTGCCTGGAGAGGTGAGGGGCAGCGGGGCGCGGGTGCCGGCTGGGGGGCGCTCTGTGTCTTCTGCTCTGGCCGCAGAGGAGCGAATGAACACGACAATGGGCAGATGGGGGCGGGGCGAGACCCGTAGGGGACTGGCAGCCACAGGGACAGGGACAGGAGTTGGAGGGAGACCTGGGGTCGGACACGGAGCCAAGGGGACAGGGACTAGGGTTGGGGGGAGACCCGGGGGCGGGGAATTCACAGCTACGGGGACAGGGACAGAGACTGGGGGGAGACGGGGGGGACACGGAGTCACAGGGACACGGACAGGGACTGGGGGGATTCATGGGCACAGGGACGCGGAAGGGGACTGGGGCGAGACCCGAGGGGGACATGGAGCCACAGGGACACGGGCAGGGACTGGGGAAAGATGGGGGGACGTGGGGTCACAGGGACGCGGACGGGGACTTGGGGAGACCTGGGGGGGTCACGGGCACAGGGAGGAGGACGGGGATTGGGGGGAGATGGGGGGTGAGACACGGAGCCAAAAGGACGCCGATGGGGACTGGGGGGAGACCTGGGGGGCGCACGAAGCCACAGGGACATGGACGGGGATTGCAGGGAGACCCGGGGGGTGACAAGGAGCCACAGGGACGGGGACCCAAGGTTGGAGGTCTTCCCTGTGGTGACTCACAGACGTTCCTTGCCCTCGGATTGGATTCCGAGAGGATTCATCAAAACACTTCTGGAATGAGCAGGGCAGGGCAGGCCGCGGTAAGAGGTGTGCGGTCGTGTGTGACGTGTTCGTGGGGGCGGGGGTGACCCTGCGCTCCTCTGCCCCGGGCCCTGCTTTAATTGTGCGGTCACTGCCCCCACGGGAACGGCGTCGGCCTTGGAAACGGGAGGGGGCGGGACCACCAGTGTTGAACAGCCCCCGGTGTTTTGGGTCCTGGTTTCTCCGAACTGCTCTGACCTCCCAAGAGACAGGAATTTGAACTAGAAAATTACATATTTTTTCTTTGTACACATATTTCAAACCAGGAGGGAAGCACATTTGAATTTTAGTTACAGAAATGTCTGGGCGAGGATTACACTAACCCTATCCCTAACCGTCCCAAGGGGGCGGGCGGGGCGGCTGCTGGGGGACCTGCAGCGCCGCGTTCCGCTCACCGCCCTCTCTTCCCCCCAGATTTCTCTACCGTGTGAGGAAAAGCGGACGGATCATCCTGCGGATCGTCTGTGGACCCACAAAGATCGGTCCAGGTGCGTGTTTCCAGTGAACGCCGGGTGGACAGGTGACCACAGACGCGCTGGCCGGCGGATCCGTCATGGGGGTCTCCCTGGCCGCGGCGCCCTGCTCCCCCTTCTCTGTCTTGCAGATGGACTTAGCCATAATTGATGGAGGAAAATTCTCTTTCTCTCCTCTCTCTCTCTCTCTTTTTTTTCTTGAGCAATGGGGCCTCACCCAGGCTAGTCTCAAACTCCTGGCCTCAAGGGATCCTCATGCGGCAGCCTCCCAAATAGCTGGGACTACAGGTGCACACCACCACACCCGGCAAGGGAAAACTCCGCACGAAGGCATCCTGCCTGATAAATCTGGCAAAAATGTGCACATTAGAAAGTCACCACTTGCATCCTTTGTGTGATAATTGATTCAAACAAGGACCATCAATAGACGAAACCATTAGGTCTAGGTGGAAGTTTGATGAGGAAATTTACAAGCAGGGTCAAGCTTTTCCCTCATGGATCCACTGATCAATCTTAGCATCACGAAAGAGACAATTACCATGTGCCACCTGGTATGCAGTCGGTATAAAGTACACAGAAGCACCTATGAAATACTACTCTTCCTCAAAGAGCTGACCTCGAATCTAATCAAACCTCTAGAGGTAACAAGTAACAGGATCAATGACTGCCTTTTACAGCAAATCAAAATCATTGAAAAAAGAAGGGCAGAGGGAGTGCCGTGCATGTGTGGGGGATGGTATATTTTAGACTTAAGAAGCAGAGTGAGCACCTTATGTGGGACAAATAAAACTACAGATGTATTTTTGAGGTATCTAAAAATTGTGACTATTTGACCATAGCAAGGAATCACTGTTAATGTTTGAAGTACAATATGGTTATGCAAGAAAATATCCACTTTTTAGAGAGTAATATTGAAGTATATGGGGACGAAGGGACATGGTGTCTGGGGTTTGCTTTAAAATACTTAGAAAAAATAGATTAAAAAGGGAAAAGAAGGGAGAGACCTGAAATGGCAAAATATTGATAATTGTTGAGTGTGGTCATCGGTGTGGAGATTCCTTATACCATTTTCTCTACTTTTGCACATTTTGGAAAACTTTATATGGTAGGGAGATGTTACTACCATGACATAGGAAGTTAAGTCCATTATCATTTTTAGCAAAATTTTAAGACATGTGAGAGGTAAATGTACTCAAAAACTCTTATTCCCATGCACTAGGTTTATAGTATTGATGATTTACTTTAGCCAACGATAATTAAAGTCCCCATCCAATAAGATCAATGAGCAGGTGGGCAAGAAATATTTTTAATGAAAGTTTCTAATTCAACTAACCAATGAACCACATTCAGAAACGCAAGGTAACAGAAGGAAACAGGAAATCCATGTTTTTCAATTCAAAGGATGTACTCGGATGCCATGGGGACATTGGCCACAGAGAAAAAAGGGCCCACTTAACAGCATCAGGAAGGCACCTACACTTGCCAATAAAGCGGTACTCCCGGTTTCCTGACTATTCGGCCTGAAGGGCAAACGGAAAGAGGGCGGGAAGGCAATCCCCTGTGAATTTCTGACAGACTGGTAATTGTAGTGCACGGCAACTGCGACCAAGACACCAGCAATTACGTTCAGAAGCCCCGTAACAACAAATACATTGCAGGCGTTGCGCCTCTGGGGAATTCCCACGTACATGCTCCTAAGTGCCGAGATGGTGAGGCCTATCCCCAGGAGCCCTAGTATGGTGGCAATCAACAAGAGGTGTTGAGAAATACGGATATCCCGAGGGAGAAAGTCATCACTGTAGGTGTACCGATGACAAAATTTGGCTATTCTGATGTTGGCGTCACGGTGGTAGATGCACACTCTCCACATTCCCACAAAGGCAAGGCCAGGGGGGGAGACCGAGGGGTCGTCCATGTACCACACTCGCCACTCCGCGAGGCCCATGGAAACTGCACACAGGATACATCCAATGGTGGCAATAGTGAAACCTGTGAATTGGCGATCGGCTCTATTCACGTAGACCATGGTGGCAGCGTGCCCAGGTGAACTGCAAACAACACAGGATATGGTGAGGTTGGGACCCTTGGGTTTGGGACAGCACCGCCATGGGTGAGCAGTACCAGCAGGGAAGTCCTATATTTGAGAAAGGAGACAGTTGGTCCTGCCGCTGTGCTGGCAGGAGGACAGCCTGGCGCAAACCTTCAGAAGGGCCATTTGGCAACACTTACCGAAAGCCTTAAAATGCACAGACCTTCAAACAGGCTGTTTCACTTCTGGGCATTGGACCCAGGATATAATTAAGACTGGCCAGAAATATTTAGCCACAAAGATGGTCGTGACAGCACTGTTTGCAATATTGAAAAACGGGAAACAACATCAAGTCCAACAGTAGGACTCGGTTAGATGATTTATGCTGTATCCATGCAATGGAGCTATATGCCAACATTTAACATATAAGTGGAATCATACAGTATGTAATATTTTGTGGCTGGCTCTTTTCACTTGGCATGTTCTCAAGGTTCATGCATGTTATAGCATGTATGAGAAATTTGTCCCATTTCATTGCTCAATTGCATCCCGCTGTATAGATAAACCACCGCTTGTTTATCCATTCATTAGTTTTTTGATGTTTCAATTAGTTCCACGGTTTGGTTATTACGAATAATGCTACCATGTTTATAAAACTTTGTATGGATATATGTTCTTGTTTATCTTGTGGACTACCTAGGTGTGGAGTTGGTGCTTCACATGGTAGGTCTGTATTTAACTTCTTAGAAATTGCTAAACTGTTTCCCCAGTGGCTACACCATTTTACATGGCCTCAGCAGTGTATGAGAGTTCCAGTTTCTTCTCCAACATTTGTTATTTTCAGTCTTTTTGATAATAACCATTCTAGTTAACATTATATGTGACCAAAAGGAATATGTTCACAATAGATCAGGTATAAACAGCGTGTTACAAAACCGTATGCACAACACATCATAGACATGACTTGGGTTGGAAGGCCGCATGCTAAATCACTAAGACATTTTTAACTGGGTTTGAGGGATTATGACTTTTTAAAGCTATTTGTATTGTGAAGAATCACATACATATAGAAAAGCGTACAACAAAGAAGGGCTGAGCCTCCACCCACCTGCGATACGGTCCCGTCGAGGCGTCGAGTCGGTGTTCCAGCGAGTCCTCCAGTCGGGAGCGGGCGGCAGCTCGCCGAGCCCGAGTGCGGTGGGCGGGTTGTCTCCCCCGGCCGCCCGTCCAGCCGTTGCCCGGACGCCCGCTGGCGGCGCAGGGACGCGCTTCCGCCGGCTCGAGCCCCGCTCCGGGGGGGAGGGGCGCGGCCGCTCGGGGGTGCTCGGGCTCCGCCATCTGTGAGTCGTCTGGGAGGCGGGCAGTGGGGGCTTTCCAGGGGGCGGCAGGAAGACGGGTGGGCATCGCAGGCCGACCAGCACTGGAGCACCCGGCGCAGGGCAGCGGCGGCCTCAGCAGAGCCTCTCCGCCTTTAAGCCTCAGTTTCCCCATCTGCAGCTGGACCCTCGATTCCAGGGTGCTGGGGTCAGACGGAAGGCAGCGCAGTGCCCGGCCAGCTGCTCCTCCAGACAGCAACTCTGGGATTGTGCCTGCGAAGGAAGGTCAGGTCCCTGCTGGCTGGGCCCACCTGTCCCTCCTCCTCCCGGCTCTGCTCCGGCCACACCGGCCCCGCTGCGGGAACCAGAGAGCCTCGCTCCCTGCCACTCTGCGTAGCGCTGCCCACGCTCTCCCCGACACTGGCTCCCGCACCCCATGTGGCCCGCGTGTGTGTCCACGGCCCCCCCCGCTAGAACGGCAGCAGCGTAGGGGGGTGCGCCCTGTGTGGGCTCCCCCAAGGCCCTGGGGCACGTTTGGGGTGAGGGACAGGTGGATGACACGCCACATGACAGCGGACGTGGAGACGCGCGCACCAAGCGTGTCGGGGGCAGCTTTTGCAACTAACGTTTTGTTATTTTTTAAACGTGCCTCAGTGTTTGATCCACTGTTCTGCACATGTGCTTTATTTCTGAAGAAGAACAATAGAAATCAACCTGTGTAGGTGATACACTCACGTCTTTCCAACAGGACGGGGGGAGCAGGGGCAGCCTTGCTCGGGAGGCCTCCTGCTAGACCCAGCTGGGAGTGGGGCTCTGTGTCTGTCTGGCCCAGGAGAAGGTCCAGGCAGGAGGGCGGGACACGCACTGCACAAGCGAACTGGGTTCTGTCCCCGCACCTGCTCCACACTGACGTTCCTTTGTTCTGCAGGCGCCGCGGGAGCCTGGCGGAGCGTGAGCCCGTCCTTCATTATGAGGAACCTCCCCTCTACGGAGATTCTACCCGTCTACTCAGTGCCCCCCAACTCTGCGGCTGACTCTGTCAGCGTCACGATGGATCCCCAAGACCCGGTCCCACAGGAGGCCTGGCAGCTGCCCAGTGCGCCACCGCAAGACCCGGGGGCCGTCGCGAGCTATTGGGCTGCACTGACTGCCAGGCTTGCCAAGGTCTTCCCTGGCGTTACAGGGGAGTCCGTGGAGGAGCCCCCAAGCCATGTCATCAGTATAAAGGACAGCCGCCCCGCGCAGGAGGAGGAAGGGCCTGAGCCTCAGGCGTAGCAAGGCCTCAGGGCACGCATGCGCGGGAACATCAGGGTGCATGGACAGGGCACAGGGCCCAGGGCCAGCCGGGCTCCCACTGCTATTCTTCACGTAACAATGTGTGTGACATTTCTCTGCAAATACACAATTCCTAACCCCTCAAGGTGTAGCCCGTTTCCTTTAATATGCGTGGAGCTCAGCTCTTATTCCCAGTCCTTCGAAGTGCGACACCGGTCAGGTCCCGGAGAGCTTGTCATCCTGCCTGAAATTCCACATGAAATCCCTGGAGATGTTGCATCTTCGGGAGAAACAAAAAGTCTTTGGATTTCTTTAGGAATGCAATCCTTAGGGTACAAAAATCTGGCTAGCGTAAAAGTCCATACGTTTCACCCGATTCCCGTTTTGCCATAGTCATTCATGCTTATTTTATAAAAGGCAAAGAAAAAACACTCTAAAACTAGTGGATACATAACTCTAACTTTTAGTCTTTTTTGAAATGAGTGTTAGAATTAGTTCTGTGAAATTAAATATGAAAACCAGAACAGCTAGCCAAGTACCCTCTATACAAATTTAAATGAGAACTAATTTTAACCTTGTATTAGATTCCAGAAATATATTATTAAAACTAAAATGTTATGGATGTGACCTGAATTCCTCTAAAATTTATTAAGAAAACCTTTGTCACCCAGATTATTTTTTATGTTGTCCTGAAAAGAACTATGATTGGGTGGACTTTCCTATAAATATCAGTTAGGTCATTTTGATTGATATTGTTAATCAAATCTCCGTTATACTTATTGATTTTTCCATCTACTTTTTGCATCAATTATTGAGGGACAGATATTTAAATGTCCTACATAACCTTATGAATTTCTCTGATTGTCCTACCATATGTATAAACTTCTGATTTGTGCATTTTCAGGCTCTGATATTAGGTACATAAATGTTCAGGACTTTATATCCTTTCGATAAACTGATCCTTTTATTGTGTAAAACAAACACCATTATCACAGCCATACCAAAGATGAGTATGGGATAACTTAAAATTTTCCCACAGCTCAAAACTCCTGCATTCAATCTTTTAAATATCTTTTCTGTGTGTGTTTTTAAAATTTTTTGCATAGGGTTTTTACTGTTAAGTCTTTAAATTCACAAGTCATTTTTTTTTCCTGCAAACTAATCTACTGTTAATTCTGCTCAATGCAATTTCAATCTCACACATTGTAGTTTTCATATCTAGATGTTTGATTTGGGTTTTTTTAATGTATCTTTTGTGTCTCTATCTAACTTTATGAACACATGAAATATCGTTATAGGAACTGCTTAATGTCAGTGACTGCATAATCAAACATCTGTGTCATTTCCAGGTCTGTTTTGATTGACTGATTCTCTTGACCTTATTGGCTATGTTTTTCTACTGCTTCCCACAACTGTCAGTGTTTGTTTGGGTGTGACACTTTGTAAAATTTACCCTGTTTGTGCTTCAATATTTTTGTATCCTACAAGTATACTTGAGCTCGCTTCTAAGATGCATGTAAGTTTTCAAGTGGACACAGTATATATACTCACAGGTATATAAACCAGATGAGACCATGTTCTAGCCTAAAAGCAATTCTCAATAAATTGAAAGAAAATCCAGTGAATAGAATGCGTGTCCTCTAGCCACAGTGGTATTAAAATATAACCAACAATTGAAACATGTCTGGAAAATCCACAAATAATGGAAACTGCTAAATAAGTAACGCTTGTAAAATACCTATGCAGATAGGCAAAGGAGGGAAGTCAGAAAGTCACCGAACAAAATGATTATGAAAGCACAACGTATCAAATTAGTAGGATGACACTAGAGCAGTACTTAGAAGTTAGTGTGTCTCTGAATATGTTAAAGAACGAAAATCTTAAATCAGTGAGTCCCAGCTTCCACTTTAAGAAACTGGAAGAATGACTCAAGTCCCACATTAGCAGGACACAGGAAATAATATAAGGGAACGAAAAGAGAATAGGGTAGCCCAGGCAATGATAGAAAGATTGGGATAAAGACTGTGCTAAAATGATGATTGCTTTCACTATTTTTATTATTATTTCAGAATATTATAGTGGAACAAGCATGTTGATTACATAAATTGCTTTGTACCGTTTGAGTCAAAGTTATAAGTGTGCCCATCCCCCAGACACTGTGCATTGTACCCATTAGGTGTGAGTTTACCCATCCCCCCTGCTCCTCCCACCTGCTTGATTTCCAATGAATGTTACTTCCATATGTGCATATAAGTGTTGATCAATTAGTTCCAATGTAATGGTGAGTCCATACGGTGCTTGTT
>NW_012151063.1:2515058-2524787 GCF_000956105.1 Propithecus coquereli | reverse complement strand
GGTGCTCACTATAAATATTTATACAATTGCCAGTAATCTGTTGGTTCTAGTCTGTTAGTAGTGAAGGTGTCTGAGTATTTTGGGGTATGAACAAAAAGGAAGCTGTGGCTTAGTCATTTTTATTGCAGCTAAGAACTACAAAGAATTGCATCCCCATCTTTACTTGCACATACACTCATGAGTTTATATGTGTAAATATGTAAATACATATGATAAATATGTATATACCTCTATATGCATGCATTTATAGCATATGTATGTATATGTGAGTGATATATACACATATAAATAAATATGAAATGCAATAAGCCAAAAATCTGATGGAATTGCAATGGCAGCACAACTTGGTCGATAAAATTTATGTTTTTAAAAACATTCCAGACAGCTAATGTAAGAATAAGAACTGAATAGTACAAAGGAGATAGTTTCAGTGATATGCAATTACCTTCAAGCAAGTTTACAGAACGCTTACCTCATTAAAGAGGAAGAATTTTCTCATTCACAGAAGCATACAACGTGTTGCTGTTTACATTTTCATTTTCGAAATGTTTTGTTTGTTTGGGTTTTCTTTTAGAGACAGGGTCTCGCTCTGTCACCCAGGCCTCAGTACAGTGGTGTCATCATAGCTCACTGCAGCCTCCAACTCCTGGGCTCAAGGGATCCTCCCACCTCAGCCTCCCAAAGCAGTGGGATTACAGCTGTGAGCCACCAAGCTGGGCTCTTACCCTAAATTTATTATATATTGCCTTTTAGAGCATTCCTATTTATTCTGCATTTTTACGTTTCCCTCTTTTATTTCCAATTGTAGATAAATAATCCTATGTTCACCTAGTTAGCTCATTATTATTGGCCTAGGATGTTTGTTATTACACGTAACTATGCACGCCAGAGGGGAGCTGTGGGGGCGTTTTAAAATTAAACTGACATTATAATTATCAATGTGATATAGTTTAACTTACGGGTGGTTTCCTAGGGGGAAAAAAAGGCTTCATGCATAAAAACAGAAAAGCCAAAGAATGTTCTTTAAAACACATTTAGTTTCAAAGCGTTGAAAAGAGAAACGCCATTAAAACCCAGATAACATTCTTAATTATGCTGCAAATTGTTTTTATTTTCAATCACCAAGGGCAGAAATGCAGTCCTATTTCCCCAACTTTTCAATGCTTTTTTTTTTGAAGCTTCGTGATAATTCTAGGGAGTGCGGGACAGGAGCATCCCCTACAGGACGAGCTGGGGCCGAGCTTAACGTAATGTTCTGGTGGTCTCCTTTTCATCTGTTCATTTGTATTCACCCTGCGCGTTAACAGTGACTGTGCGGAGACAGTTAGAGATGGCGGCTGCTGTGAATTACGTCAATGTTCTCAGCCCCTGAAAAGGACTCTGCAGCTTTGTCAAAGGATCTGGAAGCACATGCTGAAATGTATACTGGAATTTTTTTTTTTTTTCTATTTACTGTGTTTTCTTGATACCAGGTTCTTAAAACTGTGTCTCTCTTTAGCATTGTGAAATGTAAGCTTGCATGTAGTTGAGGGAGAGAGACAGAGAGCAAATTCAGAAAGAAGCACATCACCCTCGTGTTTCATCCCTAGCTTTGACGGCAGTCTTCCCCCTAAAGCAGGAAGAAGCTAATCAGTGCAAGAGCAAAGTAAGTTCTAGAACTCCCTGTGTGCATGTCAGCGTGGGCATCTGTGAGTGGGCATGTTTGTGTGCATGTGCTCATGTGTGAGGGCGCATGAATGAGCGTGTTCTTCCCCTAGAAACATGATATGTTTTTGCATGTCGCATTGCCCTAAAGAACAAGTCGGAAGGCGTATCAATTCCTTGGATCTCCGCCACGAAGGACCACGCAGTGGGGGCTTTCACAACACACGTGTATTTTCTCACGGATCTGGAGCCTGAAAGTCCAAGATTAAGGTGTCAACAGGGTTGATTTCTGTTGAGGTTTCTCTCCTTCGCCATCTTTTCTCAAGAGTTTTCACATCCTCTTCCCTCTATGCTTATTTTGGGGCCCAAATTTCCCCTTTTTATAAGAACACGAATCACCGTAGAGTCCACTCTAATGACCTCATTTTAATTTGAATCTCCTGTAAAGACCCTGTATTCAAATAAGGTCACATGTCCAGGTACTGGGTCTTAGGACTGTCACATATAAGTTAGGAGGGAAAGGTACGTAATTCAACTCGTAACAGCAATTTTTGAGAAACTGCTGACTTAGGCAAACCAGGGTGATCTTGGAAGAAATATTCTGTAATTATCTAATGAAGATGCATTACGCTCTTTAGCAAATATAAGCTAAACATTAAAAACAGTAAACAGAAAACTCTGGTTCCTTCCCTTTGAGACCATGTTTCACAATTTGAGTAACTGGAGTGATTACACACACACACACACACACACACACACACACACACAGACACACACACACACAGAGCTGGTTTTACTTGGCTTCCTCTGCTGAACGGACGGCTGATTAAAAGTTCGCCGAGCTATGGATTTCTCTACCTGTTAGTTACACATGATTCTCCAAAACAGGACTGAGATTTCACACTTTGCTGTCCAACTCAATTCCTCCCAGTTCTACAAGTCAGCCTACACTAAAAAGTCATCAAACTCCCTCCACTCAGATAGCATCTTCGAAATACTGGAAGCTATTTCCCAGATGATTTTTTTAATTTTTTTTCTGTTTCTTTTTCCTTAGGTGTATCTTTTGGGGGCAATCTGTGCAATGAGAATGAGAGAGAAAATTCTTGAGCAAGTCTCTATTTCAAATATTTATTTTGCACCGGCGACAAACTTATCTAGAAATATAAGCAATTCTTGCTGATGACAGGTCTGAATTTTTCTTCCTTTTATGCCTGTTATTCCTTTGAAGTTTCTCCCCTGAATTTAATAGTAATTGAAATATGTAAGATGTATGCATATTGTGCTTTCATAAAATGCCTTCTTAAAGAGGTCAATACCGGGCACAAAAGTTTCATATCATAAGACTCATTCACAGCCTTTTATGAGCTCACAGCAGAACAAGCAGAGCAGCTCCTTGCTGCAAAGAACACATTTGCACACACTGTGAGGACAGTACTACCAACCTGTCCTCAGACAACATTAAAGCCTTTTTCAGATTTGCCATAATTTTTTTAAATTGCCTGGTGCTTTTTAATTGTGGTAAAATATTATACCCAACGTAAAATTTACCATTTTAACCACTTCTAAGCATGCAGTTTGGTGGTTGCAAGTACGTACATTCACACTGCTGAAACCTTGTACTCAATAAAGATTATGTACCCATTCCCCAGCCTGGAGTCCCCCGGTGACATTGTTCTGTTTCTGACTCTATGAATTTTACTATTCTAGGTACATGGTATATGTGAAATCATATGGTATCTGTGACTGGCTTATTTCACTCAGCATAGTGTCCTCAAGGTTCATCCGTGTTGTACCATGTCGCAGAATTCCATTCCTCTTTTTGGCTGAATAATATTCCATTGTATAGATATACTATAGTGTGTTTATCCACTCACACACTGATGGACAATTGAGTTGCTTCCACCTTTTGGCTATTTTGAATAATACTGCAATAAACAAATATCCCTTGGGGCCCCTGGATTCAATTCTTTTGAATTGAATTTGCTGGGGTATATCATAATCCTATGTTTAACTTTTTGACAGACCACCCTACGGTTTTCCACAATAACAGCACACTTTATCTTCCCACCAGCCACGAGCCAGCATTCCAATTTCTCCACATCCTCACCACCATTTGTTATTAACATTTTCCAGTTTTTGGATAATCCTAAAGGCTGCAAAGTGGTATCTCATCGTGGTTCTGATTAACATTTCCCTAATGATTAGATGTAAACTTTATTTATTTATTTATTTTTTTGGAGAGAGAGTCTCACTTTGTCACCCAGGGTAGAGTGCCGTGGCATCAGGCAAGCTCACTGTAACCTCAAACTCCTGGGCTCAAGCGATCCTCCTGCCTCAGCCTCCTGGGTAGCTGGGACTACAGGCATGCGCCACCATGCCCTGCTAATTTTTTCTATATATTTTTAGCTGTCCAGCTAATTTCTTTCTATTTTCAGTAGAGACGGGGTCTCGTTCTTGCTCAGGCTGGTCTCAAACTCCTGACCTCAAGTGATCCTCCCACCTCGGCCTCCCAGAGTGCTAAGATTATAGGCGTGAGCCACCATGCCCAGCTGTAAACTTTATTCTTACAAAATAATTTTCTATCATCTCAGATAACTAAGGCAAACCTTCCACATTGGTTTACAGTTCAAACTTGTAAATTTTAAAGCAGGAGTTGGCACACTCTGGCCCTTGAGCTGAATTTGGCCCTTTACTTTTTTTTATAAATAAAGTTTTATTGGAACACAGCCTTGTCCATTTGTTTGTGCAGTGTCTATGGCCACTTTTGGTCACAGAATTGTGGTTGGTTAACTGTGGCAGCCCATGAAGCTGAAAATATTTACTATCTGGCCCTTTGCAGAACAACTATGCCCAACCCACCTTTAGAGTGTTGAGGGATGGGAATTGATCTTCAGAATGATTTAAAGAACTATGGGAAACCTGGGCCTATTGCAAAGCTTTTGGCCACACAGATGACAAGTTTGGGGATAAATTATCTTGTGCAAGGCAAAGTATTATTGAAAAATGGAGATAGATGACTCAACAGATATGACAATCTCTAGGGAAATGTTGAAATGTTTCCCCAATAAGAATACCATAAGGCTGTTAATGTTGGTTACCCTGGGCAGCAAGGATGAAGAACAATGAGAAATTAGTGGGGGTGGGAAGATTTTTTTTTTCTTTTGTGTTTTTCATTGGTTACCAAAGAAACAGGATACTTGCCTAATTCTAGAAATTAATGAAGGAATAAAATGAGAAAAGGAAAAATACATTTTGTTTCTTGCATATGTAACTCAATTTGGTCCCCCTAAAATTGCCTGTTTGGACTCCTTTTTAGGGACGAAAGGTGGCTTCACACAGGAATGATGGTCTATTTGAAGACACAATGTTAACAGATTATCCCACAGGTACAGCCCATCTCTGGGGCAGATGGAAATGTCCATGGATGTGTATATGGCACAAAACATGACTTTGGAAGGAACTAGAATTTATCTCTGGGCAGTCCTGGAGTGGACATCTGGTGTCCATGAAGTCAGCTGGTCTTCAGAGAGCCCCTGGTAACCACCAATCTACTTTCTGTCTCTGTGAATTTGTCTGTTCTAGATATTTCATATCAGTGGAATCCTATAATATTTGCTCTTTTTTGTCTGCCTTTCTTCCCTTAGCGTAATGTTTTCAACATCTTCAAAGGAGCCTGGACCAGGTGGGAACTTCATCTGGATTAGGTCCATCTGCAAGGTGCATATCTGGCAGCAGCTACCTTTCGCAGAAAGTGCTGCTCTCTTTCTCCCAAGGCAGAGCTAAGATTTCTGCATTTCCAGATGGGAATTAGCTATGCTTCCTCGAGGTAGCTTATAACGAAAAATGAACAGCCCATATTTGCTCTCTGAGGTGACCTAACAAAGTGCTACAGACCGAGTGACTTAAAACAACCTATATTCTCTCACAGTTCTTAAGGCCAGAAATCTTAAATCAAGGTGTTGGCAGGGGCATACTCTCCTTGAAGGACCGATGGGAGAATCTATTCCATGCCTCTCTCGTAGTTTCTGCGGGTGGCCGGCAATCTTTGGTGCGTCTTGGCTTGTGGCTGCATCACTCTGACCTCTGTCTGTGTCCTCACATGGTCTTCTCTTTGCATGTGTCTATCTTTTCACCTTGTTCCTTCTTATGAGAATACCACTCATTTTGTCTTAAGGACCCACCCTACTCGAGAATGACCTCATCTTAACTAATTCTACCTGCAAACACCCTATTTCCAAATAAAGTCACCTTCCGAGGTCTTAGGGTTAAGGACATCTATACATCTTTTTGGGGGAACAAAATTAAACACCTAAGAATCTACGTTTTTTCTCATTGTATTTGGTAGTCACTGGAGGTTGAATTTCCTCCTTTAAGAATTTAGGATGTACAGAAGCTTTTAGGCAGGAAGTCTTTTAAGCCTCACACAGCATCTCTGTTTTTACTAGAGCCTACAAACGTATCTCCTGTTTTTAGCAGAGTTGAGGCACACAGGTGAGAATGACAGCACTTATAGCTTTGAGTAGGTGGCATGATGTCAAATTCAGCGTAGCACGAGGACAACGTGGTCCACAACAGCAAGTGTCCTTCCCAGCTCTGGGCATGTCTAGGTCCAGAGAGAATATGTCACCTTTCAGGTCAGGGAGACGTTTTCTCCAAGAAATGTGATTCTTCATTTTGAACTCTTGGTCCAAAATTGTTGAATGTTATGCTAGTCACTGTGAACATCTTCCATTTCATGCTACCGTATAGTTTATAAAATACCTATAATGAAATTATCACTTTTGACCTACCCAAGAACCTCTGGGAAGTAGGTGGAGTAATTATCATTCACTCCCATTTATAAACGATGTCACCGAAACCTGCAAAGACATTCAAATACCGTGATAAAAGCCTCCCAAGGTGTAGACGTGGATGAGGCATGAAAGTGTGGGTTATTTTGAAGTCTGCTCTATAACTTGAACTCATTGCTGTAGAAAAATCTGTCCCTGAAATATATAGAAAAAAGGAACATTTATTTAGTTCTGATAGCTGGCTCCTTGCTTTAGTTTTACATTAATTACGCTTTCTCATTGCATTAACACTTTTATTTAACGGTTCACTTCCTTTTTGTAGAACAGCAAAGCCCTATTTACTTTGTTACTTTTACTCATTTATTTTTTTGAGCAAGGTTCTTGCAAGAAGTCGTCTTAAAACATAGTCTCTCATATCGACGTTTTTCTCAAGTCATTTGCTGAGGCATGAAATAAAGCTGAAAGCCAGCGCAACGGTTGTGAGCCTGGCCAGTAATATCTTGCCTCAACACTAAATAACGTAGTTGAAAATCCTACAAGGGGTTGCAGAGGAGAAAATAATTGATCATCGTGGTTTCCCCAAAATGACCAATGATGCTAAGCATTTTTTTCCACATGCTTTTCGTCCGTCTGCTTATCTTCTTTGGAGAAATGGCTAGGATAATTTTAAATCGAGGAGCAAGAGGAATCAATGTATCCATTCAATAACTATGACACTGTCACCAGGCACGTGTGTGATCTGCAACAAAGACTAGCAAAGGGAAAGCGGACGATAAGGAATTCTAGGAGTAAGATCAAATTACATGCACGATAAGATGTACTTATCTAACTGCATCTCACAACAGCACAATGCAGTGTCTCATAAATGCATGCATTGACCCAATGCGTTTTAAAGGCTGTGCTGAGCGATGGGTATCTCCAAGAATGCTTAGCTAGTTAGTCACACAGAGGATACGGAACTATAGCATCCACTTCTGTTCTGTTTTATTTTCCTATTTTCCTCCTACCTCTTCAAAAGTGCGTTTGCAGCCAGCTGCAAGCTCTTTCCACTGCTAGAATCATCCACACTCCTTAACACATCACTTGGTGCTTCCACCTGAGAAAATCAGCCCATGAACAGATTATCGCTCTGGTGTGTCACTTCGAGTACCTTGTCTTCCTTTCAGAATGCCAGAGTGGCTCTCCGCCGGCTTTTCATTAAACAATCACCATAATCACAGGTTTCGAGATGTCCATGCATGAGCTCCAGTTACCTAATTGCTGGCGTTTGCTCACAGCTTTTGTTGCCTTCAGCTCAGAGAGCGGAGGGTGCTCCCCGACCCCAGGCAGAACCCAGGCGAATTTGCAAAATCCCTTTCCCGCATGTCTGTAGTCAGCTATATCTTTGTTTCTTTGGGGATGACGTCCCGATGAATAAATGAATAAAGGGCCACATGTGCGGGGCGCAAGCTTGCAGATCCACGCCCCTCCAAGCCGAGCTGTCTCAGCAGGGTCCTGACTTGCAGGTTGCTTTGCAAACAGGTCTCTCCACCTTTGCGGCTTCTTCAGAATTTTGAATTTTCTGGTCAAATTAGCCTTCCAATTTCCCTCTGTATAATCTGATAGAATGTTTTCTTTGGAAATACTATTCATCTGGGTGTCTTTTCTTACCCTTGCTGTCTGGGACCTACACCTGCATGCGGGAGTCTAGACTTACTTGTTCCAGCTACCCCATTCTTAGGTTCTCCTTGTTCCCGACAGTGTTGACCACGAAACTGTTGTTATTTTTATATATTCCTCTGTTGTCATCGCCACATTAAGCGTAACTTTCAATAACATCTTTTTATTGCAGATAGCTTGTGATCAGGTCAATGCTCAAACTGGTCTACACCAACCGAGTAGGGTTGAAATGAAATGTGTCACTACAATCTCTCTGACGGATTTCCCCTACAGGTTAGGAACATGACAACTTAGGGTGGCAACGAACAGTAATTAATCTAATTCTTCTTCAGGGAGGAAAGAAACCTTGCTCTGGGGGAGCCTTGGCAGGGCACACTTGTAAACTTCAAGAAGGCACAATCACTGCTTTATGCTCTCCAAGTGAGGAACCCTTCCCTGGAAGAGGTTGATGTATACTTAGTTTTCTCCTGGGGCTTAGAGGTATTATCTTATAGAAAAGTCGATGATTAATTATCATGGTGCTTGGAGAATCACTGAAGCGCAGCTTGCAACCGGAGTTGATTGAAAGCCCGTGTCCAATGCAATTACCAGCATGTCCATCAGATTTCTCAAAATAGAACTCACATGGGGCTGTTTAAAATATTTATCTTTGCATTCTTTGGGATCTCAATATTTAACACATGCATCAAAAGATAAATTGCTTTCAACTTCCCCCCTGCCAACAAATTTCAAGATGGCATTAATAGAAAATACTTTTCCTTATTAGTTAAAGGATCATAAATTATAAATAAAAGTTTTAAACCTACTTTGTTTATATTACATCAAACTGTGTAGTGGATGCAGCAAATGACACACATTTAGAGAAGTTCTGGGTTTAATCGGAAAGCTCAAACAGACATAAGCTAAGGCATAAATTTAAACATTTCTATATGTACAAACAATGGTCATATGAGAAATTTCAAAAACATGAAACATATGCATAGTGGAAATTAATTCAATTTGGCAGGTTTTCAATAATTCTGCAAGTCATCCAAAAGTAATACACAGTATCAGGAATACAATGGACATATGAGAAAAATCTATTAATAAATACACACACACACAGAGGCTAATTGTTAAAATATTTTTATTCAGAATCCTTCTTTATTCAGGCAATTTTTCTTTTGCTATAACATTTGCAATCTGTAGCCTGTCATGAGTCACTGGATAGAGTCAAGCTTCTCAAATTTTCAGTCCACTAGGGAATCATGGTGACCTTCTTCCTCCCATCGGAATCTCCCACACTTAAAGGCTTCGGTCAGTTTTATACTCTCCCTTCCTTTTCCTTTGAACTCATTGCATGAACATGGTTTAATAATAATTCTTGGTTTAAGACATATTCTCACCAGGGACCATGAGTCATTCTTTCTCCCCCTCCCCACTTTTCTCTTTTCTCCTTTCTTCATTCATTTTCCTTTTCCCTATACCCAAGACACACAAAAATGTAACCTTGACAATATCTCATATATGGTTGTGATCTCTCCTTCATTGCCCTCCTCTGCCTACTTGCGCTTAAAACAAAGCCCCTTTTAAATCTGCAGGGATTATGGATGGCTTTAATTTTGCTAAGGTTTAATGTATACATTCTTTAAAGAAA
>NW_012151063.1:2510763-2511738 GCF_000956105.1 Propithecus coquereli | reverse complement strand
ACCATAATCACAGGTTTCGAGATGTCCATGCATGAGCTCCAGTTACCTAATTGCTGGCGTTTGCTCACAGCTTTTGTTGCCTTCAGCTCAGAGAGTGGAGGGTGCTCCCCGACCCCAGGCAGAACCCAAGCGAATTTGCAAAATCCCTTTCCCGCATGTCTGTAGTCAGCTATATCTTTGTTTCTTTGGGGATGACATCCCGATGGCAGACAAGAAACCAAAATTTCCATCTGGGCGAATCGTCACAGTCAGGGTCGGCCCTTTGGTAACTCATAAAAATATCTCTCTCCTTTCCTACTGCCTTCCTCCATTCCTTCGTCCTGTCCCTACTGGAGCTTCTTCCCTTCCCTCCTTCCATCTTCCTTTGACCTTCCTTCTTCTTTTCTTCCCTCTCTTTCTTTTTCTCTCTCTCTTTCATTCTCTTCCCTCCTTCCCTCCTTCCTTCCTCTTTCCTTTCTTCCCTCCTTCCTTCCTTCCTTCCCTCCCTCCCTTCTTCCCTCCTTCTTTCTTTTCTCCTTCCCTCCCTCCCTCTTTCCTTCCTTCCTTCCCCTCTCTCTCTCCCTCCCTCCCGTCCTTCCACACTTACCCACAATCCACACACATCCCCCTAATGCCCAGAGTGACGGTGACACCTGTTATTCCCATTTCACTGCATTGTATGGAGCTTAACATTGGGAAAATGTCCTGACTACTTTTCTCAAACTTCCTCTACAGGCGGGTGACAAATGTCAATGAAGTCCTCATCACAAATCCCCGCAAACAATAAATACTTTAAGGAAGGGGAACATTATTCAATGGACATGACAGATGCAGACGACATCAAAGGTCACGCTAAAAAAAATTAAAAAAATAAATGAATAAAGAGCCACATGTGGAAGTACGGGGCGCAAGCTTGCAGATCCACGCCCCTCCAAGCCGAGCTGTCTCAGCAGGGTCCTGACTTGCAGGTTGCTTTGCAAACAGGTCTCTCCACCT
>NW_012151063.1:2491493-2493173 GCF_000956105.1 Propithecus coquereli | reverse complement strand
TAGGCATTGCTGGTGGGAATGTAAATTAGCGCAACCACTACGGAGAACAGGATGGAGGTTCCTCCAAAACTGAAGCTAGAACCACCGCATGCCCCAGCAATCCCACTGCTGGGTGTATATCCAAAGGAGGGAATTCAGTATATTGAAAAGATATTTGCATGCCCATGTTCATTGCAGCTCTATTCACAGTAGCCACGATTTGGAATCAAGCTAAGTGTCCACCAAGGGATGAATGGATAAGGAAATTCTGGTGCATATACACGATGGAATATTATATAGCCACAAAAAAGAATGAAATCTCGCCATTTGCAACAACATGGATGGAACTGGAGAACATTATGTTTTGTAGTGACTAGAGTACTTTCTATAAATATCCAAATTATTTTCTGATACACCGGAATAACTTAAAGGGAACTCCATTCAATGAGTGGTGATCTTATTAAACTTAAAATATAAGAAGTTGTCCTTAAAAAGAACCCATTTCTTTTGTTTCTATTTATTTCTCAGACATTGGAAGCAAAAACTTGAGAGAGCCCAATTCCTCTCACATCTTTGTTCTGTTTTCATATAAGCCGCGCAGCGGGAATCTCAGCTCTCGCTAGATCGTCTATTGATTACGTTGCATTTGCATTAGTGGTTTCCCACTCAACATGTTTGAAAGTGACTCTGCTGAACGAGGCCAGGTTTTGGTCCTATTGCCTTCTCTTCAGAGGTAATATTGGGGCTGGGATTTGAAACAATCAAATGTATTTTGTTTTACGATTTCTCTCTTCCAAAAATTGTTGAACTGACTCTCTTAAGCTCTCATCTCCTATGTTACCACCATATGTCTCTTATTGATATAGACAACCATGCGATAAATGCCTTATCATGCCAGAAATCTCACTAAGCACCACGTATTTTTCTTGCACAATGACATTACTCATTTAATAGCTCCTAATACAACCTTAACTCTTTGGTCAACACAACCTTGGGATCTGAATATTTGATTTTTGTGTTTGTACATCTACAGAATAAATCTCTTCAGTTCTTTGCATGGATTTATTTTTTTCATACAAATGACAAAAAAAACCAAGAAGCATTCCTGGTTTCCTCTTAACTGGGCATAATTGTATTCTACAAGGCGGTTTGTACACATTCAATGAAACTGCTTTATTCGACTCCCGGCATTGATTTTCAAAACCATTGCACAATGTGAATGACTTGTTCAACAAAAATTTAAAAAAAGACTTTATAGAAATGAAGACCATATTGGATTTTTAAAAACTTTGCAAGGGATTTCTAAGTGTTAACATATTATTTGATACATTAGAGTTTTCACATATTGATATTTTATTATATACAGCTACATACTCAAAGAATGTATTATATTTTTACCAAAATTGGAGGTCACTCACTTTGCTTTGCTGGTCTAGACTTCAATGTGATTTCTTAAAAATATGAACAGTGATGAATAATATTTAAAGGTGACAAGAGGCTCATACATCTGCCGAAGTGTCTTTCCATGCCACTCTGTTGTCTCCTTTTTATAGCATTAATCAACCTGTGAATATCATCAGAGTTTTTTAGCATTTTGATTCTGATGTTCCTCTGCTTTGCACGGGACATCTGTTTTGCCCACAATTGGGCATTTGTTTCAAAACGAGGGACGTGAGGCATTAATTAACAATATTTTTATTT
>NW_012151063.1:2488516-2491443 GCF_000956105.1 Propithecus coquereli | reverse complement strand
GAAACTGGAGGGCATTACGTTAAGCGAAATAAGCAAGGAACAGAAAGTGAAACAGCACATGCTTGCCCTCGCAGGCGGGAGCTAAAAATAAGTTGATCTCATAGAACAGAGGACAGTAGAGGCTGAGAAGGGGTGGGGGAGGCAGGGATTTGTGGGAGGACACACAGTTAGAGGTAGGAAGGAGGAATAAGTTCTAGCGTTCTACGGAACTGTAGATGAGGACAGTTAACAAAAACATACCACATAGTTCCCAATACCCAGAAGGAGGATACTGAACATTCCCCAACATAAACAAATGATAAATGTTCCAGATGATGGATATGCGAATGACGCCGATCTGATGGCTGTACATTATATGTATCAAAACATGATTATCTACCCCCTCCATAGCTACAGTTATGATGTGTCAATTAAAACAATGAAGTTAATTTTAAAAAATTAAAAAAAAATTGTGCTCTCGCCTAATTCCTCTACTCACTGTATTTTGTGTGTGGTGTCTCTGCGGCCCATGTCTGTGGTGTCTCTGTGGCCTGTGGCTGTAGTGCCTCTGTGGCCTGTGTCTGCAGTATGTCTGTGTCCTATGTCTGCGGTATCTCTGTGGCCTCTGTCTGTGGTGTTTCTGTGGCGTATGTTCTGGTGTCTCTGTGTCCTGTGTCTACGGTGTCTCTGTGTCCTAAGTTTCTGGTGTCTCTGTGGCCTGTGTGTGTGGTGTCTCTGTGGCCTACATCTGTGGTGTCTCTGTGGCCTGCATCTGTGGTGTCTCTGTTTCCTGTGTTTGCAATGTCTCTGTGGCCTGTATGTGTGGTGTCTCGATGTCCCATGTCTGTGGTGTATCTCTGTCCTATGTCTGCAGTGTCTCTGTGGCCTATGTATGTGGCGTCTCTGTGGCTTGTGGCTATGGTGTCTCTGTGGCCTGTGTGTGTGTTGTCTCTGTATCCTGAGTCTGTGGTGTCTTTCTGTCCTATGTCTCTGGTGTCTCCCTGTCCTTGTCTGTGATGTGTCTGTGGCCTATGTCTGCAGTGTATCTCTGTCCTATTTCTGCGGAGTCTCTGCGGCTTGTGTCTGTGTTGTCTCTACGGCCTGTGTTTGTGATGTCTCTGTGGCCTGTGTCTGTGTTGTCTCTGTAGCCTGCCTGTGTGGCGTCTGTGGGACCTATGTCTCTGCTGCCAATGTCTGTGGTCTCTGTGCGGCCTAAGTGTGTGGTGTCTCTGTGGCCTATGTCTGTGGTGTGTCTGTGACCTATGCGTGTGGTGTCTATGTGACCTATTTCTATGGTGTCTGTGTGTCCTTTGTTTCTGGAGTTCAGTTCGCATGACAACTGCGAAAGACCCAATCCGTGCTGTCTCATGGACCTGTGTCTACGGCTGTAATAAAGATTTGGACTCTACCCGTCTGCTGTTTGACGTGCATAGCATCACAGGTTCTCTCTTGCCCCACAGCAGGACAATCTGATAGTATTAAATTTGGTGCTGCCTCCTTCTGTGTGAGCAGGAAGTTCACCCAATACCAGCCGCTAATCACAATAAAACCCCACTCAGTCTTCCTTCCCTCTTCAATTCAGCCCCGTTCAGACAGCTGGAAGCCTGGCCTGCCCTTCACAGAGAGCCTCGTAGCATAGGCTATAAATGTTTCAACCCTCTTGCGGTGTGTGTGCGCACACTCATCCGTCTCAACACCCAAACCGAGTTTGGAGCAGAGGTTAATGCTAGCTCTGTGCACTTACCACAACAAAGACATTATTTTTTTTCTTCAACTCAAAGAGAGCAAAATTCTTTGCAGATACTGTTTCCTTCAAACTTCCTGTAATGTCTCTGACCAGAAATTGTTCTTTTGGCCCTTTCTAAATTGGTCACTTAGAAAAGGAAAATCCTTCTCTTCCTTGGCTGAGACTAATTATCCTTTGCCCTCCACTCGGGAGGGGCTGAGATTACCAGGATGTGTCGATGAAGCAGTATCTGCCTTCTAGAAATGCAAAGCAAGGAAAGGAATGCCTGTTCAACATGCAGATATGAGCATCTGCTAGAAGCAGAATGCAGAGTAGAGCTATGGGCAGAAATCCGTCCAGACATAAGTATGTGGTTGAATCACTTGTGCTTCTCCGTCCTGAGCATGGACAAGCAGCGAACATCATCTTTAATTTAAGGTTGTGAATGCAGAAACAAGCAACCCGGAAGGGCGTTGCTCCCCAGGAATGTGTTGTGAGAAGACACGGCCATTTCAAAACACGGCATGCAAGATTCATGTATTCCGATTACTTATTGAAGAGTGTGTGATATTGTGAAAGGCACAAGAGGAAACATCAAACAACTGCAGATAGGAAAGTCTCAAGCTGTTTGTGATCGTGTGGGAAATTAATTAGCATTAGATAATCATTGGTCTTAAAAACTGCGGGACAGTTCATTTAAAAATTCATTTATTTGTAAATAACAATCTTTAGTCGCTACAGCTTAACCCGTAATTATTTTGTGGAAGTGCCGTGATTCTCTCATTTTGCATGTAAACAAGTGGATTCATTTGATTTCTGAGCAACTGAAGACCTAAATCAGAAACTATGATGAAATCTTTTTAAAACATGGTACCTGAGGTGGTTCTAAAAATGTTGTAAGGTAATATTGTTAAAAGCATCCTATTGCAGAACTTTAATCAATATTGAAAAGAACATGTTGGTGGTTATTAAAAAGAAGACTTTAAAATGTTTTCTTAATAGTTTTAACTTAAGCTTGAAATAATGCATAATTGAAGAAAGATACGTTACCTGAAGCAGGTGAATTCCGAGGTACGTTTATAGGTGTGAGTGTGTCACGCACGGCGTAAAACATCTCACAACGCGGCAGTGTGCGTTGGCTGCCTCACTCATGAGACCGGTAGCTTCCTCGTTTATGAATATATATGTGCTGTGCCTCCAGGGTTCAGTTCTGAGTCATTGG
>NW_012151063.1:2486156-2488466 GCF_000956105.1 Propithecus coquereli | reverse complement strand
TCACCAGGGACCATGAGTCATTCTTTCTCCCCCTCCCCACTTTTCTCTTTTCTCCTTTCTTCATTCATTTTCCTTTTCCCTATACCCAAGACACACAAAAATGTAACCTTGACAATATCTTATATCTGGTTGTGATCTCTCCTTCATTGCCCTCCTCTGCCTACTTGCGCTTAAAACAAAGCCCCTTTTAAATCTGCAGGGATTATGGATGGCTTTAATTTTGCTAAGGTTTAATGTATACATTCTTTAAAGAAATACTGCAAGTTTTAAAATGAAACCCTATCATTCTGTTTGTAATATTTTAGGGCTTACTTTTTCATTTAATACATTGCAAAGTTTCATAGCACATTTCCATGCTCTCTCCTGGCCGGCCTCTTTGCATTGCTATGTAACATTTTGTTGCATTAATAGCCTATGAAGTTTCACCTGTAATTTGGACCGAGCCCTGGTAGATGCCTTATGAACCACAGTATATTTCAGTATAGTAATGTACTGACATGCCAACAGCAGAGGATTAGCAGTAAGTCTTCTCATAGGGAATGCAAATATCCCACAAGTTGAAAAGAAAATGGAAATTGTCTTTGTGCAGGTGGAAGCAAATAGAATCCTACGAGCAATGCATATGAGGGATTAAAGATTTTTTCTCGGGTATCATGTGGTTTACATTGCAGATACCTAAGGCGGCAATGACCAAATTAAAAACCAAATTAAAGTTCTCTTTCTCCCTGAATATAAACACAAATTATAAGAATGAGAAAAAAATTAAGAATATAGAAAAAGAGATCCCATCACCCATTTATAGTGTGTGTTTTTTGTTTGTTTTTGTTTTGTTTGTTTTGCCACAGAAACACGAATGAATCTCTGAAGGAGCTTGTATTAGAAACAATACTCATAATCATGGACTGATGAAGCCAAGAAATACATTGGATGCTTCACAATTCCAATTACCTTTAAAATCAACCGGTAAGTGGCTCATTCCCGTCTCCGACAACTAAAACAGTCCCAGGCACTTGCGTGTGCCTAATACATATTCCTTAAAATGAAGAATGCCTCCCTATTTGTAAGAAAGTGGAGTCATAATACCTTTCATTTAATAATGCACATTATAATGCCCTCCATCATTGCATAATTTAACTGGGAAGACAAATAATACAATGACCACTGGGAGATTTTACTACCATTAATAGCCTCTCCATGCCTTCCTTCCTGGAGGGTTTATGCCGTGTGTGGTGAGCAGAGTATGAGATAAACTATGTGGCAGACAAATGGAATAGTGGAAACGAATGCATCAACGTTGTTGTAGTAAAGGGATAATGAAAAATCTATTTTCATCTTCATAATGGTAGTTGCACAGATGTTTCATAGGAGCGTGTGTTGCTTTATTAAAGGAAAAATGTAAGCTTTATTCTAAGAATAATTTCTTCTGCACCCGGGCTGTATAAAATGCTGCCACCGAGGTAGGTGTGGCCTACGGGATTATGGGGAGGCTGGGTGCATATTTTTGCACACTGTGAGCTCCCAATCCTCCTGTTGCAACTCCATTCCAGGAAGGAGGTGCTTTTGGAACGTAGCTGTGGGAGACACACAACAGCTACAGTAAGACCGTTGACATATTTCCCTTCGCTCCCAATTCAATTACAAGCCCATTGAACATGACTAGTTAATGAATATTTGCTAATTAAATCTACCCTGATTTTTTAAATTAGGATTTTAGCCACCAAGTTCAGTCACCAAGACTTGCTGCTATTTCTATTCCAGAGACCTACTGCTTAAGAAGGCACTTGAGAGCAGTGTGCTAATAACACGTCGTGAATAAAAAACAGAAAAGACACAGAGGCTTGAGTAGGGGGCATTTAAATCTCTAAAAAATACATTATTATCATTCATCGCGTGCCCGCGACGTTGCTGACACCATGTGAAAGATTTTCCAAATTCATTAGCTCATTAAATCATTACAATGACATGCTGAAGTGGGTTTTCTTATCTGCATTTGACTTATGAGAAAATGAGCGTCCACAGAGATTGTGGCACTTGGCCAAGGATAGCAAATACCCGAGCTATGATTAGGACAGAGGCTCCACATCTATGCTTTTGATTATAATCATTTCCAAATCCTTGGAAGTCTTCTTCAGACGCACCCTGTGGGTTATTGTCATTCCTTATCTGTTGAGTCTTCTCTTTTCTTGAAAGTCTTTACTCTTTATTTTTTCATAACACTCCTCTTTTCCCGTTTGTGCTGTATCTTGTAACACCGTTTCTTTGTTTTATACGTGAACTACTCTCGTAGCTCGCAAAAACACGGGTGAAACT
>NW_012151063.1:2469753-2472931 GCF_000956105.1 Propithecus coquereli | reverse complement strand
GTCTGGAATACCCAAGGATTCCTTGAGCTTCTTGAAGTCTGGTCATAAAATTCCGTAATAAGACCCCACAACCAAAAGAGAGATGTGCATATGTGTGTTGTCCCAGAGACAGGATCCTAATTTTAACCAGATGCTCCAAGGCTCTCTGATCCCCAAAACAGTAAGAACCACTAAAAATTCCTTTGAGTCCTTTTTTTTTCTTATTTCTAAAATGATGGCATGAGAATACATTGACTTTAAGGTCAGTTTTACTTCTATAATTGTACAGATCTGTGAATTTTGTGATGACTTCTTAAAGGCAAACTCTCCTTCCTTTACTTAGCATCTTAGTGTAGTCTTCAAACGTCTCTACAGGGAAATAAATCATTTTGACCCACGCTAGGTCACCATTGAAGCAGAATTCCATTTGTCATTAGCCACAAACTCAAGATTCTGTCGGAAGAATGTGTCAGAAATTATGCTTTATTGGTTCACAGAAGAACAGACCTCAGAACTCATAGAAACTGCTATGTGTGTTGTAGGAAAATGCATTTTCAAGGAAAAAAGGGTGCCAAATTATGTCAGATCACTCAAGGGCCATTTTGTTCAATCGATCAATAATTTGTAATGTATCCATTAGCAGAGCAATCATTGTTTTTCAAACTAGCGGTTACACATGTTTATGTAGTGCTTTCTCTTGTCTCTCTACTTTAAATTCATTTAATGTGCATCCAATCCCACTGCCTTGCAAATGCTCACAGATACAATCACGTAAATGTGGAAACAGGAGGCCATCTTTCTCCACATTTGGGGGAAAAACAGAATTACATGCAGAGCCGTAACACATTAGGGTATAGACAGAAATGGGTAAAAATGAGCACTGAGCAAGCCAAGATGCTTGACAATGGAAATTAACAAAATACTGTATGTTAACAGAAACACATCTGTAACAAAAGCAAAAACACACCCCTATCAGCTTGCCGTAGCAAGGGAATCAACTCTGTATATACCACAGAATAATCAGGTGACATGACATGACATGATGTCACACATGAGTGCACAGAGGGAACGAAAAGTCATTGGAAACCAAGCAGGGGGAGGGGGGAGGAGGGGAGGGACAAAAACCGACCTAAAGGGGGACAAGGAACACTCTTCGGGGGATGGGCACATTTACAGCCCTGACTCGAGCCATGTATCAAAAACATTTGTAAACCCCATAATGTTCTGAAGTTAAAAAAAAAAGGACAACTAGCCCCATATAAGTCCACAAAGGCACTTTGTCTGCCCCACTCAGTGGCATTTTAAATGGGTTTGACCTGTAAGTACTTTAAGCCCAACACACACCCATTAGTAACCTATGCTCCCTCCCACTCCCCATATTATTATGCCTGACCCCAAAGGAATTCGAATTTTCAATTCACATCAAAGACCAATTGCTCTCACACTCCATAGCTTTGCAAACCTAAATTTACCTAGTGGCAACAGAGCAAGATAGCAAAGGTATATCCCACCAAATTGTGGCACTCTGATTTCCACCTGTAATATATTAATAGTTAATCCAGGGGCCGGGCACGGTGGCTCAGGCCTGTAATCCTAGCACTCTGGGGGGCCGAGGCAGGCAGATTGTTTGAGCTCAGGAGTCGAGACCAGCCTGAGCAAGAGTGAGACCCCATCTCTACTAAAAATACAAAGAAATTAATCGGACAACTAAAAATATATAGAAAAAATTAGCTGGGCATGGTGGCGCATGCCTGTAGTCCCAGCTACTCGGGAGGCTGAGGCAGGAGGATCGCTTGAGCCCAGGAGTGTGAGGTTGCTGTGAGCTAGGCTGATGCCATGGCACTCACTCTAGCCCGGGCAAAAGAGTGAGACACTGTCTCAGAAAAAAAAAAAAAGAATAGAAAAAATAGTTAATCCATATCCCGTTGAGCTCTGACTCCAAATTATTATTCCACAGTGAGTTCTTTTTTTATACAGATAATAAAACAACTGAGTAATTTAAAATCCAATTTTTCTTCTTTAGGGCTTTATCTATTTATCATTCATTTTTAAATGGAAAAATAAGTTAGGCACACAAAAACGATTGGTTATAAACTTAGCATACCCAAAAACTTATGCGCAAAAATAGAACAAAGGACAGAATCCGTTATGAGCCCGAAATAAATTTTCATCAGGGAGGACAAGAGTCCCCGGCAGTGGAATTCCGACATGAGACGGTTTACCTTGAGCGTCCTTCAGACGTGCTCTTGCAAGAACTAAACATTTAATAAGAAGTTATTAGATTAAACTTTCTTCTTTGGAAACAGTGACAGAATTACATGGGCTCTGATCATAATCATCTGTTAAAACGGACGTGTCAAGGGAATCGCCTGCCTTAGAAAACATGCAAGATTGAGGCGGAGAAGCTTTATTATACATAAAAGGTTGATGGTGTCTCCAGCAGGGAATTGAGTCATCTCGAGAGAAGGCAGTTCAGATGTCAACCTGTACCCGAGTGAAATTAGTGGCGTTGGCTTTAGTCACCTAAGTGTAGGGGTGGCTCTCCAATGTTCTCTTAAGTGTCCGAACATCTATAAAAAGACAACATAGGAAATGACCTCGGTTTCAAATTTCTAGAGTCCTTAAGAAAAATGCAAAATTGTGCTTAATGAAGTGTTTTATGTGTGTCTGTTGTGCTAATCACCACTATTGTCAAACACCTACCCTGACGTGAAAACCTGACCTTTATGGGAAGGTGTTAATTTTGCCGCATGTTGCAGGAAAGGAACCCTAGCTCAGGGTGCAGAACGTCTCAACTGGGCTCACACCACTTCACTTTGACTGAGCTGGATTTTGGGGCAGTCTGCCTGACTTCCCCTCAACTACAGATTCTTGGGAATCTTATGAAAAAGAGTGGGAATACGAAAAGTAAGCATGTTTTTCCCGGCACTATTGACAATAGCCGAGATACGGACTCATCCTAAGTGTCCATCCGGGCAGGATTGCATAAAGAAAATGTGGTATATGAACAGAAACTTTTCAAATGAAGACAGAGTAATGGCCAACAAACATATGAAAAACTGCTCAACATCTCTAATCATCAGGGAAATGCAAATCGAAACCACAATGAGGGATCACTTAACTCCTCTCAAATCCTGGAATCATTCCACCTTTCTTCCTTCTACCTGGCCGTTACTGGCCGTTACTGGCCGTTACTGGC
>NW_012151063.1:2468610-2468988 GCF_000956105.1 Propithecus coquereli | reverse complement strand
TTAAAAGCATTAACCCATTACTTATATATTGTGAATGTTTTGCATGACTGATGTCTAAGTCACTGATTGATTTTCATTTAGTCACCAAATACTTATTGAAGATTTGTTATGTGCCAGGCACTGGCGTAGGCTTCTGAGGATAAAACCAAACCAGGTTTCTGCGCTCATCACGCCTTTATTCGACAGATCTGGAGAAGAAGCACACCGGCAGATGGATGTCAGACAGCGACAACTGAGTGAGCCTGGGTGTATGGACAGCACGCCAGTGCAGTGACAGCCCAAGTCCTGCTCTGCCTCCCAGGGAACAGAGAAGGGAACAGCAGCTGCAAAACCTGCAGGGCAGGAACATGGGCGTTTGGAGAGGTGGGATGAGTCAGG
>NW_012151063.1:2456079-2458020 GCF_000956105.1 Propithecus coquereli | reverse complement strand
TAACTTAAAACATTCCAAGCCTTTAGACAAAGCTTCATTCCTTTAAACCAATCACAACTCAAAGAGTCTTTAAACCCACCTATAACGTGTAAGGCCACACACACTTTGAGATAACTCACCTTTTCGGGCCAAACCAACGTCCGACTTTACCTATAATCCCTGCCTCCCCGAAATGTATAAAACCAAACTGTGACCCAGCCACAGCGAGTCCACTTGCTCAAGGCTTCCTTGGCATGGCTCCAGGCCATGGTCCTCAAATTTGATTGGGAATAAACCTCTTTAAATTATTTTACAGAGTTTGCCTTCTTTTACGTGGACATCATACTCCCTATATTAGCAACAACTGACCCAGCTGAACACTTTGCATGCTGAATAAAACATGTTTTTTACTTGCATTGTGACCTACTTCCTCTTCCAATCTCACTGGCAGCTGCCTATCCACGTAATCTACTCTTTTAGCCTATATATATTTTTTAAAATTTGCTCCCCTCCGTCAGAACGAATGTGCATTCTCCTTGCCGTGAGTGTATATACAAGCATGTGTATGATGCATGTTAAGCATCTTGTTTATTGTTTATTATGTTTTATTTTTTTCCTCTGATTTTTTTTGTCCCCTTGTGGACACACACCAAAGCTTACAAACTTTTGCATTTCTCACACTCTCTGCCATACCGAAGTTTCTTAATAAATATTTGTTCGGTGTGTAGAATGGAGAATGAATTTTATCATGTCTCACTGTGTAAGTCTAACTTCTCTCTTTAGCTTAATACAATTCACAATAGAATGTGTTGTCATTTTCACAGTCTTTTTTTTAATCTCTGCGATAATAACAGTAGCTGCATAATTTAGATTCTGTGTAACAGTCATCCTTTTTTTTTTATCGTTTCTCATGTTATTTAAGTTTCTCTAATGAGTTTGAAAATTCCATTTGAGGTTGCAAATGAAAAATTTAATCATTGCTTTTCGGTTTAGAGTATCTCAACAGATGTCCCCAATTCACTCTTTATAAATGCGGTCTTTGGATACTCTCACTCCAGTAGCTACTACTTCCTGCCTCTCTGCTTGGGGAACCCACGCTCCGTAAGTCAATGTACGATAATTGTGTCTGCCACTTTGTCTGAAACTTCCACTTGCTGCCTATTGCCTGCAGAATCAAACTCAAGATATTTTAACCTGCTTCTCTAAGATTTTTCTATCTGGGAAAAAAAAAATCTCATTTCAAGTATTCTTAACTATGTCTAGACATGATCTACACCTTTCACTCTAACTCACTTTTTTGGTTGTACAATTTTCACTCTCACATGAAGGTGTGAAGAAACCTAGAATCTAGAGCAGTGGTCCCCAACCTTTTTGGCACCAGGGACCAGAATCATGGAAGACAATTTTTCCACAGATGGTGGGGAGGGATGGTTTCAGGATGATTCAAGTGCATTACATTTATTGTAAGTCCAGTCTCTCTGCTAATGATAATCTGCATTTGCAGCCGCTCCCCAGTGCTAGCATCGCCGCCTCAGATCCATCTCAGATCCTCAGGCATTAGATTCTCATAAGGAGACACAACATAGATCCCTTGCATGCGCAGTTTATAGTAGGGTTTGCACTCCTATGAGAATCTAATGCCGCTGCTAATCTGACAGGAGGTGGAGCTGAGGTGGTGATGTGAGTGATGGGGAGTGGCTGTAAATACAGATGAAGCTTCGCTACCTTGCCTGCCGCTCACCTCCTGCCGTGCAGCCTGATTCCTAACAGGCCATGGACCGGTACCGGTCTGTGGCCCGGGGGTTGGGAACCGCAGCTCTAGAAGACCTGCATGTGTGAACTTTTATTCATCAGGAATGGCCTCAATTTGATGGTGAGTACATGTGGAGCTTGTTTCTCCGTTCTTGTAATATTTCACTTAGGAGAATGGGTTCCAGCTCTATCCAGGAAAATATAAGAGGT
>NW_012151063.1:2451548-2456029 GCF_000956105.1 Propithecus coquereli | reverse complement strand
CATTAGAGAGGATTTTATTTGTTTTCTTTGTGCTTTTCTGCGTTTCCAGTTTTACTACGATGAGTTTGCTTTGCTATTGTGATTTGATAACCACAATGTTATTTGTAAATTCTTTTGAATAGTCCTATAATTTTGATGTTATTTTAATACAATCTGTGTTTACTCAATCGTCACTATATTTGATACTCATTAAATATTGCATTACCCTTGGATGTAACTGTAACACTTAATTGCTTCGAATAGTGTTCTTGATCCAAAGCAGCGTCTTCTTACATAAAACCTCTCATCTCCCCTGTTTATATTCCAATACGACGCCCCTTTGACAAAACAAAGCCTCCAAGTCCAGTGGATCTTTGTGCACAGCAAAAGATTGGGCCACTTCTCTGCTTTTCCCACTCCACCGCGAGCTCCTCCTGGGTAAGAACCGGTTCTCCTGTGACGTCAGGACAGAACATGCATTGCAACATGAATTACTTAGCCTGAGTCTCCTAAAGTAGCCCAAAAGCCCCTTAAAGGCAGGGACATCTGACTATTTTAGCCAACGCCATAGGCAACCTTATCTGGGGCAGTGTTTGTTGGTGTCTCAATCCAACAGCCACTGAGTACAGATTCCCGCCAACTACCTGAATGAGCTAGAAAGTAGACTTTTCTGCACTTGAGCCTTGGATGAAACCTCAGCCCTGGACAACACCTTGGGGACAGCTTGTGAAGCCCACCTAAGTCATTTCCACGTCCCTTCCCTGCAGAAACTTAGGGATAACAAATGTATGTTGGTCTAAGTGCTCAGACTGTGGCAATTTTTTAATTTTTTTTAAGTTTTTAGTTGTTAATTATTATGCGTACTTAATAGCTGCATGTATTTATAGCATACATGTAATGTCTCCATACAGGCACACGATGTGTATTAATCAAATCAGGGTAATTGTCAGTGGAATATTATGATCCTTTGGGGTCTACTGGACTCCGGTTTCCCATTGAGGTGGTAGGTGGGAAACCAATGCTCTGCTCCAACAGTCCAGGTGGTCCCACATCTCCTGAGGTCCTTTGTTTTTTTCCTGAGTTGGGCAGGTAGGAGGCCCAGAAAATGAGAGTTGGGATGTTTTTCTCAGAGATGGGAAAGTGATTCCACCAAGACAGTGCATGCCAGGATGGGGATGTTTCCTGGAGTGAATCAAACACTGGTCCCTTTCCGTGGACTCGTTGAGTTGGGGGGAATGTGATTCAGGAGATCTTGATGGTCATTTTGGAGTAGGGGTTGCCTGAGAATGAAGGAGGGAGGGAGAGAGAGAAAGAGAGAGAGAGAGAGAGAGAGGATACTTGTACGGTTAAGTCCCTGAGTTGATGAATTATACCCCACCTGTAGTCCCCTTCAACTAGAGGATGTCTCAGCTGACTCAGGTGATAGATGAACTCTTTTGTTTATGCTTGTTGGCATTTGGTTTTTTCTTACTAAGGACAAAGCAACCTCTCAAGCTTTAACTGTCACCTCCATACCTTAGGTATTCCCTAATCGGATATTTGCGACTTGGCCTCTCTCCTCTGCCCCAGATTCACATTTCCCCAGGTCTCCTGGATATTTCCAGCCAGTTGCACTGCAGGCACCTAAATTCCAACACATCTCAGAACACATTAATCATCCTGTCCTCAGTACCAACCCCTCTTACTGACTTCCCCCTTCCTTTAACAGCGGCATGATTTTCACAGGTGCGGTTGAACCTTTCGGGCCACTTTTGACCGGCCTATCTTCCAGGCTGTTGTCACGGCATGTCTTGTGGGCCATGTGTCCCTTACAGAAATAAAGAGCCCTGCTATTCTCTTGAGCGTGGGCATTTCCCTAGCATTGAACCTCTTCTCAATGACTTTCTTCATGGGAAAAAGAAATTCATCTGCTTTCTTTCTTCCCCATTCCCGAACCGTCTCCTCCTTTTTTTCTTATCTCCTCCTTCCTCTTCCTGTCTCCGTTTTGTCCACCCTCTGCCGCCATCCTCTTCCTCCACGACCGTGCTCATTCTGGGAAGACACATTTCCAACTAGAAATGCACTTGGCACTTCCTCTCGCTTCTCTAATCTTCTCTACGACTCTCCGTGACAGGTGTCGCCGTTCTCGTTTTGTGAATAAACACACTGTGGATTTGGGAGGGGAGATGACGAGCTGAAGATCACATACCTGGAAGGTGGCCAGGCCAGACTCCCAGCCTGCACTTGGACACCCCTGACATTCACTCACCTCCACCTTGACTATTCTCCCTGGAAGATACACCAACCGTAGTAGCTTTTATTTTAAAATACATTTGAAATAGGCCAGGTGTGGTGGCTCACACCTGTAATCCCAGCACTCTGGGAGGCCAAGGCAGGAGGATCGATTGAGGTCAGGAGTTAGAGACCAGCCTGACCAAGAGCGAGATCTTGTCTCTACTAAAAATACAAAGAAATTAGCTGGACAACTAAAAATATATAGAAAAAATTAACCGGGTATGGTGGTGCATGCCTGTAGTCCCAGCTACTCGGGAGGCTGAGGTGGGAGGATCACTTGAGTCCAGGAATTTGCGGTTGCTATGAACTATGATGATGCCATTGCACTCTAACCCAGGCAACACAGCGAGACTCTGTCTCAAAACAAACAAACAAAAAATACATTTGAAATACAATGTTAGCCCCATGTGGTGGTGAGGGGAAACTTCCCCTTTTTCCTGAAAGTGCGCTGAAAGATCAACTCACAATTAGGGCAGATTAATAAGAGAAAGAGGTTTATTTACCATGCCTATGGGGAGAATCGTGGAGTGATTACCCAATGTCCCAATGAGCTCCAGAAATTTACATACCCTCCTTTTGGAGGGGGAGAGAGGAGGCATATAGGTAATTCTGTTTAGGGGCATTAAATGGTTGCTGGGGAGGTTGAATAGATACCTGGGAAAATGAATAGATATGGGAAACAGATTGATTTCTCAGTTAACCTGACAGACAGATATTATCTTTAAAACGATTTGGGCCAGGTCTGGTTGCATCCTTGATCTTTTTTCCTGCAATATATTAAGCTAACAGAGAGGGGAAGGGGAGTCAACTGTTCTTTTTCATGGGTCCTCTGCTCATGCAGATAGAGGGGAAGCCCCTCCCAAGGCCTGTTGATCTCCAGGGATCTTTAATTCAAAATACTCTTTATACCAAGCAGTCATATTTTGGGGTGAAATTTCCTGAGATCTTTCAACCACCTTCCCTCCTGTCCCTGTTCCCCTTCTCAGAAACATTCCTCAATAAGTTGTTTACATTCACTGCCTCTATTTCCCTTTCTGTATGGTCTCTTGATTCTATTTCTATCGACTCAGGTCCCTATGACTGTGTAGTGAAACTCTTAAGAATTGCAACCAAACTGTGGCCACACCCACCCATCCTCTCTCAGTCATCCTCATTGTGAACTAAAATAAAATCTTAAGGACCTCCCCCCACCCGCCACCCCCTCTTGGCCAAGGGGAGACCCTAAAACTGAGTTACTGGCCACAAGGAGGGAGGACGGACCTGTGTCTTCATGTCCCTCACTTCTTAGAGACGTCCTTTGTGACTCACTGGCAGGCTAAGGCTATCCAAGACACACCTGCAGGTCCTCAGTTTACACAACAAATATGTGGCTGGTGGCTTGTCTCTGATTAACTGACCTCCTTATCTTAACTTAAAACATTCCAAGCCTTTAGACAAAGCTTCATTCCTTTAAACCAATCACAACTCAAAGAGTCTTTAAACCCACCTATAACGTGTAAGGCCACACACACTTTGAGATAACTCACCTTTTCGGGCCAAACCAACGTCCGACTTTACCTATAATCCCTGCCTCCCCGAAATGTATAAAACCAAACTGTGACCCAGCCACAGCGAGTCCACTTGCTCAAGGCTTCCTTGGCATGGCTCCAGGCCATGGTCCTCAAATTTGATTGGGAATAAACCTCTTTAAATTATTTTACAGAGTTTGCCTTCTTTTACGTGGACATCATACTCCCTATATTAGCAACAACTGACCCAGCTGAACACTTTGCATGCTGAATAAAACATGTTTTTTACTTGCATTGTGACCTACTTCCTCTTCCAATCTCACTGGCAGCTGCCTATCCACGTAATCTACTCTTTTAGCCTATATATATTTTTTAAAATTTGCTCCCCTCCGTCAGAACGAATGTGCATTCTCCTTGCCGTGAGTGTATATACAAGCATGTGTATGATGCATGTTAAGCATCTTGTTTATTGTTTATTATGTTTTATTTTTTTCCTCTGATTTTTTTTGTCCCCTTGTGGACACACACCAAAGCTTACAAACTTTTGCATTTCTCACACTCTCTGCCATACCGAAGTTTCTTAATAAATATTTGTTCGGTGTGTAGAATGGAGAATGAATTTTATCATGTCTCACTGTGTAAGTCTAACTTCTCTCTTTAGCTTAATACAATTCACAATAGAATGTGTTGTCATTTTCACAGTCTTTTTTTTAATCTCTG
>NW_012151063.1:2443561-2444713 GCF_000956105.1 Propithecus coquereli | reverse complement strand
CAGTGTGTATTCTACAATGTGTTCTAAAGTTAAAAAAAATGAGTGTATTTAAGTTGGGAAAAATTGATATGCCATCAGCCACTAGGCATTAAAAACAATAAACCACAACAACTTTTTATTTGCCTCTTCTGGGCTGAGTGACACATAAATTTTCTGCGGATTAGGTAAGGTAGCTGGGTTGACTTTCTGAATTAAGTCAAAACATTATATTCTAGTACACGTGCAACTTGAGGTCTTCTCTTCTATTTACAGGAAGGGAAGCCCTGCCTTTTCTTTTCCTTTATTCATTCTGTGTAACATAGGATTACCGAGGCCGCAAGATCAACATTCATAACACCACAAGCAAGTTCCCAAATTGTTTTTTATTTAATTTAATTTTGAGTGCAGAGGAGATGTTGAGTATTCACAGAATAATTCAGAACTGCATTAAAATAAGCTTTCAGCAAAGGCTACACATTTAAGAAGTCCTCCAAATGCTATTTCCCTAGAGGCCTTCAAATTGTCAGGATACATGCATATCTTTTCTTTTCATAAAATTCTCCCAGAGACAATGGAGGAGGATTAACCCAGAACCAGTGTGTATGTTCTAATCTTTGACATTCAGTTATATAATCTCTGGTTTTGACAAACAAAGGTAAAGCCAATGGATACCTCCCTTTTTTTCTGATTTTAAGCAAAATGACAATCTCTATCCATTTCTGAAGGGAAGACGTGCAGATCTAAGGAAACTGTTAAGTGAGCTTAACATAGACCGAAATATGAACACATGGTGTTTTAGAATGCACTTCCTCTCTTCCCATTTTATTATTAATATTTGATATGTAGCAAAATAAATAGCATTGAATATTATTTACATTATGATATTTATGTAACGAATTCACACACAAATTTAAGTGTTCAAATCTATCTCACCGTACACTTACCATGAGGGTTTACCAACACCCAGTCATTACGTCATATCCAGAAGGAATCAGGCACTTTCAAAAGAGCGTTAACTTTTTTTATTTAGACATGTAAGTGGTTGGTACAACTGGAGAAGCTCAGAACCTCAGAACACAGTATTCGTTTCCGGTAAGATTCTTGCAGAGCACCAGCGCATTTCCAGGGGGTGGTGACGGCTCTCACTGAATGATTCAACCCCTTTGGCGATGT
>NW_012151063.1:2439027-2440781 GCF_000956105.1 Propithecus coquereli | reverse complement strand
AATATTAGTGAAAAAGCCCATTGGAAACATCTTATATATAAATTCGATATATATATCTCCAATATATAATATAGCTCAAATGATTTTATCCCATCTGACACAAAGGGAACAAGCTCTCGTACCCTTGATTTTTTTTTTTTCATTCAACCAACATATACCTTGTACCCACTGTATACCAAGGACTAAGTTAGGGGCTAGACAATTAGACAGGCAGGTGAACAAGGTTTCTGCTCTCACTGCGTTTCTATATTGACAAAAGGAAGTACAAGAAAACAAGCATAGGAACAAGATCACTTGACATCACTAAACAGCATGAAGTTAATAATCAGGTGAGGGGAGGGAGAAGTTGGGAGGGAAACGTATCATATCACAGTGGTCTGTTGCATGATTGTTCTATATCGCGTGAGGTCACCTTCACCTCACCGGCCGTAGATACACTGTACACCTCAGGCCCAGGCAAATTCCAGGTTAATTTGTATCTCTTTTATACTATGAGCATTTGAAGCAAGAGCACACATTTTACATAGCACTAAAAAAGAAACACAGTAAATCATATAAACTATTCGGTATGTTTTTATGGATACCCTCAAAGAAGTTAATATCTATTTCCTCATCGTATAGGCAACAACAAATCTAGAGGAACCACCACATATAGCCCAGCTGGTAAAAAAAAAAAAAAAAAATGCAGTCATGACTTGCAGAGAAAAATCATATTCAGGGGAACAGTTTCAAGGGAGAAACCCAAATAAGCCCATTTTCGTAAAGCATTTGAGATACGAATGTGCTCCTATGTCTCTGGGGCTGGTAGAAATAGCCATTTGTGGCACGAGAAAATGAAACCCCACGCTCCGGCCAGTGCTAAGGATGTGGACGTTTCAGAATCAGTCTGTACCTCCAGAGCCAGGTCTGAACCCGAAAATGACAGCTGTAATCCACTCTTCCATTTTAGCTCAGCTGGAGCACAGCCCATAAATCACCGGGGTCCGGGCTATTTAGAAAAATACTATGTGAGTCATGAACTTGCGCTCACTCGGGAATGAGGTTGTGGGTTTAGACCGTAGTGTGCAGAGAATGATATTGAAGACTGGTTTTGATTGCCATGCTGGGAAGCGAACTTTCAACTTGCTAACTGAGATACTGTTTTTTTCTGGACAAGAAGAGTTTAGGTGAACAGTGAACAGATGCTTGGTACAAAGTTAACTAAGCAACACTAGTTATATAATTACATAATTTCAGGGGGGTGGGAGGCAGGGGGAGAGACAGAGAGAGAGAGAGAGATTATGCAATCTCCCTGCATTTAATTTCTTTTCTTTTTTCTTTTTTTCTTTTTCACTTTTATGATTTTTACTTTAAAAGTCATTTTGAAGACATCCCCTTAGGTAAAATAGGATGTTCTTTATTTTATTACAAGCAAAAAGATCAACTTTAATTCACTTCTCTAGAGGTTTTCCAGCTTCTATAAAAATGATAATATAGACAATAAAATTTTACTGACTCCTGCTGGAAAATCTTCCATTAGGAATTTCATTTGAAACTGTCTTAAACTTTTTAAAGGCGCTGTTGTTTAGTTGAATGAGATAACTTCCTATTTTTTAGGAAGTCTTTAATTTACACCTGTGGCTTCAGATAGTATTAAAAATATTAAAACTATTTCACGATGGCCTCTGAGTTTGCGCTTCGAGGTTTTATCATGAAAATTACAACACGAAGGAAAATCTGATGATTCTATTTTGATTGTCTTTAACACCACATCA
>NW_012151063.1:2433894-2438282 GCF_000956105.1 Propithecus coquereli | reverse complement strand
TAGTTAGGTTTAAATGTCTTTGTGCTCCTAATGAGCCGTTTGTTTCATGTGTTCCTTTTTCTCTTTCTCCTCTATTTCTGCCTCCTTTTGGGTTTATTAAGTAGTATTTATGATTCCTGTTTGCCTTATTAGATATAACTCTTATTTAAGTGATTGTTTTAGGCTTTGGTATGCACAGCTTTTATTTATCACAACCTAGTTTCAAGGTATAGTGTAGAAGGTGATAATAGCATATGTTCATTACTTTTCTGTTCTCCCACCTTTTGTGATATTTTTGTCATAATTTTTACTATTGCCTATGTTATAAACCCTATTGTTATCACAGTTATGCAGTCAAATGTATTTTACAGATATTTGAAGAACAAGAAACAAATCTTGTGTGCTTACTCATGCAATGACCATTTCTGATGTCTTTTTTCTTTGCACAAATCTGTATTTCATCTGCTTTCGTTTTCCCTCACCCAGAATTATTTTATCGTTTCTTTTAGTATGAGTTGTCTGGTGATGACTTCACTTAGCTTTTACAGAAGTGAATGCCCAGAGTCATGATACCTGTTGTTTTTTACCTTACATACTGTTTTTCTTGGTGGTTATAAGTAGGAGGGAAACACTGCCGGTTACTCAGTCTTGACATAGTCTTGCAGAACTCTGCAGAATTTATTTGCATATAATTGAAATATTCTTTTAAAGGAAATATGTTACTAATGCTTATAAATTAATGGAAAATTAGTACTTTAATTATATTTTCTTAAGTTAAAAGTTCATAGCACATAGTAAAAATGTATGGTTAAAAGTAAGGTCTTAGGAATTGACAGGATTACCAGGCTAAACAATTTAAAATCCAATTATCAGTAAAAGACAATGATGTATATTAGAAATGTGGTTCAACATTTCACAATTTGGTTGCAGTTAACTGTAGGGATAATGGTTTATATCAAAATGTCCCAAAACAACAGATTCTGGTGTGGATGCAGAGAGATAGGAACACTCATACGCTGCTGGTGGGACTGCAAACTAGTGCAACCTCTGTGGGAAGTAGTATGGAGATACCTCAAAGAGATACGAGTAGAACTACCATTTGATCCAGCAATCCCACTAGTGGGCATCTACCCAAAGGAAAAAAAGACATTCTATTAAAAAAGACACACACCTATAACTCTGACTCAAACGGTACAAAAGCAAATTATGTAACCAAAGTGTGTGCGCTCCTGTAATATTCTGAAATAAAAAGAAAAAGAAAAATATGAAATATTTGAACTCTCTCTCTCTTTTATGTTTTGTATTAATAACTTGGACACAGCTGCATAAGCATTTCTTCCTTCCTCCTTCTGTGTCCTCATTTCCCTCTCTTCTTTCCTTCATGTATTCGGTGCATTTAACTCTTTTTCTCTTACAAGACTTGCTGCTGACGTGGAATTAGAGAAAAGAGCAGTACAGGATCTTTGCCCTTGAGGAGTTCACAGCTCACTGCAAAAGGCTGATAGAAAAAGCAGAATGACAATGGGACTCCAGGATTGCTGTTCTCTGACAGCAGTGCGAACACAGAAAAGAGAAGAGCTTGATCTGCTCCTGTGCGGACTACTTGGATACGGAACAAAATACTCACATTTTTAAGCAAAAGCTCCTACCACAATGGAGCTTGTCATGTTTAACATGATGTGACCCGAAATCGCAGTGTGAGTAACAAATGCATTTCAGAATTAGAGCTGGCACGGAAAAATAGTCCTTGCAGGGCCCTGTTGGATTTGCTTCACTCATTAGAAATGTGACCGGCTTCGGGTGATCAGCTCAAGTGAGATCTCAAATAGAATTTCTAAACCTTAGATCAAAGGAAGATGCATTAAGAAACACAAAAGGACCCAGCGACTTGATTTGTAAGACATCTGCTGAATGTCACGGTGTTCAAGTCTGCTTGGACGCGAGCTGTATCAAGAATGAGATGTCCAGTCTCAGGGATTGCGCCTCCAAAAAATGCCCTGTATCTCCATAGTCCATTGGGAAATATACCCTAAACATCCACAGCTAGATACACAAAGCACCCACTGAGATAAGAAGCAAAGCCACAGAGAACCACGTCCTCTTCTTACCAAGAGGTAATCTAAGTAGAAAGACCCCATAGCGAGTGGTACCAGATTGCTTGTAAAGAAAGATGACTCAGGTCACACTATGATCACACGGGGAGTTGTCATGTACAAAAGAAGTGATGTTAGTTGTGAAATCCGTAGCATGTTCTACAGTGAAATTAAAAATAACACACATGGATAATGCCAAACTTTATCCTGGAATTAGAATGAATGTATTCCAGTGGGCACATAGTCCTAAAATGAAAGAGCTCTTTTAATGCTCAGCAATCAGTCCCTCAGTACGCTTGGAGATGGCTTATTTTGCAGGAAACTTTACTAATGTCCTAACCTTTGTGTTGTTTCCAGAATTCTCCCCCTCCCTATATTCAAGTCTTACTTGACCATACTTTCCAGGAAGCACACTCTTCACTCTGAGGTTGAATTAATGGTGATTTTTTTATTTTTGGTAGCAAATCTCACTCAGAAATTCTAAGGAGGGATTTTTCTTCCCTACCTGAAACTTTCTTACAACCATAAGTTCCAAAGCGTAGAACAGATAACATTCTGGATGTAGAACCAGAAGAATCGGACAGCAGTACTTCAAAAAGATATCAGCGCACCCATGCTCACTGCAGCATTATTTACAACGGCCAAAAGGTAGAAGCCACCCACGTGTCCACTGACGGATGAGTGGATAAAGAAATTGCGGTGCACGAATACAACCGAATGCCACACAGCCTTAAAAAGGAAGGAAATTCTGGCACACACTGCAACATGGAAGAAGCTTGCAAACGTTACACTGAGTGCAATGAGCCAGTCAAAAAAGAGCAAATACTGTAGGATTTCACTCACAGGATGCATCTAGAGTCATTAAATTTATATATAGAGAAAGTAGAATGATGGTGTCCATAGGCTGATGGAAATGGAGAATGAGGAGTTATTGATTAAAGGGGATAGAATTTCAGTTTTGCAAGGATAAAAAATTGTTCTGGAGATGGTTGGTGCTGATGGTTGCACAACAAAGTGAATGGGCTTAATGCCCCTCTGTTGTACACTTAAAAACGGGTAAAATGGAAAATTTTATATTGTGTGTATTGACTCCAATAAAGACCTAGATTTCTAGAGGCCAGTAGATTAGGAAAGTTCCAGGAAGACTGGAGAGACAAATGAATCATCCTCTCGGCCATGCACAGTGGCTCATGCCTATAATCCTGGCACTCTGGGAGGCTGAAGGGGGAGGATGGCTTGAGCTTAGGAGTTCAAGACTAGTCTGAGCAAGAGCAAGACCCCACCTCTACTAAAACTGGAAAAATTAGCTGGGCATCCTGGTGTGCACCTGTAGTCCTGGCTACTTGGGTGGCTGAGGAAGGAGGATAGCTTGAGCCCTGGAGTTGGAGGTTGCAGTGAGCTATGACAATGCCACTGTACTCTACCCAAGGTGACAGAGCAAGACTGTCTCAAAAAAGTAAAAAAAATCATCGTCTTATAGCAGGAATGTGACAAAAAGAGAGAGCTGGTTCCTTGAGAACTCAGAGGTTTTCCATGGCAATTTCTTGAAGGAATAGCAAGCTCTCAGATGGAAGTGTTTCAGCAGTGGGGACAGGCAAGCCAGATCCCTGTCACCCAACCTAACCACCATCCCTGGCTTCTGTGTGAGTCACTGGTGCAGCCTGGAACAACAGTGAGGGTACCCCAGCAATCACAAGGTTACCAGGGTGCAGGAAGCTGTAGGAGGTGCTTCCTCTGTTATCAGACACTGGTGGTCTGCTCAGTTCTTGGTGTTGCCAGCTCTTGGCGATCCCTTCCTCTTACGACGCCACCCTGAATGATCAAGATTAAATTTTACTCCTAACTGGTATGCAGAGAATCAGGAGTTATATATCATCTCTTTCCAAGAACAGGAAATTATGACTTTTCTTGCAGAGAATGTCCAAAATCAGACTTCTTATCCACACCCTCTTTTCTATGTTCTCTTCCTGTCAGGGACCTGTCAAAGTAAATGATACCAAAGTTATAGAGATGTGCACAGCAGAAACATGAGATTTATCCAGACATCTCATTTCCCTCACTCCCAAGTTCTGAGAACTTTCTATCTTCCATGCATCTCTTCTACCATGAGTAAAACCAGAGTCATCTTTGCATAGCATGCAGAAGCTTAAATAGAGGTATAGGAGTGTCTATCCAATTTTCCCAGGACCATTTATTCAATAGGGATTCTTTTAGGATCTGTACCTCTCACTACACAAAAATCAACTCATGATGGATAACAGACTCAAACCTAAAGCATGAAACCATAAGAATTCTAGAAGAAAATGTTGGAAAAAC
>NW_012151063.1:2420292-2421996 GCF_000956105.1 Propithecus coquereli | reverse complement strand
ATACTCAATCATAAATACATTTCAAAATCTGCATTCTAATTCCAGATGTCTAGTTTTCACCCATCCTGGTATTTCCCAACCTTCCTTTCTATTTTTCTATTAAGTGAAAAATGCTACAGCAGGAACATTCGTGCCTACTTTTCCCAGGATTGCTTAATAATCCAGTGACGACTATGGATCTCATGAATTAGCTTGGTGGATAGAATCTGTTCTCTCCTCCCCATGGTGGTAGAAAGAGAACGGAATCATTTTCGCAATTGTGACGGATTATTAAGTATCCGCTGTGTAATGGATATTCTCAGAGCAATATCATCACCTTTTTAATAATATGGAATTTTCTTCCATTATTACCCAACTACTATTTTGTATAAAAATCACTTGATGAAAGGACAAGTGTCCTGACTTCATTAACACTGAGTGCTGGGAACCGGGCTAAATGATTCTGTCCCTAACCGAGCTTGACAGCCCAGCGCACAATGCAAAACCAACAATTTTTCTTGAAAGATCGATACTTCATTGAGGTTTATTACAGTGAGGAAATATGCTTTCTTTGATGCTTTTCAATCTTCTTTCCATCAATAACACCATTCTCGGTTTCTGGTAATAGCTTGCAATGGATCATTAGATAAATGCCTTTTTACTACAGAGAACCCAGGTGTTACTGGTAAAAATGCGATGATTGTCTTTAATCTCTCGGCTTCATTAAGCGGGGACCGGCTATAATGATTTTTTCTGACTTGTTCTGCCTGGGCTGCCAACCCTTCCCCGTGGCTGTGAATGATGATGGCGCAGTAATTCCGTTAGAATACAGAAACATTTCCATCCTGTGTTACACATTTCTCTATTCAGAAAGACTGGCAATTGAGAAAGCCACTTCCATGCTACAGGCGATAACTACCTCCATTTCCTTCCCTCCCAGACATTGCCAAAATCGGTATGAAAACTCAGAATTGATAGTCATGGGTTTCCACTGATTCAGATCATACTTTCCTCTCTTTACCCACTTACTCCAGGGGCACAGACAAAAGTCAGGGCATCGATTATAATCTGGAAAACATTAAATGACAACAATAACCCCTAACGGATTTCGTTTTTAAAGCCACTTGATAAATATAATTCTCACGCTTCGAGGGAGATTCCAGTATGCTTTTGATATGAACTGAAAAATGACTCAGGTCTAGAATCACAATTGATTGACAAGTACTAAAACACTCATTTTTTAGGATAACAAAAAAAAAAAAAACAACCTCTTTTTTAGGCTTTAGAGTCACAGGAAAGGAAACCACAGGATCATTATGCATTTGGAATTTTTCTCTGTAGCAAAGCGAGCAAGGAAGAAATGAGCAAGTGAACAGAAGTTCCAAGGAATGGATCTAGTAAAAGTTTTACCGTCTTAAAGTGGAACGGGCAACCCCGATGTCCTTCGGCAGGCGAATGCATAAGCAAACTCTCATGCATCCAGGCAATGGAATGTTTTTCAGTGCTAAAAAGAAATGAGTGATGGAGCCATGAGAAGACACAGAAGAACTTTAAATTCATGTTGCTAAGTCAATGAAGACAATCTGAAAAGGCTACATATAGTACAATTCCAACTACAGGACATTCTGCAAAATGAAAAACCATGGAGACGCTGAAAAGTTCAGAATTATCAGGGGTTAGTAGAAGGAAGGGTTGAAAAAGTGGAACACCGAGGGTTTTTAGATC
>NW_012151063.1:2418683-2420242 GCF_000956105.1 Propithecus coquereli | reverse complement strand
CCATTGGAAATCTGCAAATAGGTATTAAGAGTAAAATGGATTAGGACGTGGCAGAGGAAACACCTAGAATGAAGGCATTTGAGGGTGTGTTGGAAAAAGCAACAAAGTGAGAAGTTGCAGATTGAAGAAAGGCTGGTTAAGGGGTAGGGATTTTATATGCAACACTAACTTTTTCACTGTGTTTCAATAATTATTTTCTTATTTACCAAAGCCAGTCAGCTTGTTATCCAGGAAGGTTAAATAACAAATAGCAGGAAAACAAAATGAGAAAAAATCAATAAAAGTTAGAGGAAAAAAAATTTAAAACAGGAATTCATACTCGAAACTAAACACACAAAATAAGACTTTGTGTCTGAGTCTAGTCTTGGGGGAGAAGCAGAAAAATTTTAAAAGTCAACACGATGTCATCTTCTGAAGGGTTTTCCACACAAAAACGATAACTTCAGCACTGAAGCCTTCTTGCTAAAACAATATGAGTCATTTTCATGTCGTGGTGTAATTCACGAAATGTCACTAAACACCTTAGTTTTTTGCATGAGAGATCTTCTCGAGTGAAGTACGGGCACAGGAATGAAGTCAGTTCTGCAGCTCACTGACTAACGGAGGGTCACGGTCACCGAAGATGATCAAATTCCTACACGCCCACAAGACAGAGACTGCTAACAAGGCTTAGTATTATTTTACTTCTGTTTAAGTATACAGTTGTCCATATTCTGTGGCCTGTTGAATTTGATACCATGCATTGAGGCATATATTTGAGTTTTGTTGGGGTAGTCTTTTTCTTAACATTTTTCTCATCATTGCGTTTTTATAAGATGCGTATTTCTAATAGCAGACATGTGGCCTCGCACACTGCCATACGGACGGCATTACATTTTTATATAAACGTGGCACCTATAGCATCATCTTTGGGTGGGTGGAGCCGTGGGAATGTGGCACAACTAAGAACAGCCGGCGGGGGCAGGGGGGGTCTAACAGCAAAAGACAGTTTTGTTTCTGCAAGGCAATCAATGGAGATCGAATTTTGCCTAAAGCAAATGAGTTCTGATTAGAAGCGGCAGCCTCATCAGTTCAAAATGCTGCTTGAATGACACGGGGCATCTCTCAATGTCAACGTGCCTGTGCCTAGCAACCCCTCGAGGTCTTGCTGAAATGCAAGTTCTCACAGCCGGCTGGAGATTCCGCAATGAAACCCTCTTCCAGGAATCGCTGCTGTCACAGATCCAAGAACCACACTCTGAATAGCAAGTACCTAGGGCAGCTCTAAAAAACTTTTCCATCAGAGGCAGGCAATTGCTCCCTGCACGAGAACACGCTGGCACCATATCTAGGCTAGATACCAATACTATCGTTGTTCAATCAGTTTTAATTGAGATATTTACATGTCATAAAATTCATTCTTTAAAGTGCACCATTCAGTGTTTTTCTTTGTTAGTATTTTCAAGACTCGTGCAACCATCACCGCTATGTATTCCAGAACATTTTATCGCCACCCAAAACACACCTGTGCTCATAGCTGGCCTTTCTCAGCACACCCACCTGTAGCCTGGGGACCACTG
>NW_012151063.1:2413264-2414693 GCF_000956105.1 Propithecus coquereli | reverse complement strand
GGAGTTACAGAATTACCAGTTCTTAACTCTTTTCTTTTACTTATCAAGAATAGCCCAAAGTTTAGACGTCTGTGCCCTGGGTGGTTCTGGGGAGACAAAACTGAAAGATATGGTTTCTCATTAGAATGAACAACCTCTATTTGCGGTACTATTTACAGTTTTCCATTTTGTTTGGTAACGAGAGAAGATAGAGATTAAAATTTACAATAGGCTTACCATCTTGAACATTTTAACAAAAGCCACTTACTAAAAACAACATCATTGAAGTACAAATGATCTCTTGGAATACCTTCCTCCAACCAACCAAGAGTAGGTCCCCCCTCAAAGTTCCTCATTAATCACCATGGATACTGTGCCACAGGTGGTTAGGGTTTTGACGTGTCAAGAAAGCATCATTCATATAGAGAGTATGAAAATAACCCTAATTTCCTCTTTTTCCTGACATCAAAATATCAGTCTATACTGCCAAGTTATTAGTGGAGTCCCTAATGGTTACTGTTGCTTGGGGATCATTTTTTTAAAAACACATCCAGGATGACAACATTCTGTTATTTCAATAGTTAACATTAAATGCTGGAAACCATTCTACTGTGGCTTCCTAGTATAATCTATTATGCAACCACAACCACACTGTAGTATGATGAATTATGGAAATTAATTAATGTTCTATCACACATTGAAGGCTTGAAGCTGAAAATGATGCCTGCCGATGTTCCCGCAACAAGCCAGAGACTTAAAATGGAATAATGGAGTATTCCAAATACATAAACCTTTACACTCTGAGGAGTCTCGGTAGCTGGACCACCTCCCAGATATTAGCGAATCTCTTCTTAATCCACACCGTGCCAGGCTGAGTAGACTGTTTCAATCTCTATCTCATAGAAAATAATACAACCATACTCTGATTGCTAGAAATCTTACCCAGAAAATACTCTCTGATGTTAGCAAGCATACAGATTGTTCTATGTGCTTCCCTGAGCTTTTTTTTTTTTTTGCGGTTATGAAGAATTAATATTTCCAAAAGTTGGTATATTAAAACAAGGAGGGTAGAAAAAAAAGTAGAAATGGAAACTATGTAACTACAAAGTGAGGACAGATCCTGTATATTTATTTTCAATAGATTTCCACTGTCTATTATTTTAGAAAATGATTGCTAATATATAGATGTTGAAAACATCCTTTGAACATGATCTAATCAACAGAACTGATAATAAAACTCCAGATAGCTAAACAACGGTGCAGTTTCATCACCTACTTTCTTTCCTATGAGGATGGTATAATTCTTCAACTGATGTCAACGTGTGCAGGAGATAATTGCATAAGATGAAGTATGTGAAAGAATCTTAAAGCATTAAAATGAATAACTTATTGTAAAATGTGTGGTTTTTTTTTAATGTTGTGAGAAACTGTGCCTTCTGTCTGCCTGGCT
>NW_012151063.1:2406500-2408284 GCF_000956105.1 Propithecus coquereli | reverse complement strand
TCCATCCGTTTAGATTTTATGCATTTTTATTCATTTAAAAAGGGATTGTTCAGAGGAAAGAAATTATTTTCAACAATTTCAGGACTGGTGGAGATTGGCTGTTTCACAATAGCAAACAATACAATCAGTATCTGCCAGTGGATGTTCTCTGTAAACACATCCTTCCCTGTTCTGGTGAACAAGTCCCTATGTCTCGTCACTCCACTCCTCTTGCCCATAAGAATCCTAAGTGTCTTCACAGAGTCTGATCCCATAAGATAGTAATCAGCACAACTTAGGGCTGGGGTACTATAGCTGTTAGCATAGGAATCGCAACTCTGTTCGTCATAAGCAGTGCCATCTCCATCCTCCTAGTCACATTGTCCTTATTTCTCTTATGTTGGGGGTGGTGGTGGAGATCTGTACCCAGTTGGGGAGACTCCTCTTGATCTGGGAGTGAGAAGTCCTCTTTTTGCAACTCACTGGCCTTGGAGTGGAAAGGATTCTCCTAGGAGTTGGTGTCCCTCTTGGTACACCAACTCCAACCAGCTGGGCTATGACTTCTCCCCTTCCTCTGGTAATTACTGGGGTTGGTATAGCTCTTGTATCCAAGGCGGGTTTCCCTCCAACCACTGGAAGATCTGCATTTTCTGAACCACCATTCAAATGTATTAATTCCTGGAGCTGTACTTGCCTGACCTCATCATTATAGTCAGGGATGAGAAACTCTTTGAGTTTTCCGAAAACATGTGTCATCCAGGTATAAGTTTTTGTAGGCGCTTCAAGACAACATGGAGATGGAAGTACTTTGAAGTACTTTGCTTCCCCACTTTTCCTCAAATCTTCCTCCTTCAACCTTGTCTCTCATGGAACCTTTTCCAAGGATGGATATTTTTGTCCAAGTTTCTTGTAAACGCTTTAGAAACTTGCCATGTGGACCCAAAAGTTTCCCCACAAAGTTGAAATTTAGGAAACTGTTTTACAGGAATTAACACTGTGTCCCAGTATCACGTTGTTGTTAATCACCACCTCAGTGTACTTTTGTTCGCCTTTGCTTTCTTCTTTTTGACACGAGCCACAAGGAATGCTCGAAGGAGGGGTCTAGGGGAGTCCTTCTGGCCATCAGCTATGGCGGGCACTTCTCTAAGCTCATGGATGCCCAAAGTTCAGACGGCAAGGCAGCGGGCAGCAGTGACTCAGCAACCTCCGAACCCCCACTCCAGTAGCAGAGAGACGGGCCACGTGCCATAGAAGCGGCCAAGCCTGCTGGACAGCCAGGCAGGGGCGGCTGCACAGAGGCAGGGAGGGGCTGCTGAGCCTCCATCCCCAGTGGCAGCAGAGGGCCCAGCGCTGGAGGACCCCGGCTATGGACGCAGGTCGAGGAGAGGAGCAGGCGCCGGCTGTGCATTCAGTCGGGCTGCTGGCCCATAGGCCGGTGGGCGGCGTGCTCGGGGACGCTGAGGCAGCGCGGGGCAAGCCCAGGCAGCCCGCGCAGGTGCACGACACGCGGGCAGTGGGGACCGAGCAGCCCCGACCCACCGCGCGCCCAGAGGAGCCTGTTGCAAAGGTTTTTCCGTTGACCGTTGTGCGCATGCGCAGTGACGTCACATTCTGATGCGCGCACGCGCACTTGCTTTAACGGCCCCTCTTGGCTGTGCTTGATGCTGCTTGGCTCTGCCTGGCGATTTATCCTTATCAGTCGTTGGAAACCGGGCTTTTCCTTGAAAAGGAAAAGGCAGTGTTGGTCAGATCGGGTTGTCTTGATTGCAGTGGACTCCCGAGGGGGGAAATAAGCCGTGGGGGTG
>NW_012151063.1:2405095-2406450 GCF_000956105.1 Propithecus coquereli | reverse complement strand
AATGCTCTTAAGATCTACTGAGAAGATATTCTGGAAGCAGGTCACCCTCCCACATTAATAATGAACTCTCAGGCTAATATGCACTGAAATAAAGTTTTCCATTCCTTAATTCCCTCTATTTAGAAGAACATGCACTTTCCCTCTTTTGCGCACATAGTTGTTTATTCTGTTTGCATGACGAGAGCAACCCAGAATTTAGCCTACCTTGCAAAGTAGTATCGGGGTACGATTTCACTTCTTCAAATACAGTTGGCCCTCCATACCTTTGGGTTTTGTATCCTTGGTTTTACATCTGTGGACAGAAAATATTCAAGAATACAAAAGCAATGCAATAATGAATACTGTAACTGCATGTGCCCACCACAGCAGAACAGTTGGGGTTTAGTTTAGACCTTTACAAAATTAGTTTTTATTCCTTGATAGTATCAAAATTTCATGAGTGACGAAGAACACTTGTTTTCCCATCTAAGGCTGCATGTTCCTTGAGAGCAACCGTGTTTACGTGCTGTGTCTCTTGTGGTATCCACAGCTTCTAGAACAATGCCAGAGACGCAGTACACACGTAGAGTTTCTTGTTCAAGGACAAAACAAATGAAAATCTCTGTGGTTTGGGAGAAAACTTGAAGCCACAGGCTTTGTTGTAAACATGAACTGTGATGTTTTGAGCACTGTAAGAGTCTGGATTCTTCAGCTGGAAGAAAGAGCTTTGGTTTCATAAGGAAGGCAAGAGTGTGTTTTTGGAAAAACCCTGGACCCCAGAGTTGTGCTCAGGAAGAGGTAGAATCAAAGTAGCCAGGAGTCTAAAAGCAGGACCCAAAATGAAAGCCTCCATGTGGAAAAGCCAACGCTCCCAGATCCTGTAACCTCTCATTAAGCTTTAAACTCCAGGAAGGACGCATCTCCCCAAGCTGTCTTGCGACACCTGTCAACATCTAGGTTGAGGGGAAGAAGTGGATTATCATCACCCCAGACTACATGCAATAGAGATGAGGTGATAGCCATGCAGAAATCAGCAAGTGCCTAGAAAATGCAAATGGATTTAGGAAAGACAGAAAAATAAAACAAGAAACCCCCAGTGCAAGGACAATTCGAAGCACACACGGGTCCACTCTTTCTGCATTCTGCTAAGACCTACGAGATATTTGTATTTGTATCGTTGGTAATTTCCATTATTACCCAAAATGTCAGAGTCATGCTCATGCCATTTAAATTTCATACTATTCGTTTTGGCTCCTAGACAAGGTTCTAACTTGTGATCTAAACTTTTTGGTAGCAAGAAATCACTTCTTCATTATTAATATATTCTTCCTTGGCCTCTGCAGAGTATATGGTCTTCAAGATTACTGTTTGAAACC
>NW_012151063.1:2399114-2401723 GCF_000956105.1 Propithecus coquereli | reverse complement strand
AAAAAAAAAAAAAAAAAAGAAGTCTGGTTATTCCAAGAGCTCATCCTGATGTATTTGACAATTACAGTGGTCCTTCTTTTTAAAATCAGAGGTTTTAGGACAGATCTCACTTCACTGTGGCCCTGGGACCATAGGTTTTACATAAGCAAGACCAGGCAAGTCCTAGACAGGAATTATTTTACTGTAAGTGAAGGATATCTACATATAGTCTATATTATGTTAATTATATTTAACATCTATTTAGAAGTTGCTTCTAATTGATTTTTCTAGTTAATGACTTCCCAATTTGGTTTTCCCATTAGGCTGGTTGCCTAATCCAATGGACCTTTTTTTTCCTTTTTTCTTTTTTTTTTTTTTTTTTGAGACAGAGTTTCGCTCTGTTGCCCAGGCTAGAGTGCCATGGTGTCAGCCTAGCTCACAGCAACCTCAAACTGCTGGGCTAAAGCAATTGTTCTACCTTAGCCTCCTTGCGTAGCTGGGACTACAGGCATGCGCTACCATGCCCGGCTAATTTTTTCTATGTATATTTTTAGTTGTCCAGCTAATTTCTTTCTATTTTTCAGTAGAGGCAGGGTCTTGCTCTTTCTCAGGCTGGTCTCGAACTCCCGAGCTCAGACGATCCACCCGCATCGGCATCCCAGAGTGCTAGGATTACAGGCGTGAGCCACCACGCCTGGACTTATTTTAACAAATGAACCTTTATTACTGTTTTCTAGAGTCTTTTTTGTTCTGCCATGATTTTCTATAATTTTGTCTTAATATTGTTTTACTTTCTACTTTGCATTTCTTGTTTTTTTATTGTTTTTTTTCATTTCTACCAGTTAAATATTCCCTATTTTTCTATACACAGAATCCAAAGTACATAGAAATTCAGGATTTTAAGGAATCTTAGAGATTAATAAAAATATCCTCTGGTACTTTAATCTGTGTTTAACATCTTGATCAAATAGTTGTTTACATAGTATACCTGAAATTTTTTACTTTGGTAAATAACAAAGGATTGAAATCGAAAAATATTTAAGTGATTTATTTGGATATAGTAAGTGGTAGAAATGAGATTTGAACTCACATTTCTTCATTCAAAGCCCAGTACTATTCCTTCTTTATCATCCTGTAGGTGAGCGTTTTAATGATAGAAAGGGGGAGCGTGTCTAGTGAACCCAATGGAAGAGAATAAGAAAGGAATTAGCTGGTGAACCCAGTTGCAGTGGATAAGAGTGGAATTAGCAGTGGAAGGCCAAGTTTGAAGAAAAACAATGCTGGGTTGCAGAGAAATACAGGTTTAAGAAAAGAGATCAGAATATTAGGGCTTCTGACAAGTTTGATAAAGACAGATCATATGAATGAATGAGAAAGAATGTTGGGATTTATCTAGCAAGGCACATTAAAATAGAGGGTTCAAGGGAGTTCTGAACAAATTGCTGCTTTTTTGTTTGTTTAATTGGAGGAACTGGCAAACTTGAAGTTTCTGTCAAAAGATGTTAAAAGAATTCCAGCCACCGGGACGAGTCTCTATAGCAGATAGGAATGTGGTATCATCTACTTCCACTCCAACCTACACAGGGGTGGCTTACTGCCCCTTGAGTACTAGGGGGCTAGAGGTTGCTGAATTACATAGATCTGTGGCCCATGGTGTGTGTCCCCTAACCTCTGCCTTTTTTCCCATTTCACTGTTGTCCTTTCCATGTATATGTAGAGTAGAGCAGGGGTAAGATTTGCTGGCAAATCAATCATGGAGCTGGGGTAGTTGGTAACATGTATATCCTGGGAGAGGATGACTGAGACTCCATTTAGCCTGCTTATCAGGAGGAGGGAAATAGAGGGTTCCTGCTCTTGGTCATTTGAGCCTGTTTCTTCAGGAACCTGTGCTTTATTAGACTGAAGATTGAAAAGTTGGAGACTGCCATGGAGCCCTGCAGAAGAGGGATCTGGAATCAGGAGCCCATAGGAAGGAAGATACTTAGATAACACTTTGGGAAATAGAAATATGACTACCAGGATTCTCTTTTTCCAGTAGTCTCTCTGCTTGAGTATCTGAGTGCCTATGAAGGTTTTTAAGGGCTTGCTAGTTTATATAGACTGAATAAGGCTGGACCTCTACAGGCAAAATAATTGGATATTATAATTTTTAATTTTGTACTCTTTCTTGAAAGAATATCCCCAATGACAACACATAAATTTTTCTTTGACTTTTATAGATTTATCTTTCAAACATTTCAAATGCTTCAGGGACTCCCTGTATGGTTTTAGAGTAAAGGGAAATAATAGGGCCTTCTTAGGTGGTTTCCTTCCTGTAGAAGCAAGACTGCCAATTTCCTCAGTGACACAGATTAGTCTTTCAAACAGAGACACGTAATGGAGAAGGGACAGCATATTTTTCTACTTTGTTTTCCACCTCTGTCTTCCAATTCAGGTAACAGAAGTTATGTCAGTCGTTAGATGAATAGGCAATTTGTGAAGACATATTATACTCAGGCTTTGCCAATATATTGGCTGTCAATATTTGTTATGAAACTAAAAGTAAGTCTTCATTGAATATTTCATAGATTGTGAGAGGTGGAGACAGAAGTAAGTAACTAGAATATTTCTTAAAACAGAGACAAAATTTT
>NW_012151063.1:2396301-2399064 GCF_000956105.1 Propithecus coquereli | reverse complement strand
AGTTATTTATGTTTATATATCTAGGAAATGAATATTAATTACAGTTGACCTGAACAACACACGGGTTAGGGACACCAATTCCCTGTGCAGTCAAAGATTTGTGTATAATTTCTGACTCCCCCAAAACTTTACTAATAGCCTGCTGATGACATAAGCAGTCAGTTAACATGTCTTGTATGTATTATATACTGTATTCTTACCATAAACAAAACTAGAGAAAACAAATCATTATTAAGAAAACCATAAGGAAGAAAAACTGTATTTGCTATTCGCAAAGTGGAGGTGCATCATCAGAAAGGTGTTCGTTCTCATCGTGTTCACACAAAGTAGGCTGAGGAAAGGAATAGAAGTTGGTGTTGTCGTTTCTGTGTGGCAAAGGCAGAAGAAAATATGCTTATGCGTGGACCCCTACAGTTCAAATCCTTCTTGTTCAGCGATCAAGGGTGTTACATAGTGGTTCCTGTCACTAAGAAAGTAACTATCTTTAAAACTGGGAACTCAACAATAGTTTTCTGGTACCGTAAACAAATCGCAGTAAGAACTGTAAAACTTGGCCAGTGTGCACCAGTGCCAACAGGAGATTATTTTTTAAAGATACTGAGTACAGAAGTCAGAAATGAAATTCCTTGTTGAGAAGCACAAGCTATCTTTACATGTTTTTATACTAACGTGGTCTCACTATTATCGACCTCATACCCATAAATTGAAACTGAATGAGATATATTTACTTCATTAAAACAAGGTATATTCTTCTGTCTGCCAGATAATTGTCATGATAACAGTAATTTTATTAGAATAGGATACCCTGTTACCATTAGCCAAAAGATTATCATAGGCAGTATTCCAATAGACTAACTTTGGGCTCAACAAATGGTAATAAAAGTACAAAAACATTTCACAATAACAAAAAATGGTACTATGCTCCCTAGGTGTGACACCTAAAGCACCTGCTAACGTGAACTGTATGCTGACACCTTTAATCTAGTACGTATTTATGAAAGAACTTTTATAAGTTAGGTTTTGCAAGTTGCAGGAGACAATGATAGATGCAGTTTCAGTCTTTAGGGTTCTCATAATAAAATAGAGCTGTACCTATATAATTTCTGTGTTTTTTCAACAGAATTGTCAAAAATCATTTTTATTCATTTATTTCCTTGCCCAATTGACAAATAACTATCAAGTGTCTTTTAGGTTATAAACATTTTTGTAATGTTACAGAATACAAACATCTAAGAAATATACTCAGAAGCTTTACATTTTTATTGTCATTTTTATTATTTATTACTTTATTCCGTGCTTACTATGTGTCTGATGTCCTCTGAGAGCTCGTAACTATCATTTCTTATGTACTTACCACATTAAATATGTGCCAGACAGTTTAAGTCCATGGCAAGGAATTCACGCTTTAAAAAATTGGGTAACATGTCAGGTAAGCATGCCACGTAGAGCAGCAGAAGAATGATGCTTGGCAGAAGGAACATCTAACAAGAGTGTGTGTTGGCAGAAGGAACAGCAAGTGCAAAATCTGAGATGCATGAGTGAACTTTGCAGGGTGTGTGAGCAGTTCAGTTTTGCTTGTGCAAAAAGCATAAAATGGGAGTGGTTGGCAATGAGATGAACACTTAGCTAAGGCAAGATTGTGGAAGACTTTTTAATGTTATAGAAATGAATAAATCTTATCATTTAGGCCATGCAAAATTTTTCAGGTTCAATGCCTTTGGCTGCAAGTAATAGATAACCTAAGGAACAGTGGTTAAAACAATAGAAACCAAGTTGTTTTGGTGGTTCAGTGATGTCATCAGGATCCCATTTGTTTTCCCTTTTTCAGGGGTGCTCTTGGCAGTGTTCTGCTTATGTCTCCTTTCCTGGGTGGCTAATTAGCACCAGTTCCAAACATGATGCTCTCACAAGACAATATCTCAGGGTGGAAAGGGCTGCACTTCTTCATATGCTTCTTGTGACTAGGGAGAAAACTCAGAATGATGCAGTGGACTCCCTGTAACATTTTATCATCTGGGTCACACCACATGCTCATTTTTAAATTTTTTTTTTTTTTCATTTTTAAATTTTTAAGGGAGTCTTGCTGTGTTGCTCAGGCTGGTCTTATTCCTGGGCTCCTCAAAGATCCTCTTGCCCCAGCCTCCCGAGTAGCTGAGATTATAATCTCATAACACCATGATCTTTTGTGCTTTAAGTATTCTATATTTGTCTATTGTTGATTTAAAAATATTTTACTTTTTTTCTTTAATAGTGAATGGAATTTCTGAAGACCCTGCCATCAGGTAGGATTTTGCAGATTTTTAAAAATTGTATGTTAACTAAGGGAATGCAGAGAAAATAACCTAATACTTAAGTGTTCTATTCTGGGCTACAGACCACATTATGTGCTTAACATTTGATATCATCTATAGTCATCACAACTGCTTCGCAAGGAATCCATGGTATTACTTTTTACTAATTAAGCAACTGTGGTTCTAAGAAGTTAATTAATTGCCCCATGATCCCATAGTTTGATTACCAGCCTGCCTGGCTCCCAAATCTGTTTTCTTGTCCCTTAGCCTAGATCAGTAGAAACCTGTACAGTATTGGGATCAAGGTACAGGTACAAATTAGATCAACTCAGAAAGTCAGATTTAGTTATATGTTAATTCTCATCAAGAGTTTTTCTTAGAAGTCTGGTTATGGCCGGGCGCGGTGGCTCACGCCTGTAATCCTAGCTCTCTGGGAGGCTGAGGCGGGAGGATTGTTTGAGCTCGGGAGTTC
>NW_012151063.1:2388601-2393436 GCF_000956105.1 Propithecus coquereli | reverse complement strand
CAGAGACAAAATTTTATTAATAATTATATCAAGAAACATCATTTAATATATAGAGAACTGACCTTTCACATTGTTGTATTGTTTCTGGGTGGGTGCACTTGGATATAATCCTGCAGATGTTTTTATTTTAAGGAGATGACCTCACTTATTTTTGTTGTACATTTTTGCTCTAAAGGATTTCCACCAACATGGGTATTGACGATTTATGGCCTAAATCAGATAGTGAAGACCTCAGTGTCGATACCAAGGTAAAGTGGTTTCTTGTGAAATTAATTTTATCACTCTGAATCTAATTTTGTACTGTATTTTCTCTTAAAAATATAGCAGTGGCTTACCTATCATCATTTTATGTTTATAATAGAAAATTGGTCACAGAAAACCATTCTATACAAGTTTGATGAACCACTTGTGTTACCTCTGACTTGTTGTCTTCACCTCTTCCCAATGGAGTGTAGGGAGTTTGGTCCCCCAGCTTAAGCTCCAAGTTTGTGGATTGTACTCGTGGGTATGAATCCACTGCTCCCTAACAGCTTGAGATGGAAGGCACTGTGTTTAGCTGTGGGATTGTTCCTGCTGTCATTGATTTTAGTTTGTGTGGAGGAGCCAGTTACTGAGGTAATCTATTGTGCCCATGGTAGGCTCTGGTCCCCCAGCTGGGGTATAGGAATGCCTTAAGCTTTGGGAGGGGCCTTGTAGCTCCCAGGGATTGCTTGGACCCTGCTCCCCCCCTGAGGTGGGGGGAGGATCAAGATGGATCACAACTGGGGTGCAATAGCCTGGGTGTGTGGGCTTCTGTGGGGCTCAGAGGTTGCTTCTCTGGCCACTGAGGGGGCCACTGATAGGGAGTTCAGAGTTGTCTCTCCAAGATTGGAGGGCTGCTCCTGATGGGAGGTGCTTACTCATGTGATTGCTGAAGCCTCTGGCCAGATTTTCCATCGCTATCTACAAACCTGGGCACTTTCCCCTCTGATCGGTCCACTTTTGTTTCCTCTCCGCCCAAGATGAGCTCTTGAGCTTCCCCACAGCTCGTGTGTTGGCCTGTTGGCGTGTGTCTCCACACGTCGCTGGCAGATAGGGGGATCTCCAATTGTACACCCGTTTGCTGCCACTAGACCTCAAGGCAAGGTGGGTAGGCCTCTGTATCCCCAGAAGTCACCACCAAGGGAATGGTCCCACTGGGGGAATAATGGCAGTTCACGGAAATCTTGGTTCAAGCTGAACTCTCTATTAAGGTTAGTGGGGGTGGGGACAGTTGCTGTGATTCGGCCTGTGGCACCTGAGGCATTCTGTTTCCCTAGGAACCAGTACTTATGCAAATTGAGTCTCAACTGCACAGCCAACTCCAATATGGCAGTTCTCTGTGGGGAAGGGGGGATGGGGCTCACCCAGAGAACCCTGCTCTCTTGTGCTCATTCACACCCTCCCAACGGGCATGGGTTCTCACTTGCCACCTGTTCTCTATTTCGTTCTGTTGGTCTGTTATCTACTTTTATATCAGTAGTGTGTTATATTCGTTAATATTTCCTTGTAATGTAATTTGACATCATATAATGTGATGCCTCCTGATTTGTTTTTTCCTTCACATTGCTTTGGCTATGTGTACTCTTTTCTGGTATCATATGAATTTTTGGTTTGTTTTTCTAATTCTGTGAAAAAAATGACATTGGTCTTTTGGTATGAATTGCACCGAATCTGTAGATTACTTTGGCAATATGGACATTTTGACAATATTTATTCTTCTAATTCATGATCATGAGATACTTTTCCAATTGCATCATCTAGGATATTTTTAAATCAGTGTTTTGTAGTTTTTGTTGTAGAGATCATTCACAGTCTTGGTTAAGCGTATTCCCAGATTTGTTTATTTAATCATTTTGCAGCTATTTTATATGGGATTGAGATGTTGATGTGAATCTTAGGTTGTTTGTTATTACTTCATAGAAATGCTGCAGATTTGTGTAAATTAAATTTGTAACCTGAGACTTTACTGAATTCACTTATCAAATTCAGTAATCTTTTGGAGGAATCTTTATGTTTTTCTTGGTGTAAGATCATATCATCAGCAAACAGGGATAGTTTGACTTCAATTTTTTCTAATTCGAATGCTCTTTATCTTTTTCTCTTGACTGATTTCTCTGGCTAGGACTTCCAGTACTATGTTAAATAGAAGTGGTGAAAGTGGGTATCCTTGTCTGTTCCAATTCTTAAGGGGAATGCTTTCAGATGTTCCCCATTCAGTATGATGTTGGCAGTAAGCTTGTTATATATGGCTTTCATTATTTTGAGGCATGTTCTTCCTATGCCTACTGTGCTGAGGGTTTTTGTCATGAAGGGTGTTGGATTTTGTTGGATGCTTTTTCTGCATCTATTGAGATTATGATATGGTTTTGTTTTAATTCTGTGTACGTGGTAAATCACAGTTATTGACTGTTGTATGACGAACCACACTTACATGCCTCAGGTGAAACCCACTTGAACATGGTGAATTATATTTTTGAAGTGCTTTTTGGTGTGGTTTGCTAGGCTTTATTTTTTTTTTTTTAAGGATTTTTTTTTACTTTTTGTCTCTTTTCATCAAGGACATTGGCATATAGTTTTCTGTTTTTGTTGTTGTGTCCTTACCTAGCTGTGGTATCAGAATGATACTGGCTTTGTCAAGTGATTAAGGGAGGATTCCCTCCTTGTCCATGTTATGGCACAATTTCAGCAGGATAGGTACCAGTTCTTTCTTGTAGGTCTTGTAAAATTTGTCTGTGAATCCATCTGGTCCTGGGCTATTTTTTTCACGGGACATTTCTTGTTAGTGATTCAATCTTGTTATTCATTGTTTGTCCAGGATTTCTATTTCTTCCCGATTGAAGCAGGGGAGTTGTGTGTTTCCAAAAAATGTATCCACTTCCTCTAGATGTTCTAGTTGGTGTGCATAGAGGTGTTTATAGTAGTCTCAGATTTTCTTTTGTATTTCTGTGGTATCTGTTGTAATGTCTCCTTTTTCATTTTGGATTGAGTTTATTTGAATCACTGTCTCTCTCATTGGCTAATCTGGCTAATGGTCTGTCAATGGTTTTATCTTTTCAAACAAAGAACCAACTTTTCATTTCATTGATGCTTTGTATTTTCCTTTTGGTTTCACTTTTGTTTGGTTCTGCTTGGATATTTGTTATTTCTTGTCTTGTGCTAGATTTGTCATTGGTTTGTTCTCATTTTTCTAGTTTCCTGAGGTATGATATTGGATTAGTAATTTGTTATCTTTCTCATGTAGACATTTAGTGCTATAAACTTCTCTCTTGGCACTACTTTTTCTGTATCTTAGAAAATTTTATAGCTTTTGTTGCCATTGTCATGCAATTGAAAAATGTTTTTCATTTCTGACTTATTTTCATCTTTGGTGCAAAGATCATTTTGCAGGAGGTTGTTTAATTTCTATGTATTTGTATTATTTTGAGAGTTCCTCTTAGAATTGTTTCTCATTTTACTCACCTGTAGTCTGAGAAAATAAATACATGGTATGATCTTGATTTTCTAAAATTTTTCTGAGACTCGGTTTTTGGTTAAAAATATGTTCTATCTTGGATAATGTTCCATGTGCTGATGAGAAGAAGGTACATTGTGCAGTTTTTTGGTAGAATGTTATGCAAATGTCTCTTAGGTGCATTTTTTCTATCATCTTGTTTAAGTCCATTGTTTCCTTGTTGATTTTCTGCCTCAATGATCTATCTAGTTCTGTCAGTAGAGTGTCAGAGTCCCCCACTGTAATTACGCTTCGATTTATTTCTTTTCTTAAGTCTAGTAGTATTTGTTTTATGAATCTGGGAGCTCTGGTGTTAGGTACATATATATTTAGATTTGTTAAATCTTCGTGAATTGTTCCCTTAATCATTGTGTAATAACCATCTTTATATTGTTATTGTTGTTGTTTCAAAGTCTATTTTACCTGATATAAGATTAATTACTCCTGCTTGCTTTTTTTATTGATTTTCATGGAATATTTTTTCCAGCCCTTGACTTTGATTCTCTGAGAATCTTTATGCAGTAAATGGATTTTTTGGAGACATGATGTTTTTGGTTTTTTTTTTTTATCCATTCCACCAGTTGATATCTTTTAGTGGGATATTTAGAATGTTTACATTCAGCGTGAATATTGATTAGTGAGATACTCTTCGAGTCATGTTGACTTTTACTGGTAGCTTTGTATTCTCCCTTGCTTTACTGTTTTGTAAGAATTGTGAGTTTTAACTTCCACTTGTTTTTACACTGTGGAGTATTGACTGTACTCTTTGATTTTAGAGCACTTTTGAGCATTTTCTATAGAGCAGGTCCAGTGCTGAAAAATTCCCATGGTGTTTGCTTGTCTGGGAAAGACTTTATTTCTCCTACATTAACAAAACTTAGCTGACAGTTATTCTGTTTAAGAAGACTAAAGATAGGATCCCAACTCCTTTTGGCATGTGACGTCTCCTTGAGAAGTCTGATGTTAGTCACGTGGGTTTTCCTTTGTAAGTCACTCGATGTTTTCGCCTAACCACTTGTAGCAGTTCCTCCTTCACATTGTTTTTGACCAGGCTGATGACTGTGTACATTGGTGATGTCCTTTTTACAATGAATCTCCCAGGTGTTTTTTGAGCTTCTTGTATCTGGATGTCTAAATCTCCAACAAGACTAGCTAAATTTTCCTTAATTATTCCTTTAAGTAGATTTTCTAGGTCTTTGTCTTCTTCTCCCTAAGGGACACCTATGATTTGTATATTTGTGAACTTTACATAAACCCTTATTTCTCAGAGATTTCTTCATTTCTTTTGATTCCTTGTTCTTTATTTTTGACTCACTGGCCTAAT
>NW_012151063.1:2383725-2385986 GCF_000956105.1 Propithecus coquereli | reverse complement strand
TTCCAGGTAGTGGAAGATGACCATGTTCCAATAATTTAATGTATTATTTTATGCTAATAAAATTAAATTCTTTACTATAGAAATATATACAAAAATAAATTGTAGAGTAAATACGAGTAAGTTTTATTATGGATATACCCTGAACTAAAATCTCTGTTATATATTTATATTTTCCAAGTACCTTATCATACAGACTATTTTCTCTTTTCTTCCATGGTTTAAGCATATACTCGATTGAGTGGTCATGTCTCTTTTTATTTGTTTGTTTCTTCCTCTGCATCCACCTCTTAAAAATGATTTACGCCAGGCCGGGCGCGGTGGCTCACGCCTGTAATCCTAGCTCTCTGGGAGGCCGAGGCGGGCGGATTATTTGAGCTCAGGAGTTCGAAACCAGCCTGAGCAAGAGCGAGACCCCGTCTCTACTAAAAATACAAAGAAATTAATCGGACAACTAAAAATATATAGAAAAAATTAGCTGGGCATGGTGGCCCATGTCTGTAGTCCCAGCTACTCGGGAGGCTGAGGCAGGAGGATCGCTTGAGTCCAGGAGTTCGAGGTTGCTGTGAGCTAGGCTGATGCCACGGCACTCACTCTAGCCCGGGCAACACAGTGAGACTCTGTCTCAAAAAAAAAAAAAAAAAAAATTTACTCCAGCGTAGTTTTCCTTGCATAATACTTTCCTCAGTTTTCTATCCTTTCAGTGCCTCTCTGTCTTCATTGTCATCGTATTTAGATAAAGCTTTCTATTGAGTAGCTATGTGTGGCTTTCATTCAGCAATCATTGCCTCACAAGGTTTATGTTTATATTTTCCTCTCTTTCTCGGGAGAACCTGAATCTACATAATAATTTATCTTTAGCATTTTGACAAACATAATAGAAGTGATTTATACTATTTGCAAAGCCAACCCATTAAAATAAGTTTTTACTAAAAACTGAACTCTTACATTTTCCCTGGCCAGAGATAATTCATCTAAATGTAAATCATACAAACACATTTCACAGTATAACTCAAAATTTATTAAATGTCTTAATGATAGTAATTTTTATAATCCTCTAAGCTGACTAGGTACATTTTTGTCCCAGGCTATTTTGGTGAAGAATATAATGTAATGGATCTTATAGAATTTATAGAATAATCAAGTATGGGTAAAAGGACTAACATTTTGAGGATACCTGTATCATCTTCTCATAATCTTCACCCCATGAGAAGATGTAGATTAGTAAATGACAGAATTGAGGGTTCAGTGTACCTCTGAGTGACTCCAAATCCTCTTCTCTTTGTGTTAGATCATACATTAATGGTCAATAGTATAATTATTTTACCAATTTGATACTTGTTATTCTTAAAGCTATTGTTTTTTGTTCTAGGATGTTCCACAACAAAGCTTAACAAACTTCATTACTGCTTCTGAGCCATCCAGGAAAAACCGTAAGCTATTTGAAGATAACCGATTCTTGTGTTATTCACTGATTCTTCGTTACAAATATTGTCCTATATTCCTCACTTTCTTTTTACTGTAGTAGAAGCAACGTATTGTACTGTGAGAACAGATAATGGCAACATGTCTGAGGTCAAGATTTCTGATCATCCGAACGAAGATGTGTTTCCACCCTTTCCTACGACATCAGCCAAAGTCCAGGGCTTTTCACATCCTTCCTTTCGACCACCTGAGGCTCATCTGAAACCTTGGTTTTGGTCATTGGAAAACTGTGATCTTACAAAGGCAAGTCATTATTTAAAAAACTTTTCTGTTCTATATTTTTTTTAATATACCACTCCCCCATGCTCATAATGCAGACAAAAATACTATAAAGAAATGGACCTCTTCAAGGCCATAATAGAAAACAAATGTAATAACAAAAGGAAGGATGTACAGGATTGAGATTGGTAAAAGTTGAAGGGAAATAATTCCTAGGTTAGAATCGTGGAAGGAAAGAATTAGAAAGCAACCCAAAAGAACAGCTCAACAAATACAGAAATGAGGAGCGGGATGAAGGGGAGGAATTCATTGATGAAGGGCAAGATGAATACAAAGTTTGAATAAGAGAGTCAAGATGACAGAGATTATTATGAAAAGACAACAGCGAGTTAATTGAGAGCAGGAACTCTCTATATTATAAGATATGTTACAAATTATTTTCATGCAAATTAAGAAAAGAAAGGCAATGAAAAAGAGGCTCGATTTCCTTTGAATGACTTATAGATGGTTTTATGAAAAACCAAAAGAAAAGTTAAGGGTGACTATAATTAAAATTAATA
>NW_012151063.1:2382066-2383675 GCF_000956105.1 Propithecus coquereli | reverse complement strand
TGGGTATTTTCATTGGGGCCCAGGTTCTGAATGCATGCATTGGTTATAGATAGTCTTAGTGTGGTTATTTTCTCAATTGCTAGTTATTTGTAGGCTTTAGCAGTGGTTTGTTGGCAGATTCTCTGTCTCTCATCAAGCAGGGGAGATGGAGGTCTTTGAAAGCATTTCTCTGTTCCTAGGCCTGTTGACTTCTTAACAGTGAGAATTATACTGGGACACCCAGTTTAATCTCAAAGTCAGTGGGTGGTGCTTTTGGTTAAGCACCAGCCAGGGCCTGCACAATTGAAATAATAAATGTTGTAATAGGCTGTACAAGTTGATCTCCCTGCCAGTAGGTAGCACTTGAAGGAGGGAACCCACTATAGTGGGTTTTTTTGAACTTGTGTCTGGCCGTTGTCAATCAGGGGAATTGCTATGGATCAGAGACAATGTGTCAGCCCCTGGACCTCCCATGGTACTCCTTCTTGTGCTCCACCACAGCTCAGGTGGACGAGGGTTTCAGATTGGAGGGGGCTATATGAGGCAAGCCTGTATTCAGTCTCCACAAGGGTGGGTACAATTGGTGTCTCAGCCATGATCAGGGTCTGTCCCAGGCCACTGGGAAAAGACACCAGAGAGGGGCTGATATGGCCTCACCACACCAAGAGTCTGCTCACACGGGAGGAGCAGTCTGGAATTCCCAGTGCAGTAAGCAGGAGTGGGCTTCAGTCTTCTGCCGGTTCCCTTACCAATCTGTCATTTCCCACAGACCTCCCTCCATTATGTGGTCATAAGCAGAAGCCCAAACCAGCAGAGCCCACCAGTAGTGTTGCCTCAGGCAGTGAGCTTGAAGCCTCCCTGCCCAAGACCCTGCTCTGGACAAGCCTGGCATTCTTGTGGCAGAGATGCGCTCTGTAATTACGGTGTGTCTCGGACCCACGGTGCACTCTTCTGTTAGCTATGTCTGTGTGGGCTGCCTATCCTCTCAAGATCTGTGTACAAATCTCTCTTCCATGCCTCTGAATGACACAATCAAATCCTGGGGTAGAGGATCCGGCCTGCAGACCTGTGCTCTGTAACCCTGAATGTAGCCCCAACTGTGGCAGGAGAGTTGCCCACTGAGTTCTCAAACACGCTTAGTATCCCTCCCCTTCAGGGTAGTGCCCGCTCTGCTGGCGCAGCAAGGTGGGTGGTTTGGGGCGGGATTCGGGGCTGGGATCTCACCGTCTGAGCACCGTTTGGTGAGGGCGGAGGGTCTACCCAGCAGTCCGGGAGCCTTAGCGCTGCCAGAGGCGCCAGAGGAGGAGAAACAGACGCACCCTTTCCATGGGGCTCCCAATTCCCTGTGCTTGCTCTCTGCTAAAGTCTCGTTTCTTCTCGTTCTTTCCTGTGACTTCTTTTCGTGGTGTCTCTGGCAGGTTCTGGCACTCTTCCTTCACAAGTCCACCTGGGCTGTGATTCCATCTGAAACTTTCTCTTCTTTCTGAGACGATCTGGCTTCTGATGTCTCTAGCCAGCCGTCTAACCTATAGCCACTCCATGTTTTTCCTACTTATTTAAATAATAATTTTATAACTCCTATATTACTATGAGCCGCTAGAGGTTAGGAAACATATTTGTGTGTGTATTG
>NW_012151063.1:2375061-2377915 GCF_000956105.1 Propithecus coquereli | reverse complement strand
TATCATTCAAATATTAAAAGATATAATTGAAAAAATTGAATCCTATTTTTTCCTCCTCTTGTTTTCATTTTCAAAAGTTCAGAGTTCTGTGTAGGTTTTCATTATTTAATTCTACCAGTTTAGTATATTTAAGTACATTTTACAAATAGTCATTCTTTTTCTCACACTGCGTGTCCAAAAACCCTTCATACCCTTTTCTAGCACTTTGTCTGTCTTTCATAATATGGCCATATATATCTTTGCAGCATTTCCTGTGCTTCCCAGGTAGAACGCACTGCTCTCTCTTTGTGCTCTTACTGTCCTTTATTCACTTCAATGGTAGAAGCAGTGAATTATTCTTTTCTTTCTTCTCATTTATCTGATTTCATGTATCTCTTATATTTCATGCATCTGAACCTCCTCTTGAATCTTATCAGCGTCTCCCAGGATAATGCCTATGATTTGACAGGCACGGTAAATGTTTATTGTCTTACTGACTGACTGAGCAAGTGAGTCAGTGAGTGAATAAATGCAATGTTTTCTGACGTTGGGATTTTTTTTTTTAATAGGATGGAGCAACAAAGCCAGCATCTGGACAAAAGGAAAATGGTATTGGTATTATTGAAAATGCTCCAAGAGAGCAAAAAAATAATGTCAATTTCATATGTATGCACGCAAATAACAGAAGTGGTAAGTTAGTGAATATCTCTGACAATTTTTGATCCTTAAATGCCATCGTGAAAAAACTATTAAAGTACGTAGACCCAAATATAGTATCCATTTCTTTTAAATATTTTTCTTTTGCTATCTTTCTTCATACCATCTAATTTTTCTTCCTAAATCTGGTTCAAACTTGAAATTATTTTTGCTATTTATTTTATTTTATTGAAATAAAAATGAATGGTGATAGACTTGTATATGAATTTAAAATTTACAGTAAAAATGTTCTCATGAATGTATCTATGAATAACATTTTATAGACAAGATGTCTGCATTAGGGTCCGGACAAAATGAAGATGCAGAATCACTTCAGGATTTGGAGGTACTGTCTATTGTTGTTATTATTTTAAAATATAAGCATCAAATGACATTAAAACCTAACAGGAGATGTTTTGACTTTACATTCTCACCTCTGCATATGCCCATAAGAAATTATTTTCTTATATTTTCAACTCATAATTAACAAAATGATTATTATTACATAGTACAATTCTGCTCATTTGTGGGATTCATTTAAGAAGCTACTATAGTATAGTGCAAAAAAAATAAGGCTTAGAAAAGGACTCAGTTTGGGTTTCGATGTTATGTTTATCTACAACCTAAAGAATTTTTCCAGGTCAACCTATGGTCCAATGAATCATTCTATGGTATATCTAGATGTGTAAAAGTCCTAACGATATTCAGAGAGAAACCACTTGGACCAACTTGGAACTTAAAAAGATAATACCTGTAACTTGAAGGTGTTAGTGTAACTGGGTTGTCAAGCATAGATCTGCAAGCAACATTTCAGAAGGAAAAGTATGGGAATAGTAAATACGTAGGACTATAGTAACAACAGCTTGGTTTAGTGGTGTTTTAATAAGTAGAATTTATTTTTACAAATAGAACACGTTGGATATTTTTGTGGCACCCATGTTTGTACTAGTGTGAGTATAAAATAATGACACTGTACATTAAGGTGACAACTGTAGAAAGAGATGGGAAGGGTCTGATGATAGAAGAGCTGCTGCACAGTGGTACCAGCATTGAGTGGAAGCCAGAAGACGTGTTCGTGTCCTGGTACCATCACTTACTGGCCATGGAATCTTGAAAGTAATGATTTATTCTATTCAGATATCAGTGACCTTCTTCATAAACGTGGTACTGACATCTATTCCTTAAGTATGTGTCATGAACAAATGTGGTAAGAAATGTGAAAACATTTTGTAAACTGGAGAGTGTTTATGCAAATGGAGGACCAAATGATTACACTGATATTCACTGACTTAATGAATAGTGAGAGTACTTTTTGCAAACCAGAAGACAGTAGTGGTAAGAAAAGAATGGAAGTTATAACAGGCATATGGATTCCTAATTTGGGGTATGTTAAGTTTGGGCAGATTATTACTAGAGATGTCCTATAGGAATACAGTGATTTGATGCTTGAGACCTTCCTGATGGGATTTTAATGTTTCGAGGTGGATTAAATGTCTGTTATTGAGTACCAACTACATGCTGGGCAATAAGACACTGAACATACAAGACGAGGGAATATGCTATATGAGTAGGAACAGAAAAACAAGTAAACAACAAAGACCTATAGGTCACTATAAATTCTGCATATAAAGAAAACAGAAACTGTTTGGTTAGAAAATATTGACGTAGTTTGTAGTTAGGATGGGGCTCGGAGTGAGAGTGTAATTCTGTAGTCAGAGAAGATCTTTCTGAGGGTGACATTTTAGCTGTCCACCTTCACATGACCAGAGAAGGAGGCAGCCATGCGAAAGTCTAAGAGGAGGACATTCTGGATGGAGAGATCAGTGGATCACATCTCTTCATTTTACCCTTAACATCCTGGAATGACCAGGAAGTGGAATAACCACCATCCTACTCACTTTTATTATTATTAAGTATAGGAAAAAATGTGCCAATAAGTGTCTAGCACATTTGAGATGCTTCATGAATAAATATTCTTATTCTTCTCTCTTTATTAAAGCTTGTTATTCTTTTTTGAAGTTTTTTTTTTTTAAATTGAGAAAGATTTACTTTGTGTATCGCTTATGTTTGCTTACTTTACTTTGTACATCTCTAACATTTGCTTGGTTTTATTGAACTATGATATAAAAAATGTTTTTCTTACTACTTCATCATTTTATTCAACCATGTATACTATTAG
>NW_012151063.1:2373713-2374881 GCF_000956105.1 Propithecus coquereli | reverse complement strand
ATACATTTAAAAATAGCTACAAGAGAATAACTGAAATGATTCTGCCATAAAGAAAAGATAAATATTTAACATGACACATATCCCAATTGCAGTGATAAGATTCTATGAATGTATCAAATCATATGTCCCTTCAAATATGTGCATCTTTTATATACCAGTTAAAAACAATTTAAAAGGAAAAAATTAATCATCATTTTTTAAAAAAATTATTGAAGTAATATATTTTATCAAGTAAAACCTGTGTTTCCAGATACTGTAAAGTGAAACATATTTTAGACCTCTGATTTTTATGAATTATTAATTTTTGACTCTTTCATTTCTTCTTTAAGGTTTCTAACTTGTCTTTTGCATATCCATAACTTAACTAATGTATCTTACTGTTTGATATAATCTTTACAGCCATTTTAGATATGTTTGAGAATAGAGTGAGAGAAAAGAATAAACATTTTATGATCTTTTTACTAATTAAAATTAAAATTTCTGGTTATGTGAAGGAGGTTCTTACTCTGTATCCATTAAATAAGAACTAACCTTCTTGAAGAAATAAAGGTAACAATTATTTATTTCTGGAGATATTCTGATTTATCTTGTGCCAATAATTTCTACATATAATGGACACACATATGTATACATCACATGAACGCAATCATAATTGATTATTATTCTCTGGAGTAAACTACTTATTATCATAGAATTATAAAGAAGGGGCACCTGCCAATAGAGTATATACAATCATCTCTGGAAGATGATTTTTTACCTTTAAAAATGTGTCCAGCATTGGGGACATTTTATATTATTCTCAGGAAGCTTTATGAAGTTCAGTATTGATAGTTGTTATACTTTGCACATAAATGTGCGTTCATCTGTAAAACTCAGAAATCCTGTAGACTTGCTTTTGTAGTCCTCCCTCCACTCCTCGTGTGAATATTGGGGCCTGATTGACAATCGTAGATGTATTTGAAGATTCTTAAATCTTCATTTTGGGTAATCATAGCTTTATTTTCTTTATAGTAGATGATCTCCCCAACTTTTAACTACCGTTTATATAATGTAAATAGGAAATTAGAGCTGTTAGTATGTTGCTTACATGGGAGTAAGAAAACCATGTGAAATTTAGTGGAGGGTTTTATGTTTCTCTCTTACATGATAGTGGTACTTAGAAATACCT
>NW_012151063.1:2366028-2371923 GCF_000956105.1 Propithecus coquereli | reverse complement strand
GATTTGATTTTTCCTTTTTGATAAATATTTCAATATTGAAAACTTAGTATACATTCTTTCTTAGATGTGTTGTTGTGGCTTCTTGCACGATTGTATCAAGAAAGTTTAAGACGACTAACCCAGAGGGTACAAGAAATGTAGGCATACCAATAGCCCATATAACTAATGAAAAAGATGAGTATTTTCATTAACTAACATTCTACAAATGAATCCAAGCTGATCAGTTCAGAATACTTTTTCTGATGAGACATGAAGTATACTCGCAACTGAACTGCATGGCAACTGCATACTTCCTAAATCATAGGACGAATTGAAGAACATGATAAATAACTATAGTAAAGTGGTGCAAGTAATTCTGCTGGGTTGTGTTAAGATATGCGGTAGCATTCTACCATCAGCTCTGATGGTTATCCTCTCAGGGTCGTGATTTTCTCCACTGATTAATGATCACTTTTCCCCTCATCAATCAGCACGTTCACACAGATATATGCCCACTTTTCTATTTAGTTAATAGAAATAGCTAATAGTTAATAGAATTTGTGAGTGACTCTTTGAGATGTTGTATGCCTGGGACCAGGTGACATCTGGTGTCTCCCCATGTGATTCGTTGAAGTTTGTTTTTTTTTTTTTACTTAGAAGTATTTCTTAAAGAAGAGGTATTCTATCACAGGTTTACCTTCCTTTAAACTCTCAATTTATACACTAAAAATATTATTTTCTGTCTATTTCTATAAAGACGGCCTTTTACCTCACTCTTCTAAGCAGTCCATTTTAACTCAGCGCATGAGTTTGTTAGCAGAAGACGACCTAGAAGTGACATCAGAGGATAAGCAAGAAAGCCGTGAAGAAAGTGAAAATAACCAGCCACAGGTATGTAAAGATTTAAATTTAAATTTCTGGTTTAACATCATTTTCTTTACTTCAATAATGTAACAGTGTATTATATATATATTTTTAAATACTCTCTTATTTTTGGTGGGGATTGCAAAGTACAGTTAGGTATTTTGAAGTTACTTCCTTGTTGAAATGTGCATACCCATTAATATTTTGTCTGTGAATATACTCCCTTTTTCCATCCATTCTTGGTTTTCAGAGTCAATAGCCATAAATAGATAAAAGGTAAGCTTGATCTAGATAACATATGTGAGGTTCCCTATTGGAATGTTTTGATTTTCAATACATGCTTCTCTTATTTTTAAATTTAATTGCTTTTAAAATAGGAAATTCAGATATTTTTAAGAATGTGATTAGGAAATCTTGATGGAACTCATTATTGTTATTTTTTTAATTAAAACTCATTATTGATATTACTTTTTAACAGAGTATCTCCACGAATCTTCCCAAGAAGTCTGGCAGTGATGTATCTGAGTCTGAAGTTAACAAACAAAAAAATACAGCCAATGGAGAAGTAGAAGGTAAGAACCATATTTTATTAAAAGAAAGTCATTTAACAGTCTGTTTAATTAAAAATATGTGCACTGATATATTCTAAAATCCAAAGAATATCATCAAGCATCAAGAAGCAGGCATATATATTGGAGGGTGGTCAAATAAAATAATTCTTCAGAAAAGGAAGAGCAGAGTATTAGAAAGGTGGGAAGAATACAAAGTGAGCCTCCAATACCAGAATGTGTCAGAGAGGTATAGCAAACATTTCTCACTCTTCTTATCTCCCTCACTGTTGGGAAGGCATTAAGGATTGAGGCACCTAACCCTGCAGAACTATATTTTCTCTCCCATAGAGGAATATAAGCCTATATGGTCAGCCATGCAGGTGTATAATTCAGTGTGGTATGAAATGTTACTTCATAGGACAGCTCAAAATAAAAGCATTGGAAAGAAGAGAGTAGGGTAAGTTATGGAGAGATCAGGGAAGATGCAGCCTCATAAACAGCCCACTAGAAACACTGTGACTTGTAATGCAGTTTCAGTTTGGGGGGCATGAGAGGGAGGAACTTGAGGCTAGATTCCAAAAGGGGGTCAGTTCAGGTAGAGGAATATGGAAGCACACTCAGTGTAGACGAGAGCGTCTCAAACTTTCATCAGTCAGCTGGGGACCTTGTTAAAAATGCACACTCTGAGTCAGCAGGTCTGGGATTCTGCATTTCTAATAAGTTCTGAGCTGATGCTGGTGCTGGTGGTCCTTGGGTATAGACTTCCTTTTAGAGAAATGTGGAAGAAGAGCCATTGGATAACAGTTTAAGACATTACAGGATCAGCGGAAAGCATTATTATAATTTTTTTATTTCCGAGCATGTTTGTAGCCAGAGGGGAAGGAGCCAAGTGATGAGGAAGGAGAAATTAGAGATGTGAGATACTACTGCTAAGTAAAGAGGGAAGATGTGGGAATAATCCATCAAAAATGTAGAAGGGGGAGAGTAAGGACCACAGATCTAGAGATGACTGTTGTGAAGGAAGAAGGATTGTGAGGGGTGAAGGAGGGAGGAAAGAAAGAAGTTAGGAAGGTGATTTTGGAGTTGATGAGGACTTCAGATCACTTGAGTATATTCACACTCAAAGAGAAGCGTAGATTATCGCTGCTCTAAAGGTTACTGGAAGCAGGAGGGAGTGCTAGAATTGGGGTGAGCAATAGTAACATTTTTCCTCCCCATAACTGTCAGACATCAAATATACGTGTTGTATTAATGTTAGTTAATCAAATGAGATTTATTTGAATATAGAAACATCAGCTGCTTTTTTAAGATAGCTAAATTTTTGGTAAGGTAATTAATTGTTTCATAACAGTTTTTGAATGACTAACATGGCAACCAAACTAATTTCAGAAAGAAAGAACATTATGGAGTTCATTCCTTGAGTATTAACATTGTTATTTGTAATGAATATTGCTCTGATTTTGATATATCAAGAGTTATTAATATCTAATAATTCTGAAGCGATTTGATTTTTCCTTTTTGATAAATATTTCAATATTGAAAACTTAGTATACATTCTTTCTTAGATGTGTTGTTGTGGCTTCTTGCACGATTGTATCAAGAAAGTTTAAGACGACTAACCCAGAGGGTACAAGAAATGTAGGCATACCAATAGCCCATATAACTAATGAAAAAGATGAGTATTTTCATTAACTAACATTCTACAAATGAATCCAAGCTGATCAGTTCAGAATACTTTTTCTGATGAGACATGAAGTATACTCGCAACTGAACTGCATGGCAACTGCATACTTCCTAAATCATAGGACGAATTGAAGAACATGATAAATAACTATAGTAAAGTGGTGCAAGTAATTCTGCTGGGTTGTGTTAAGATATGCGGTAGCATTCTACCATCAGCTCTGATGGTTATCCTCTCAGGGTCGTGATTTTCTCCACTGATTAATGATCACTTTTCCCCTCATCAATCAGCACGTTCACACAGATATATGCCCACTTTTCTATTTAGTTAATAGAAATAGCTAATAGTTAATAGAATTTGTGAGTGACTCTTTGAGATGTTGTATGCCTGGGACCAGGTGACATCTGGTGTCTCCCCATGTGATTCGTTGAAGTTTGTTTTTTTTTTTTTACTTAGAAGTATTTCTTAAAGAAGAGGTATTCTATCACAGGTTTACCTTCCTTTAAACTCTCAATTTATACACTAAAAATATTATTTTCTGTCTATTTCTATAAAGACGGCCTTTTACCTCACTCTTCTAAGCAGTCCATTTTAACTCAGCGCATGAGTTTGTTAGCAGAAGACGACCTAGAAGTGACATCAGAGGATAAGCAAGAAAGCCGTGAAGAAAGTGAAAATAACCAGCCACAGGTATGTAAAGATTTAAATTTAAATTTCTGGTTTAACATCATTTTCTTTATTTTAATAATGTAACTGGACTAAGATTTTAGAATAAATAGTTCATAATTTACTATTTTATAATTTTAAACCAGTTAATGTAATTATAAAACTTAAAATATTCTTAGAATCTCTAGTAACTTATGGCTAATATTTACCTGGGAATCGAGGCAAATGTATTTGAGAATTTTGTTTGCTCTTGCATTTTTATAACCTCCTTACATGATCAAGAGGGTGACATCAAATAATGAATTATAAGCAATAGAAATTACGAGCAATTTAACAGTGATGGCCAATGAGTTGGATTCATGTCAAAAGAGTAACCATTGCCAGTGGCTCAAAATTTTCAGTTTTATATTGTCAGTCATTAATGCCATCGTTAAAGATTTATTCTGCCTGGTGGTCTCTAATTGACTTCGTGTGTACGTCTAGGGCGAGAATCGGGTCATAAAGTCATCTCTACTGTTAAGAGAATCATACCTTTAAGAAGGGGCCCTTTGGTGTTAGGGTACAAACAACTCTCTAACTTGTTTTAATGTGGGAAATCATGAAATATTATTATGTTTTAAAATTCACTGTCATTGATGGATGTTGGACTGTTAGTTGGCTCTGAGTGGAGGTTTTTCCAAGTTCTTGGTGTTAATTGGGAAAAGAATTTCCGGCGGGACCACGTAATACAAGCAAGAAGCTTTTTATTGAAGGAAGCAACAGTGTACTCCCTCAAGAGTCAGAGTGGGCAGCCTTGAAAAGAGCGTCTGCATCAGGAGGAAGTGAATTTTGGTGTTTTCAAGTCTTACTAATTGAGGGGAGGAATATTGATGACTAACGGGCTGACTTTTGCCAAGAATTTGGGTAGTAATTCCTAAAATTGGGTTCACTCACATTTTAATACTTTATATGGTTGTCTTTAAGCTGTCCTGGTGATTTCAAGGGTGGAGCAATTTTAAAACCACAATGTAAGTGATATTACATTGGCCAGGGTTCATGTAAAATGACAGAGAGAAAAATGACAAGCTAGTTGAAGCTGGTTCTTGCCTGTGGTTAACAGCCCCACTAGTTAGCTCCTGCCTAAGGGTTATTTGCTTTGACACCTGCACCCACTCTGCAAGGCCCCGCATCTGATCTCAGCAGAGATCTCTGAGACTTCTACTCTAACAAGACTATATTAGAACTAGTCTTAAGCAGATAGTCCATCTAGATTCATGACATTGTCATATTATGACATATGATTTCAATTAAAATTTAAGAAATTGCTTTTCTTTCTAATCGGTGTGTTGATTTTGGCTCCTGGTAATTTAAAGTGTCGTACTCCCCAGTTAGCAATCTTTAGAAAAAGTACTGAAGTGCTACTCTTGCTATTTTCTCTTCATCAATTACCCGATCCATTCTGATTTTCTGATTATAAAAAGCTCACATGTGAAATGGAGTTATCTAAAGATGTATGTAGAAATGGGTTATGTCTGTTATCTAAATGATAGGAGTTCAGAATAATTGTTTCATAATCATTATTCCTTAATCAAGCTAAGTTTCTCTATCATTGCTCTTTTAAGTGGCATATAGACCGGGAAGCTAATTTATCCATACACCACATAATCTTCTGAACAAGAATAAGTGTACAGTAAGTTAATAAAAGTGTGTAATAAGATCTCGGGTTTTTTCACCCTCTCGTGACTTAAAGATGAGTTGCATTTATTTGAACAATGAAATGAAAATGGAATGGGGAGGAAGCAGTGACTGAAAAGAGATCAATATGTGTCTAACCTTGAGAGTTGCAACAAATATGCCAGCCAAGTGAATCTGTTTAATGTGCATTTATGTGTGCAAGGTTCATCTGTTTGACTCAAACTGTTGGAACTTACAATTCCATCATGACTGCTTTAAATATTGTTGACCGGAAATACGTATACTTCCACATAGTTTTTAAAATCAGCACTCTAAATGTTTGTTGAATCAGACCTTTACATTATATTGCTGATAGCATATAAGATTTGACATGTATGATTTTTATCATCTAAGTAGAAAAATCCTCAGCCAAAAATTTAGTATTTGACTCCAAAGTGGAAGTGTGAGTTCTGTACATTGAGTTTTAAAGCTAGACAAAAA
>NW_012151063.1:2361402-2363036 GCF_000956105.1 Propithecus coquereli | reverse complement strand
CTTTTTTCCCTTGACTTCAGGATATCACTCAGTCACCTGGTTTTTCCTCCTTCCTCTCTAGTTCATCGTCTTAGTCTGTGTTGTGTGCTTGTCCTCACACCCCACCTTCTGCACATTGAAGTGTCCCAGGGCTCAGGCCTCAATCTTCTTTCTCATGACTTTTACTACCTTGTGTGTGCTAATGATTTCTTTAATTCCAGACCTATATCAAACTGCCTACTTGACCCCTCTCTTTGGGTAGCTGTTAGGTATCACAACCTTATCAGGTCCAAAATTGAGTTTTGCAGTATACAGTGGCAGTATCATAGCCAATGAGGTTTATCCGAGAAACGATTATTGCTAATTGAAAACTTTTCCCCAAATTGAGCTACTGATGTTCTTCCTCATACCTCCCCCTCATGCAGTCTTTCCTACTTGAGTTAGTGGCAACGCTTCCAGTTACTCCGACAAAAACCTTGGGGTAATCTTTGACACATCTCTCTCTCTCTCTCTGACGTCTAATATCTAATCTCTCAGCAAATCTCATCAGGTCTTCCTTTGAAATATATGCAGAAGCCTTTCACATCTTCGTGTCTAAGCCACAACCATCTGCTGTCTAAATGAGTGTAATATATTGCTAAATGGTCTTTTATTTCCTAATCCTCTTTCCATCAATGCTTAACCCAGTGCTCCTATTAAAACAAGTCAGATGATGTCATTCCTCTGGTCAGAAAATCCCCGTTGCCTCCCATTTCAGTCAGAGTATATGTCACCATTCCTCCTAGTACCTAAAATGCTGTGCATGATCTGACCTTTAGTCCCTCTGACTTAATTTTTCATTTTTCTATTTCATTTCCCTTTACCTCTGCTACTGCCTCACTGAACTTCTCGCTATTCCTTAAACTCTCCAGACACACCTCTGTGCTTGGCGGTTCTCTCTACTTTAAATGGTTTCCCTCAGATTTCGTCCTGGCCACTTTTTGTCTATTCCTTCAGTTCTTTACTTAACAACCATTTTCTCAGCAAGGCCTTTTCTAGACATGCTAATATGTCACTCCATAAATTAATATTGCTATATTAGAGACAGAAATGATCTCAGGAGTTTTGCAGGGCTTTGCGCTGAAGGAATACGTGAATGTGTTAGTTTGCGTATCAAAGGCTGCCTCGCCTCAGGAGGGCATCTCAAAAGTCAGTGGCAGCTGCTTTCCAAGGTGATGCTGCAGTCTCAGACCCGTGGTTCTCGCCTGCTTTGAAGGACAAAGCAGGTTTACATGGAGCTGAGCCACGGGGTGAGAACTGATCAAAGAGTGCCCACCCTGGAGACAGACACCTGTGGCTAAAAGCAGTTAGCCCAAGGGACAGTTCCTGCTTGACTCCTGATTACCTGTCTCAATCCACAATAACTAGATAAAGAAATATGGAGCTACTATATCTCTGTTTAACCCTTCTGCTAAGTGATAAATTTACCTTAGAACTTACAAGTTTGTCTTGAAAAGATTTCGTAACTGTTTGTTCACATAGATAGAGTTAATTAAGGGGTCTACAGAAGCCTTTCGAAAGACTTTTAACCTAAAATGAACTACCTGTTATTATGTAAATCTGTTACCCCTGGCAACCGATCACTGTACCTATAAATACTGATGTAAAACTTCACT
>NW_012151063.1:2358333-2361352 GCF_000956105.1 Propithecus coquereli | reverse complement strand
TTTCAATAGTACTAAAATTATAACTATGTGTAATAATGCAATTAAAGTAATCACAAAATATTTAATGATTAAAAATATGACAATTAAGATGAGTAAAGTGATAAAACCAATGAAAAGAGAAAAAGTTATTTCTATTGATAAAGTAATAACAATTATTCTTACTATCACACTTTCATTAAAGGTTGAAGAAAGGGAGAAGCACAAAAGCAATCAAATGGCAGTATCAGGAAACCTATACGATGGTGCTGGTGATGACGGTGACCGTGATGCATTACTTCACAAAAGAAAGAGTGGAAAAACCGACAGTCAGCAATTTCCTAGGGTGGAGAAGGCAGTGTGTGATCGGTAAGACTGTAGCAATATTCAACAGTACATAATTTTATTGTACAATGCAGTTAATTCTAATTAGACTAATATTCATGATTAACACATCATGAATATCATTATTATGCTTTTCTTAGGTATATTATCATAATATCATAATCATTATTATGCTTTTCTTAGGTATATTCAGCCTTACTTGGTGATCACAAAAATGCACATTAACAATGAGATAACATATTTTCCAATCATACTGGCATTTTGTTGTAAAAACATAAGCAGTGTTGGCAAATGTGAGGAAAATGCATTCTCATACACTGTTGGTGAATGAAATTAATAAATCCTTTCTGAAGTGCAATTTAGTAGCATGTATCAACATTTCAAAAATGTCACTCCTTTAACCTAACAGAAGCTTAGGATCTGGGACTAGATCCTACAGGAAAACATGACTTGTGTAAACACACATTAACACAAGTTAAGGACGTTTATTCTATATTATGCATAACATAAAGGAAACCAATATATACATAGCGTATGTTAAGGATATATAATATGTGCATGTTAAGAATATACAAGTGTGTTACGTATATACATGTATATGTGTGTTAAAGACAGTTACTGTAACATCATCATATCAAAAACTTAGAGATAGTCTAAATACTCGTCAATAAGGAAATGGTTACATTGTCATATCTGTATAATAATGTCATATGCAACCATTCAAACAATGAGGTTGGATCTGTAGTATACTGATTATTTCACAATTGACACATATTTAAAGCATTTAGTTTTATGACACATCTTAAGCAAATTGTTTTAGAATTCTTGTAATATCTGCTGAGGTTCAAAAGGAAGCTGCGTGCTACATTGTAGCTCTGCCTTGTTCCCAACAAAACTGCTAGTTATTCAATTGTTGGATTTTTGTTCTCAATGCGTGAATGCTCACCTGTTGGACCCTCACATTAACCTAGATATTGCCAAGGGATTGCATATCCATATCCCGTATAAACATTTCCATATTTTGGGTAAAACTTGTTAAAATACATCAAAGGATCTTTAATCTACTAACCAGGTGTTGGCCAACTCTTTCTATAGAAAGCCAGACAGTAAATGTTTTAGGCTTTGTGAACCACAGAGTCTCTGTTGTTGTAGCCCACAAACTGTCATAGACAGTAAGTGAATAGATACTGTGGCGTCCCAATTAAACTCTACTTACAGACAGTGGGCTTGACTTGGCCCCAAGGCACTAATTTGCTGACCCTTGTGCTAAAACCAAGGTGCTGCTAATGCAGTGAATCTTCTTTTTAAAGATACCCTGACTGCATGCCATTAACCTTTTTTTAAAAGATAATATATGTCAGTATGCATCACACCATATTTTCAACAGCGACATCATATTACATAACATACAAAAATTCAGTTTAAAAATGAGATTAGTTTCTGCATTGTCCCCTTTTATTCCTGTCATTGAATCAATATTTTAGTATGAATGATTGCTTTGTATATTTGATGAGTATAAAATATCCTGCAGTTGGATTATTTCTCTAAAAGCAAAAATACTGCTCTTGAACGTTTTGGTCTCCCTGTGGTCTTTTTTTATGAGTACGAGCAAGATGATAATCAGCTTATATAATTGAGAAATGTTCAAGGTGTCTTGTAATTCTATAATTTTTGTGAGTTTATTGTTTAATACCTTGGTCTGGCATTTTTTAAAATGCCATATGTATATAATTTTGAAACTTTTAAAGTGTTAAAAAGTACTATGTAATTATTGTATAGTGATTGAAATATATAGCTAAACAAGAAGAGCATTAGAGCATCCACGATCATGCCACTTAGGTATGACGGCCTTGAAAAAACTGTCTCTGCTCATGGACTCGAATTTCTCTTCCGTTCACTCTTGAACTCATTCCAGCAATTTGCACTTCCACCACTACTGCAAAATTGGTTTTCTCAAAGTTCCCATTGATCGTCACTTTAATAAATCTAGATATAATTTCTTAGACTTCATTTTACTGAATCTATCAGCAATCTTTTCCCCAATGAAAAGCTCTCTCCTCCATAATCCTTTTTTCCCTTGACTTCAGGATATCACTCAGTCACCTGGTTTTTCCTCCTTCCTCTCTAGTTCATCGTCTTAGTCTGTGTTGTGTGCTTGTCCTCACACCCCACCTTCTGCACATTGAAGTGTCCCAGGGCTCAGGCCTCAATCTTCTTTCTCATGACTTTACTACCTTGTGTGTGCTAATGATTTCTTTAATTCCAGACCTATATCAAACTGCCTACTTGACCCCTCTCTTTGGGTAGCTGTTAGGTATCACAACCTTATCAGGTCCAAAATTGAGTTTTGCAGTATACAGTGGCAGTATCATAGCCAATGAGGTTTATCCGAGAAACGATTATTGCTAATTGAAAACTTTTCCCCAAATTGAGCTACTGATGTTCTTCCTCATACCTCCCCCTCATGCAGTCTTTCCTACTTGAGTTAGTGGCAGCGCTTCCAGTTACTCCGACAAAAACCTTGGGGTAATCTTTGACACATCTCTCTCTCTCTCTCTGACGTCTAATATCTAATCTCTCAGCAAATCTCATCAGGTCTTCCTTTGAAATATATGCAGAAGCCTTTCACATCTTCGTGTCTAAGCCACAACCATCTGCTGTCTAAATGAGTGTAATATATTGCTAAATGGTCTTTTAT
>NW_012151063.1:2354890-2355193 GCF_000956105.1 Propithecus coquereli | reverse complement strand
ATTTTGTTTATGCTATGAGTATTTTGGAGACATATTGAAATAGTGTTATTTATTTTGTAGGTCAAAGGACAAATACATTCTATGGGTGACCATGGCGACTTAACTTGGTCATCTGAAATGGCCCCAGAGGATTGTGAGTTGCCTCTCTCTTATTATCAGCATTTTATGTTGCTTGTTGAACAGCTTGCAATGTATTGTAAAGGTAGAGCCATTGTATAAATCTAAGGCCTTCTTACATATCCTGTAGTAACATATGTACACATTGCTTAGCACTGCGTCATAAAGCACTGATGTATTATAGTC
>NW_012151063.1:2344883-2349756 GCF_000956105.1 Propithecus coquereli | reverse complement strand
GATAATTGTGATGTACCCCCCCAAGAAAAAAGAAAGGTAAAAGGTGTGGGATAACAGATATTAGACTCCTTAGGGTAGTCTTGGATTATAGTAATTTGTATGTACATGTTGCATGAAAGACATCTGAAGGGTGCTATCTTACACTGTAAATTATCGTTAGGGATACCTACAGTGTTTCCTGAACATGAAAATTTATTTCTATTGAATGTATAGACTTGTTTATAAACGGTAACGTTTTTTCTAATTAATTAACTCTAAATGATCTGCCCTAATTGAGAAGCAATTATGATTGTGTGAAAAAAGGTACTTTTTCACTTGTAACTTTACTGACTCATTTCCAATATTCCCTTCCATAGTATGTGCCCGAGTTACCAGTAACAGAAACTTACCAATTAGCAGATGGTTCTTTCATCAGTACCTGTCAAGTCCTGTGGAAGAGATTGAAGGGAGAAACTAAAAACATGAGAATTAGGAAAAAAATATTCAAGAACATAGAAATTTTATTAGGATAATAGACCAACATATGAAGAGGCAGATCATAAAATGAACCTTTTATTTTGTAACAAAACAAATTTTAAAAGATAAGCATATTTAACTGCAGATTTACCTTAAAAGAAGAAGAAGAAAAGAGAAGAAATGCTGACATGTTATCTGAGAACACTTGGGAAGAATTAAGAAGAAAAGAAGAGGAATATGGGAAAGAAGCTGAAGCGAAAGAACAACTTGAACAGGCTCTGAAAACACTAAACACAGAAGTGAGTATATTAAGAAATGATTTTTGTGAGGTAAATTAATCTTCGGTAAAATATTTATATTTTTAACGTTATGTCACCAATATTGCTTATAATATCCATTTGATTCAATATATATTATTTAGGTTTAAAACAAAAGTTATCTTAAAATGATCTATGACATTTTTACCTAAAATTATTTATTTATTATAAATGTTAGTATCTAATAGACGCTCGGTATGTTTTGTGCATGAAGGAATTTACTATAATGGTAATTTAGGCATTTTTAGATTAGTCTACATTACAGTCTAAACAGCTTTGAAACTATAATCAAACTAGTTTAATGTTTTGTAAAGATTTTTTCATAGTACTGTATCTACCTTTATTTAAAACTGTTGCTCTTTGATGAATTTAGCTGCCATTTGTTCAATTAAAATTTGAGTAATTCTTCAGAGGTAAAGGTCCTTGTGTTTCAATAGGCTATTTCCCTTTAACACTTTTATTAAAGGTTATGCTCTTAAGGTTTCAGACTGTTTTTTTTTTTTTTTTTCCTGATGCTATTACTCAAAAACTTAATGTGTCTCTCTAGCTTGCGCGAAAGTACAGTGAGACTCAGCGGCAGCTTCCCCAAGAACAGAATGCCGGACTACTGCAAGATGGGATTCTGGCCCATCACCACTGCAAACAGAAGGAGACAGAAATGGTTTTAAAGAAAATGAATTCGGAGGTATTTTATTTAGTCATTTTCTAATATGTGTGTGTATGCATTAATATTTGTGTATGTATTAATATTTAAAAATCCAACTATATGCGTCTTAGAAAGTACAGAGGATTTTTAGCTGTGTGTGTGTGTGTGTGTGTGTGGCATTTTTGTCCCACTGGATAGAAAATACTGTTTTCAATTCAACTCCGTTTCTCTGCCACAGCCAAGTCATTGAAAGTCACATGGCCTCTTCCAAAGGAGAGACTTTTAATGTTGTTCATAGGAATCGATGCTCTTTTCATAATCTCAGCCTTTGCTACTAACAATATACGTTCTAATTTTAGGAAGTGATTTTATCCCCTTGATGTGTTAATGGAAAGGTTAGTTTATTACTTGCACCAATAGGCAAGAAGAAAAAGGACAGCCAGTTCAGAGACCATATTTGGGACGTCATTCTCCTCACTTTTGAGAAGAGTAGCAGTTTGTACCAAGCAGTATCTTATTTCAGTACAAAGAGGCTTTGCAAACAATAATATGCCATACTATATACTTAGTGAGACTTTCTTGATAAGTATCTTGTTCCTAGTAAAATGGTTGAGTGTATTTTCACATTGATTACCGTTTCAAACATAAAGACGAAACGAGGGCTATTGCAATGGCAATTCCTGATTTCCTAAGAAAAGGTCTGTAAATTTTATCTTATTTACCACTGGTGTTTTGAAATAAAAGGCTTCCTTTCTGTTTACATGTTTACATGAGAAAAGTAACCGTAACCTGCTAGAAGTGGAGTCAGAAGACCTGGAGGGAATCCCACAGCTTGCTCACATTTTTTGCCTCTCCTTTTTAGAACTGTGGTAACTAAATGAGTACATCGATGTATGTAGAAGTGGCGTAGTTCAAGGCCTAGATATATGTCATTCATCAAGCAGTGTAATTCTTATAACTGAATAAGAAATGTTAGAAAAGTAGAATATGTATAAGGAAAATTTGTCTGAATATATGCAGAGCTAAGGCTCTTACTATGGGGTAGTAAGTTAGATATGAGAGTATAAATATAGTTTTTTTTACTGTAGTGAGATGTATAAATCTTTCCTTATGCGCCTTTGAGTCTGTTGTAATTCAGAAAAAGACTGTTCCAATTTTGAGATTCTTAAAAATTCTCCGGTGGTTTCACTTTTACTTTCATGAATTCATTGTCTTCAAGTAACTTTTTGAACTTTGGGGCATTTATGCTGTATAAAGTGTGAGGTTTTGATCCAACTTCTTTTTCTAGTTGGATATCCACTTACTGCACCCTTTTGTTGTATAAATGGGCAGATTCTCCTTTAATTTCAGAGGAAATCATGATATCTCATTGTTTTCAGTACTAACTAAAAGTTTCCTTTGTATTACCTAGATGTCTCAGAGTTCTGAAAAAGAGCAAGATCTGTTGCATCAGAATTGCATGTTGCAGGAACCAACTGCCACGCTAAGAATGGAAAGAGACAGCATACAAATGCAGAACCAGGAAAAGGAAGAGAAATATTTCAAGGCCGTTAAAATTGTGCAAGAATTGTACAAGAATGAGAACCTTGAAATGACCATACCTCAGTATGTTGGACAGCTTGCCGTTCTGATATCTGAAAATGCCATACTAAATGCTCAACTGGAGGATGAAAAAGAAAACAACAAAACACTGCAAACCGAAGTGGAATCATATCGTTCTCGACTGACTGCTGTTCTACATGATCTTGATCAAACTAAGGCATCCAAAAGAGACCTAGAGTTTGCTCTGGAGAGATCAAGAAATGAGTCAATTTATTTAAAGGGCAAATTGAAGTTTTATGTATCCAACCTGGAAGCTGAGAGTGGAAACCGAAGTCTTCAGGTAGAAGAAAAATTAAACTACTTAACCAATGAATTTAATCAATTAAACAAAAGACTGTATCAACATGAAAAAGGGAAAGCAGAAGAAGTAAGTATCAAGAAAGGTACATATTTTTCAAACTTCTAGAAAGAAAATTTAAAGTAATATATTTGGTTATGGCCAAATCTTGAATCTAGTTGAATATAAAAATATCTAGATAATAAATGTATTTGCAATACCAGCCTGGAAATGTACCTTGTTTCCAGCTAATAAAAGTTAGAGCTGAGAAATGCTTTCCTTTGAATAAAAACATTGTGTCACCTATGAGATTTTATGGGGTTAATTTACAAATTTTCAATAGATATAAACTAATATTAATAATGGAGACTTACAGTGCTGAAAATACCATTTCAATATCTTTATGTTGCTATATTTTAAGAGCATGGTGAAGGAGAGAAATGCAAATGTTCCTATCTGAAACGAGGATTTTGAAGTTAAGATTCCATTATGTGGGTTAATTTGACAGTTAAGTCCAGATTTTAGAGATGAACTGCTCCCCCTTATCTCTGTGCCTTCCCCTTTCTAGGAAAGCATTGCGTACTTTTTGTCTGCATAGATTTGCCTGTTCTGAACATTTCATTAAAATAGCCACACAATCTATTACTTTAGGACGGGCTGCTTCACTTAGCATAATGTTTCAGGGATCATCTGTGCTGTAGCACATGTCAACACTCCATTCCTTTTTATTGTTGATTAATATTCTATTGTATGGCCATACCACTTACGCATTCATTAGTTGGTGGACCTTTAGGTTCCTTCCACTTTTTGGCCATTATGAATAATGTGTCTATGAACATTAATTTCCAAGTTACCGTGTGGACATACGTTGTTACTTCCCTGCCATTGGATTTTATCCTCACAGTTAATTGGACTGATTTCAACATCTCTCTGCTATACTCATACTGTCCTTTTGCCTTTTCAGTTTCTGTTCATCTGGCACACAATTTCGTCTTCTTTGTGAAGCTTTCTCCCTGACCTTACACTTCAGCACTAGTCTAGGCTATGCAGAACAATGTAGCCCTAACTATTCCATTGTTTTTATTTCCTCTTACACACTGCTGGCTGCTCCCTAAGGTACACTTGGGCTTGGGAGGTTCGAGGTGCTCTCCCGTGGCCTGGACTTTGTGATTCCCCAGTGGGAACGTGGACCACAGGAAGAAACTCAGTCACCTTCTCCTGCATTGTGGATTCACTCCGAGTTTTCATCTGGCCCCAGCCCTGTGGGCTGCTGATGTTCCTTGTGCTTCCCAGAATTTTTAATTTCCTTTCACTTTTCTGTTGAACTCCTGTGTTCGCTCTTGTGTAATATGTGCAAAGTGTGATTGTCTACACACCATTTTGGTTCTTCTAGGAGGATAAGCTGTGCTGGAAATGCTTCTGGTTAGCCATCCTGCAAAAATGAATCAGTGCTTAATGTCTTATTGCTGAGTAATATTGCATTGCATGGATATTCCAAACATTTTATTGATCCATTCATCGGTTGATGGACCTTTGGGTTATTTCCATTTTTTGGCTATTATTAATAATGCTGCT
>NW_012151063.1:2339454-2344170 GCF_000956105.1 Propithecus coquereli | reverse complement strand
GATATGGTCTTTGGAGGGAGTCCAACTTTATTCTCATGCATGTGGATATGCAGTTTTCCTAGCATCAATTGTTGAAGAGTGTACTTTTCCCATTTAATTGGTTTGTAACCCTTTTTGACAATCAATTGATTGTAAATGTGAGGGTTTATTTTTGGATAATTCAAATCATTGATCTATGTCTGTCCTTATGCCAACACCAAATCAAATTTCACAAGAGCTCTTTTTTTAATCATGTTACATATTACCAGTTGTCTTATAGTAAGAAGTCAATGTAGTAGAAAATCTTTAACTTCATTTTTTGCCTTTTGAAGGAACCTGTGGCCAGCTTCTGCCTTGCTGACTCCATGACGTGATGGGGAGTCAGGCTTACAAGGACAGAGTCCATTCATATTTTTGACCTTTCATTCAAACTTTACTCTGTGACCTAGAGATTCCCTCTCGACTCCCATTTCCATAAAATCTTGATCACAGGCTCCGCTGAGTGAGTCTGCTATTCACTGAATTATGTTTTATTAAGTCATTATTATTCATAGAAACATTTATAGATTTTTGCTATCTAGGAAAGAGAAGGTTGGATGTGAGCTTCAGCTCTCCTCATTGCAAACCGAGATACTCCCTCATCTTTCAGTTCAGAGTAGATGTTCTTCTGACCTGGTACCTGGTTCTTCTCTATAGCACTGAGACCTTATTCTTAGGACACACACCCCAGCGGTATAGGTATGCGTTAGTGGTGGCAGGGCGCTGATCTTTGGGCCTCCTTGTGGTGTGCAGCAGAAGCAGTGATGGCAGTAGTGGGCTCCTGGGTGGCACTTGTGTCACCAATGTTACGATAGCAGTGCTTGGCCAGTCCCTGGGCCCTTGGTACATTTGGGTGGGCACTTATGGCAGCGGGGTGGGTAGGCCTGTCGATGAGCTGAGGTCATGTGTAGGAGCCGTCAGCAGTGGCCAGCTTGGCAGGGTTGTCCTTAGGCTCCTGAATTCTGTGCTGGACAGTAGGACTGTCCTCAGGCTCCTGGACAGTGTACATGGGCACTGGAAGCAGCATGCGGGTGGCCAATCCTCAGGCCCCCAGGCTGTGGGTGCCATGGCAGTGGTGGCACATGGCACAGGCCCACCCTAGGCCCCAGAATGTGTGCTAGCCTAGGAGGGGCGAGCTGATCCTCAGGGCCCTGGAAGGTGTTTGCGGGTGCAGCTGGAGGAGCAGCAAAGGCAGTTCAGTTGGCCTTGTTTTCAGGCTCTCATAAGGCACATGCAGGTGCCAGCCCCAGCAGGTTAGGTAGGCTGGTTCTCAGGCTCCTTGATGGTGCCTATGAACCAGCTGATCCCTGGGTCCCCTGAAGGTGTGCACAAGTGCGCCATGGCCCTGCCTCTGGAGGAGGCAGAGTTGCTTTCGTTGTCAGTGGCCTCAGTGGGGTGGCCCCCTAGCTCTGGTGCACGTGCACTCAGGTGCCCTTTGTCCTTGGGCGTCTTCCCTCCTGGGCCGACCGCCTAATTCTCAGGGTGTTAGGGTGGTGTGTGATGTAAAGTTTGGAGCCCATCTGCACCGCTGGGTTCAGCAGGTACATGATGTTATAACCCTCTACAAGAACATAGTGGGATATCAATGCGGTTCCAGGAGGACGTGTGGGGGCTGTTGAGCCCAGAGCAGGATGTAGCCCAGTGAGGTTTGGGCTCTTAACATGGCACTGTAGTGCACCCTCTCAGAGGGCAAGTGGGACTCAGAGTGAATTGCCTCTCAGGAGCAATGAAATCACATGGGCTCCAGGCAGCTCCCTATGCTCAGTTCAGGGCCTGTGAGGGCTGAGGGCTCCCCTGTGGCTTGGATTGCAGGTGTCCTTGGGGGAATGTGGATCACTGGGATTCATTCCCTTCCCTTTTCCCCACACTGGGGCGTCTGTCCTGGCTCTGAGCTGATCCCAGCTGGAGTGGCTTCTTCCCTTCCTTTTCCTTCCATGACTCCAAGGGTTCCTGTTACTTCCCTGCTGAATTCCAGAGTTATCTCTTAGAGGCTTTGTTCAAGGTGTGGTCATCTAATTGTTTTGGTTCTTCTCTATGGAGGATGCAATTTCCGGGTGCCTCCCTTGGCTATCTTGATGATGTCTCTGTCTGTGGGATGAATGTGAAAGAATGAATGGAAATGTTTTAAAACCGGCACAATCTACCCTCTGGCTACGTTTTTTGTTTCTATTCCTCCAACTTCCAAAATACATCAATTCCTGCTCAATAACCACCCACAAGTGTCCTTTAATATGGCATCAGGCTCAGGCTTCAAGTGCAAGATCTACCACCATTCCAGATGGGTGTAGTCAATGTGTAACATTTTCGCACCATTTTAAAGTCACAAAATTGTGATTTGTACCATCGTGAGTCAGGGATCATCTGTATTTGGTAAATCGACATGTGGAGAGGCTGCAAATGGGAGACATGTATTTGAATCCAGAAAGTCCTGGATACTCGATATTTAATTTTCTTTAGCTTATCTCCTGCATTGATTTTACTTTCACCTGCTGTGGAGCAACAGTGCCCTTTCCTCCAGGTGTTAGCATCATTTTCTCCACTGTCCTTGAAACCCTTCCTGTCAGTCTCTTCAAGGGCCATCAGGCTTCCACTGATAGACTCCTTGGGGGCCTTTTGGTTTTCGTTCGTGTTCACGTCTAGGTCCTTTCAGTTTCCACCTTCCTCCTGCTGGAAGCTGAAACAGCACAGATAACGTTTGTACTGTTATCTGTACATTTGTACTGTTACTTGTACTGTTATCTGTATTTGTATCTGCAGTACAGATAACATTTTATTGCAGCTAAATGTATTTCAAAATGTGTTACTAATTTTGTGATAGCCTATTCTCAGCCTACTTCCTTCATTATTAAACTATATTATTTTATTCATGCAGGTCGATGATCCTACAGAATCACTGGAAACTGTACGTTCAAGACTTCGCTCTCTAGATGCAAAGAATCAAGTTGATCAAGAGGAATTATTACGTATGAAAGCAATGCAAGAACAATGTGAAATACTAGAGAAAGAGAATATGAAGTTGGAACAAGAACTTTTGGACCTCAAAAACCATGTGGAACAGAACATGGTAGACTTTGGTGAAGTTCGAAAGTCTGAGGAGGAGACTGAAGAAAGAGCAACACAGTGTATTGTAGAAGAAGTAAAAGAAGTCGGTCTATTCTTGCAGGTTAGTTAAGTGTGGAATGCACTTTCATTCATTTCACTGCAGACGATATTGTGATATGTTCATTGTGTGTGTTTCGTCTACTTCCCTTATAGCAATTGGTTTTGTAGATTTCTAGAAGGAAGGTAGCATCTGTTTCTCCCTTTAAATTATTTAGTTTCCATCATCATTATAACTAAATTGATCTTTGAGAATACTGATGCTCCTTAGAGAATCATTTGATCATTAAAGCCAGTTAGCATAAAATAATACTATTAGGAAAAGAAAAAATTGTGATTTAGAAATTATACTGTACTCTAGAGTTTTTTTTAAGTTATGTTGCTCAATTTTTTTAAATTGATTCTATTATTCTTTGGATTATCAGAATACATGAATACTAATTTAGTAACGATTCACTTTTTTATAATTCAGATTAAATTATCAATTTAGTTGATAATTGATGTTCAGTATTTTAAACCTCAGCTTTTTTTGTCACATATTTAAAATTGCTCTCAGAGAATGGGTGTGCTTCTAGCACTTTGGGTGGTCAACATGGCAGTATCAGTTGAGACCGTGAATTTGAGATAAACCTGGGCATCATAATAAGATACCATCTATACAAAAAGTAATAAAATTAGCCAGGCATGGTGGTGCGTACGTGTATTCCCAGCTGCTCAGGAGGCAGAGGCTGGAGGATCCTTTGAGCCCAGGAATTGGAGGCTGCAGTGAACTGTGATCTGGCCACTGCACTCGAGCTGCAGTGACAGAGAGAGACCCTGTCTCTAAAATATAAATAAATAAATAAACAAACAAAATAAAATAGCTCTCTGTTTCAAAAGTAAAGGAAACAAATATACAGGAATTGTTCAGGTTAAAGGATACTAAAAATGTATCCTTTTTATATGTTTTAGGCACAAGCAGCATCTGAAGAATACAGAGAACGGTTAAAAGAGGATCATCTGGCTTCAATAAAAAGTCAGATGGAAGTGAAAATTAAAAATCTGGAATCCGAAATCTCCAGCATGAAATCTTCTCAAGGAGCCTTCCATAATGTTGAAGTGGAAAAGTATAAGCACCTGTATCAAGTAGAAGTAAAAGCCAGGAAATCCTTGTTGAAGAAAGTAAAAAAGTAGGTCTAACTACAGAATAGAAAATAAATTAAGATCATTAATTTGCCTTGAAAGCATGCTTTTTAGTGAAACAGGTTCATGAGATTAGTGGGAAGTGAAAGCTAACTAGATAATATAATTTTGGAAAACAATGTTAATAAATGAACTAGCTTTAAAAATGGTAGTTCAGGACAGTTTACGTCTCTCCCTCTTTGTTGGTTATATATGGCTTTTTTTCCCTCAATGTTGTCATGTAGTTAACCTTACCTAATAGTCTTTCCGCTAAGTATTTTTGAAGCCTTATAACTTAGTATCACTGTTATACAATTGCTCGTCACCATTCTCCTTACAGAAATATTAAGAGTTTAACTACTTTTTGGAAGATTACAACTTAAACCAAAAGAGTAAAGTACTACAACTACTCTTGCCACATTCTGGCATTCAGTAAAT
>NW_012151063.1:2334483-2336069 GCF_000956105.1 Propithecus coquereli | reverse complement strand
TATGAATACCACTGATTTGTGTGCATTAATTTCGTATCCTGAGACTGAAATCGTTTATCAGTTCCAGGAGTGTCTAGGTTGAATCCTTGGGATTTTCTAGATATAATAGCATATCATCAGCAAAGAGTGAGAGTTTGACCTCTTCTGCCCGCATTATGACACCCTTCATTCCTCTCTCTTGTCTGATTGCTCTGGAAAGGACTTCCAGGACTATGTTGAATGGAAGTGGAGATAGTGGGCAACCTTGTCTGGTTCTAGTTCTAAGTGGGAACGCTTTCAATTTTTCCCCATTCAGTATGATATTGACTGTGGGTTTTTCATATATGGCTTTAATAATTTTAAGGAATGTCCCATCTATGCCTGTTTTGTTAAGGGTTTTTATCATAATAGTGCACTGTATTTTATGAAATGCTTTTTCTGCATCTATTGAGAGAATCGTATGGTCTTTGTTCTTGCACATAAAGAAGAAGGATAAACACATTATCAATGCTATTTTTAACATTTTATTTTGGAGAATCATAGAAAAAAATTTCTAAGCATCTTATTGTTTTATAATATTCTAACCAAAACCTCATTTCCCTATCATTTTACATAGTTTATATTACTACCTCTCGTAAGTAATACAAAATGGATAGCTCTCTTTCTAGATTAACCAGGAATAGAAGACAGTGGACCCAAATAAGCTCAGACAGAAATGAAAAAGGAGGTATACCACAGAAATATAAAATGTCATCTGTGAATACTATGAAAATTTCTATGCACATAAGCTCAAAAACATAGAGGAAATGGACAAATTCCTGGAAACACACAACCTCCCACAACTCAGTCAGGAAGAAACAGACCTCCTGAACCAGACCATTAACCAGCAACGAGATGAAAGCAATAATAGACAATCTTCCAACAACAACAACAACAACAAAAAGCACCAGACCGGACGGAATGACAGCTGAATTTTACTAGACCTACAAAGAAGAACAATTACCTATACTGCATAAATTATTCCATAACATCGAGAAGGAGGGAATCCTCCCCAGCTCATTCTACAAAGTCAGTATCACCTTGATAGCAAAGCCAGGAAAGGACAGAACAAAAAAAGAAAACTACAGGCCAATATCCCTTATAAATACAGATGCAAAAAATCCTCAATAAAATACTAGAAAAAACTGAATTCACCAGCACTTCGAGAAAATAATCCTGCATGACTAAGTGGGCTTCATCCCAGGGATGCAAGGATGGTTCAACATACATAAATCAATAAATGTGATTCACCACATAGAAGGAGAACAAAGACCATATGACCATCTCAATAGATATAGAAATTTTATTTTAAGGAACAATTCATTAAAGTGAAAAAACTCATCACACTTTTATAAACAGCAGGGTTTTGCTAAGAATTACAAAATAACAGATTCATGTGAAAATATGGCTTGAATTACCTAACCCTTGTACTAATAAGAGAAAATGTCCCCCTTCTGAAATGATGTCTACTCAATAAACCTATTGTTAATTTTACTTTTTATGAGGTTAATCTAAGCAGCATCGCACATATATATACCCCTTCTTTTTCCTGACAATCATATTTTCTT
>NW_012151063.1:2332684-2334433 GCF_000956105.1 Propithecus coquereli | reverse complement strand
ATAACTGCATACAGTAGGCATGCTGTGACACATTTTCACAGTTAAAACACTATTTAATGGGAAATTCCATTTACTCTTATGGTAATCATTTAGGAGTCATTTAGGAAAAAATGAAATAGTAAACATTTGTCTTTTGCAATCTTCACAGAGCTACTAAGAGACTAGCAGCATTCAGTAGCAATCTTGTGGAGACACAGGAGACTGGAACTTCCTTTCCCACTCGAGCGAGGAAGACAGGCATAGAATCACCTTTTGTTGGAACTCTTCATAATGGCTTAGGTCGTCACAGAGAATTTCTTTCAAGAGAAAACTCAATGTTCTCTTCCTCATTCCCACGGACTTCAGATACCAGCCTGGAGACCTACTTGACTGAGGTTAGTTACATGGTCTTCTTTCCTTTGGGTTTCAGATTTATGATAGAATTCTTGTTTCTTATTTGGTGAAATACTGTGAGTTGTTGAAATGACCTACCCATGATAAGTAAAGGTCATAATTATCCGTGTTAATAAAGAGAGGAAAGCGAAAATTTTCCATTTTCTTCAAGTCCCTGCAGCTGTCATTTTCAAGAGCTACCTATATATTAACCTTATTCAATATATGAAACTAAAATGACACATCTGAAATTTCTTTAAAAGCCGCATTTAAATTAGATTTTAGAGACTGAATCTTGTGCCTAATAACTAAAGGTATTTTGAGAGGTGCTTTGGCTGACTTTCTAATTGATTTCGGTTTGGCTGTGGCTCATAACACTTTTAAAGTTTTTTTGTACCATCTTGAATTTTCCACCCTTAATCGCAAGTCAATGATTGGCATCCAAGCACTTAACCACAAATAGGTGTTTGTTATGAAAAGAAATCCAAGTTAAATAAGTTTTATGAATTAAACGAACCTGTAGTAGTAAGATTAGTTTTTTAAGTTAAAATATTTGTCATTTTCTACATAAAAGTGTATCTTTAATTGCTATGTTACTTACAGCATTTTTATCTCAATTACTGCAAAATTAGCCTATTGATGGGCAATTTCAGAGCACTTTTTAAATTCTTAAATCAAGCAAATATTTGAATTTTTTAATTCAGGATATTATGGGGATACAAACATTTTAGTTACATGTAATGCATTTGCCTCCCCCAAGCGAGGGCTACAAGCATGTCCTTCCCCCATAACAGTGTGTTCTACTTCCATTAGCTGTGGGTTTATCCTCCCCCACCCCCCAGCTCCCCCACCTGACTGGCACCCACTGCCATGTGAACGCCTTAGTGTTCCAATTTAATGGCCAGTACACGTGGTGCGTGTTTTTCCATCCTTGTGATACCTCACTCTGAAGGATGGGCTCAATCTCTATCCAGGGTAATATAAGAGGTGCTAGTTCACCATTGTTTTTTATAGTTGAGTAGTATTCCGTGGTATAGATATACCACATTTTATTAATCCACTCATGCATTGATGGGCACTTCGGTTGTTACCACACCTTTGCAATTGCGAATTGTGCTGCTGTAAACATTTGAGCGCAGATGTCTTTGTTATAGAATGTCTTTTGTTCCTTTGGATAGATGCCCAGTAGTAGGATTGCTGGATCAAACGGTATTTCTATTTTTAGCTCTTTGAGGTGTCTCCAAATTACTTTCCACAGGGATTGTACTAATCTGCAGTCCCACCAGCAGTGTATGAGTGTTCCAATCTCTCCACGTCCATGCCAGCATTTGTTATTTTGGGACTTTTTGATAGAGGCCATTCTCACTGGAGTTAGGT
>NW_012151063.1:2330078-2330999 GCF_000956105.1 Propithecus coquereli | reverse complement strand
TATTTATTTACTTATTTCGAGACAGACTCGCTCTGTTGTTGGGGCTAGAGTGCTGTGGCATCAGCCTAGCTCACAGCAACCTCAAACTCCTTGGCTTAAATGATCTTCCTGCCTCAGTCTCCCAAGTAGCTGGGACTACAGGCATTCACCACCATGCCTGGCTAATTTTCTCTATTTCAGTTATCTGGTTAATTTTTTTTTCTATTTTTAGTAGGATGGGGTCTCGCTCTTGCTCAGGCTGGTCTCAAACTCCTGAGCTCAAGCAATTCTTCTGCCTTGGCCTCCTGGAGTGCTAGGATTACAGATGTGAGCCACCATGCCTGGCCTGTCAGGTGTTTCAACAACAAAACAACCAAATTTTCACCAATACTTGGTTGGAGTTAATTGATGGCCGATTTTTTTTTATTTAATTCAGGATATTATGGGGACACAAACATTTTGTTTACATGTTATGACTTGACCACACCCACACCGTGATTTGAGGCGTCCCTTTTCACCCCTGTAGTGCTCACTGCATCCATTAGTTGTGAGTTTACCCACCCGCAACCCCCCATCCCTGAGGAATATTACTACAGTGTGAGCACCATAGTGTTGATCAGTTAGTGACAATTTGATGGCGAGTACACACAGAGCCTATTCGTCCATTCTTGTGATACCTCACTTCAGAGGATGGGCTCAAGTTGTATCCAGGAAAATATAAGAGGTGTTGGATCACTGTCATTTCTTATAATTGAGTAATCCATTGTATACAAATGCCAAATTTTAATAATCCACTCATGAATTGACGGGCACTTGGGTTGTTTCTGCGTCCTTGCAATAGCGAATTGAGTTGCCATAAACATTTGGGTGCAGATGTCTTTATTATAGAATGTCTTTTGTTCTTTTGGGTAGATGCCTAATAGTGCTGTTGCTGGATCAAAG
>NW_012151063.1:2325496-2327136 GCF_000956105.1 Propithecus coquereli | reverse complement strand
TATTTAAGATAATTCTTACATGTTAAGTAAGGCTTGATGTGTGCTAATTTAATTTGTTTTCTGTTTGTTCATTCTCTTGTTCTTTTTATTTCAAAATGTTATGGGGTACAAATGTTTTTGCTTACATGGATCACTTTTGTTATGCTTGACTCAGTGTTGTAAGTGTGCCGATCACCCAGATAGTGTTCACTGTACCCATTAGGTAGGTTTTCACCCATCCCTTCCACCCTGCTTGATTTCCACGGAGTTTGATTTCCCTGTGTGCACATGTGTGCTCATTGCTTTGCTCCAATTTAATGGCGAGTACATGTGGTGTTTGTTTTTGCAGTCTTTAGATACTTTACTTAGGATTATGCTCTCCATTTCCATCCAAATTATTCCAAAAGGGTTAATTCCTGCTTCTTCATGTCTGAGTAGCATTCCATGGTATACATGTATCACATTTTGTTAATCCACTCATGAATTGATCCCACATCTTTGCAATTGTGAATTGTGCTGCAATAAACATTGGAGTGTAGGTGTCTTTTTGATATCATGATTCTTTTTCCTTTGGGTAAATACTCAGTAGTTGGATTCCCGGATCAAATGATAGGTCTTTCTTTGAGGAATCTCCATAGTGTTTTACATAGAGGTTGTATTAATTTGCAGTCCCATCAGCAGTGTATAAGCCTTCTTTTCCTGCCCTCATGAATTTACAGGTCATGAGTCAAAGTGAGATCAAAGCCTAGACACCCTAGGGAAAATCTAGTCTGGATGAGACAATGGTGGGTTTCTGTCATTAGATTCATCATGTAGACCAGTGCCATTAATTGATGCCTGAGGCCCATGGAGGAAGGGACGAAGAATTATAAACAAACAAACAAAACAAAACAAAACACAAGACTGCATCGCCTAGGCTTCGAAATGTTGACACAATTTTAAAGCATGTAAACAAAAGTTGGAAAGAAGACCATGCCCCCATTCCACCCCTCATCAATGGGCACCTCAGAGAATCTCCTGCTTTGGCATTGGTGGAATTCTCAGCCTCACCAGGTGAGAATGGTGGTGCCCCCAGGAGGTTTATGAAACCTGTGAGTGTGGACAAGCGGTCCTCCTGGACAAGCAGTCCAGGAAGAGGAAGAGGATCAAGAGGTGAATACCATGTGGTGACTAACTGATTAGAACATCTCACCACTAAGGCTCCTCTGGGAATTTCCAGATGAGCCTCTGTGTGGATTCTGCTCATTACAACTTTGGCAACTGATGATCTTTTTCTGCACCTACAATCTTGCCTTCTCCAGAATGTCATATAAAGAAAATTATACAGTATGTAGCCTTTTGGGGCTGACTTCTTTCGCTTAGCAAAACACATGTAAGAATTCATCTGTATGAATGTTGTGTAAATCAACAGTATGTTCCTTTTTATTGCTGAGTACTATTCCATGGTATCGATATAACTGTTTATCCACTTGTTGAATGATATCTTTATTGGTTGATTTCAGGTATTAGTGATTATGTGTAAATCTGCTGAAAGAGTTGCCTACAGCAGTTTATGTGAACTTTTTTCATTATGTTTTGGTAAATACGTAGGAGTGTAATGGTTGAACCTTAAGATAGAAATGTGTTTTACTTTGTAAAATGCTGCCAAATTGCCTTGAAAG
>NW_012151063.1:2323900-2325446 GCF_000956105.1 Propithecus coquereli | reverse complement strand
GCAAGAGACCCCATCTCTACTAAAAATAGAAAAAATCAGACAGATATGGTGGCACACGCCTGTAGTCCCAGCTACTCGGGAGACTGAGGCAGGAGGATCACTTGAGCCCAGGAGTTTGAGGTTGCTGTCAGCTAGGCTGACACCATGCACTCTAGCCTGGGCAACAGACTGATACTGTCTCAAAAAAAAAAAAAAAATTTAGCTTTAGACAGATATCATTTTGTGTAGCGGTTCTGTGGTCATCGTCAATATTTGGAGGTATTACAATTGTTATAGTGCCATTAAACTTATATAATTTTAATTTTAAGCAGTGATTTATATGGCTATTTTTTCTTGGAGAAATAAAGTTTACCTAAGTCTTTTCACTTTTTCTGTTCATTCATTCATTCATTCATTTGGGTATTTCTAATTAACTTTTGGAAACAGTCTTAAAATTAGAGAAAAGTTCCAAGTTTTAGAACATTTTCTCCTGAATCATTGGAGAGTAAATTGCTGATGTTATGCCATCACCCCGATAGTTTTAGTGGGTATTCTTACAAGTCAGGACATTCCACATAACTGCAATACAACCTTCAAGATAAGAAAGTTAACATTAATGCATTCTATCATTTAATCCTCAGATTCTTTTCAAGTTTTATTACTTGTCTGCAATGTCCTTTATAGCAAACAGATTCCATTTGGATGCCTGGATGCATTTAGTTGTAAACTGTCTCTTAAGACTCTTTCAGTCTGGAACAATTCCTCAGTCTTTCCTTGACCTTCATGACTTTGAATGTTTTGAGAATAAAGTCCAGTAGTGCAGAATGTCCCTACATTGTGTTTTTGTGATGTTTTGTTATCAATTAGATTTACATCATATATTTTTTATGAGAGTGTCACAGAATTGATCCTGTGGTCTTCTTTGTATCCTAGCATATGACCTACGACCTAATTTGTCCTGTTACTGGTGATGTTGGCATTGATCAGTAACAGTGGCTGGTTTTGAGTTTTGAATTGCTGAACGAGCCAAGCATGAGATCTTAAAGAACTCTCACTTGGTCCTGTGTGTAATTCTTTTTACATACCTTGATGGATTCAATTTGGTGACATTTTGGGGTGCAGATTTTATTTCTAAAATGAGAGATATTGGTCTGTTGATTTCTTTCTTTTTTTTCTTTGACTATCTTTGTCTGGTTTTGATATCAAAATGATACTGGCTTCATAAAACAATTTGAGAAGTGACTTTATTCTTCTATTTTCTAGAAGAGTCTGTGTAATGTGGATGTTAATTCCTTGAGTGTCTGGTAAAAATTTCCAGTGAAACCATCTAGGCCTAGAGATTTTTGGGGAGAGGGAGCTATTTCATTACAAATTCTATGTATTTCTTTTATAGTTATAGAACTATTGAGGCTCTCTATTTCATATTGGCTCAGTTTGGGCAATTTGTGGTTCTTGAGAAATTGTTCCATTTGTTATACCTAGTTGAGTTGATGAGCATCACATTTTTTGCTAGTATTCACTAGTTATTAAAAGGGTCTGATGTGACATTTACTGTTTGTTCATCTCT
>NW_012151063.1:2322306-2323850 GCF_000956105.1 Propithecus coquereli | reverse complement strand
TAGGGATTTTATTTTATTTATGTGATTATTTTTCTCTTTAAGCAATTTTGAAGTTAAGTCTAGTTTCCACAAATATTTAAAGCCACATTTTGTAAGTGATATATGATTCCCATGAAAATGTCTGTGGTTTACTTAAACATTCTAAATAATATTTGACTTATTTCAGATGACACACAAGTTGGAACAAAATATAACTATGGAACTACAAGAAGGTATACTGTCAAAATGTATGAATTAAATTGGCATTAATGAATTGATTTCTGAAATCAACTGTAAATATTAAGTGGCAATCTTTTCTGTTGTTTGGTTAAATACTTCCTGTTACACGCATCTAATGAAAGATATGAAAACATTAACATTCATACTGAACAGTATTCTTGTGCCACATTAATTCCACACGGCTTTAAAAAAATCTCATGAAGTTTATGTATGTTTTTTTTTCTGGCTCTACACTTTCTTCACTGCTGCCATCCCCATGAAACTGTCAGTCAGTACATGAAGCAATTCTCAGAAAACCAAGGCGTCATCAACTTTCTGGGTTTATGTTAGTGATTTAAGGCCAAAAGACCCCAGCCTCATATAGTAACAGTTAGCCAAGTAGTGACAGTTCATAAGCAGTCACTTGACTGGTGACATTTTAAATCAATCATTTACTTTGTCATTGGTGTACTTTCGCCCTGAGGAAAAGTTTCATATTCCTTAACATGGGGAAAACACCCATATCAATTTGGTTCTTGTCAATTTATTCGACTTCATCTCTTGCCACATATGTTAGTCTGCCCCCTTGCTCTAGCATCTCACGAACTAGACTACTAGGACTTCCACAGTGTCCCTCGTCACTTCCAGCTCTTTGCCCTTGCTTCCTCCCTCTATCTGGTACACTTTTCCTTGTCCTTCAGCTATCAACTTACATGTCACCTCCACCAAAAAGTCTACAGTGTTGACACAAAACTTGGACAGATGGACCTCCTGTGTGTTCCAATAGTGCTCTGTTTTATATTTGTTGTGGTCTCTATGACTCTGCTTGAAAGTGGCCTGTTTGTGTGTTTTTTCATGGTATAATATATTATTGTTAAGAACAATCATATGGACTGTATCATCTCAACCTTGTAATTGCAGTGCTTATCATAGTACCTTAGCATATGGTTGTTGAATAAGTGAATGAGGAATGAGAAAACCAGAATCTCTGATACTTAACCACAATGATAATTATTAATTCAGTGTGCAACTGTGGGCAAATTATATTTAACAGTAATTTTGTATTGTAGTTGTACATACATATTTCTCATTCTTTTTGATACTGATAAAGTTTTCAACTCTTTTTTACTGACTTATACTTATTTCCTATGAAATCTTCTAGCTAAAGAATAGAATTCTTTTTCTTTTCAGATCTTGCTGAATTAGAATCTGGATGCCCTTCTCTAGAAAAGCTTCTCCTCTAGGATCCACTGATGAGGCAAATATAAATCAAGATATACTTTGGACAGCATCATCGCAACATGTACCATTTTTTAAAACTTATATGATCTGAAAGACTTTTAAGT
>NW_012151063.1:2317282-2317656 GCF_000956105.1 Propithecus coquereli | reverse complement strand
GCACGACCTCCCAGCATAGGGCACGACCTCCCAGCATAGGACATGTCCTCTCAGTGCAGGGCACGACCTCCCAGCATAGGGCACGACCTCCCAGCGTAGGGCACAACCTCCCAGCATAGGACACGACCTCGCAGCATAGGGCACGACCTCCCAGCATAGGACACGTCCTCTCAGTGCAGGGCACGACCTCCCAGCGTAGGGCACGACCTCCCAGCGTAGGGCACGACCTCCCAGCATAGGGCACAACCTCCCAGCATAGGGCACGACCTCCCAGCATAGGACACGACCTCGCAGCATAGGGCACGACCTCCCAGCATAGGACACGACCTCACAGCATAGGGCACGACCTCCCAGGCTAGGGCATGACCTCCCAG
>NW_012151063.1:2315513-2317232 GCF_000956105.1 Propithecus coquereli | reverse complement strand
AAAACAAAACTAAGCACAATTGTGTGTCCAGACCTGACACCAGCTCATTTACGCACAGCCCTGGGGTGCTCTGAGGCCAACAAAATGCTGCTTCAGAGTCTCTTCTCCAGTCCTGTGATGACCCTCTTTCCCTCTGTGAGTTGCTCCTGGTTCCATGGTGTGAGTATTCCCTTATTGTAACAAGCCAGTGAACCGGAATCTGTTGGCTACAGATTTAGTGGAGGTCGCCTGATTGTACTGGAACAAATGTCATTTTTCTGGATTTTGTGATCGTTGTGGTAGTATCAGCATTTTAAAATGTGTCATTGGCTGTGATTTATTTTCTCTTCCTAAACAGACATTAACTTTTGTGCCTAGTTTTGTGTTGGTAACACTGTGCTCGTTTTCATCCAGAGAGTCCCCCAAATCATATGAGCCTCAGGCCCCACAGCACCGGGGTCCACCTTGGGTCATTGTGAGTGTCACCTGCCCTGGAAACACCACACTGGCTGACTTCTCAGTCCTCCCATGGGCTCATCCCTCCTCTGCCAGTGATTCCTCTATGTTCACGTGAGGGGGTTTCTAACCTGTACAGGTTCAATCTTTTGCCACTGATTTGTGACATTATTTTTGCTAAAGCAACTCTTAAAGTGACATAAAATTTCTACAACTTGACGTGCTCGGGATCCTCCTTTACATGACTCCGCAGACCCCATAGCTTCAGGACGCAGTCAGCGCCCTTGGCTTAGCCCACCCTCGGCCTCTTCCCCCTGTGACCCACCCAGGGAGCACTCAGGGAGAAGGTGCGGGGCGCCATGTGCACAGCTCCCACCTCGGCCCCCACTTCCCCAAGGAAGGGACAGTTGTATCAGAAAAAGGGCAGGTTTGGAGGAAATCACTGTGTCTGCATGGTAGTTGCTTGTGTCAAACTGAGGCAAACCTTGAGCAGCTCCCTGCAGGGAGGCCTTCACCCCTGACCCCTCTCCCCTGGGCTTCTGAGCACCTGCTGCTCTGCCTGGGGCCCCTCCTCCCCACAGAAGCCTCCATCACTAAGTCCATGAGGCCCCCTCCACGCCCTCACCTGCCCAGGGTCACGCCCAGACTCACACCTCCCCTGCTCAGGCCTCTGGGCGGTGCTTCTCTTTCCTCACCCCAAGGACTTTGGTTAATAAAGGCAGGGCTGAGAGGCTTTGCCTGCAAGGTGGACATGGAGTGGAACCACATGATGCCCCCTCTCCCTGCCTGGCCTTCCCAGCGCTGGCTTTGCTGGGGCAGCACGTGAGGGGCTGGCCTGGGGGCTGTTTGGTGGACTCCCCTCTGTCATTTCGCCTTCAGTGTTCACAGCAGTGGCCACAAGAGACCTTGGTCCCTGCAGCTGTGAGCATGGAAGGTATTTGCAAACCTGCCCCAGCGGGACCAGTTGAGTGTTGCACCCCTCTGCCCTGAAACAGCCAATGGATGGACACTGTGGGGTGGGCCCTGTGTGCATCTTAGGACTGTCACCCCCTGTTCAGGGCTGGGAAACATCCACTGTTCCAAGGAATTATGCTGACTCCCAGGTGGTGTTCTTTGTGAACTAAAATGTACTTCTTGGAAAAGGAAGAGCCTACAGCATGTCAGTCCCATTTGTGTCTTAACTTCTCCATCCCTAATGTGAAGCTTGATGTGAGGACTTGCTTAAATCCAAGACTAGAGAAAGGGGTGGTGGGTGTAACTGTAAAACCTCCTAGGGCACGACCT
>NW_012151063.1:2311861-2315338 GCF_000956105.1 Propithecus coquereli | reverse complement strand
GCATGACCTCTCAGCTTAGGGCATGACCTCCCAGTGTAGGGCATGACCTCCCAGCTTAGGGCATGACCTCCCAGTGTAGGGCATGACCTCCCAGCGTAGGGCACCATCTCCCAGTGTAGGGCACGATCTTCCAGCATAGGGCGTGACTCCCGGGTTGGACCAGAGCAGGCATTGCTTTCACTCTAGGACTTTTTCCACCTTTGATTCTGGTTGATGTTTCCCCCACCAGTTAGACATACACAGAGATACTTTTAGTCTTTCTTTTTGTGTAGGGGCCTAAATTCTTCTGGGCAAAGAAGTGGACATAAATCACTATTTATTAGTCTCTAGGGAATTTGATGGGAGAAAGTCAGTCCCTGGAGTCTGACCAACTTTGCAAACATGAGTGGGATCTACTGCCTGGCCAGCTCTGCCGAGGGCCTCCTCCTTTTCTGACGTCCTTTAGGGGAGCAGTGCAGGAACAGGGCCAGCAGCCTGGCCCTCCTGCTCCACGGACCCCTTCGCCAGGGGCCGCTGCAGCTCAGCACCCGGGCTCCAGCCACTCACTGCTCTTGTCCCTGCTCTGAGACTCACATATGCCCAAAGTGGCCGCCTGGTCCCCTGATGGGCTTATCAGCTCTCAGGCACGGATTTGCTGTCTAGAACCAGCAGGACAAGGAGCTCTTCAAAAAGGGACTGCTGAAACCCTTCATTTTTTTCTTTTCTTTTGAGATAGGACCTTGCTGTGTAACCCCGGCTGGATGGCGAGCAGTGACAGGATCATAGCTCACTGTAACCTCAATCTCCTGGGCTCTAGGGATCCTCCCACCCCAGCCTCCCAAAGCACTGGGGTTACAGGGTGAGCCACCATGCTGGGCCCAAAACCCTCCTCATGTGCACATCCCCAAGATAGGAAAAAACTCAAGAAGAAGCCAATGCTACTCTTTTATTAAAGGAGATGGGAGCAGAGCGTGTGCACCACGTACCAGCGAATTTGAGAAGCAGTAGGGAGAAAGGAACAGGTGGAGCCACTTGGCTGTTCAACAAAGGCCTCCCGAAGCCTTCTCTATTTGCCTCCTGGTGCTGGTGCGCAGAGGAGACCTGCACCAGGGCTGGGCCTCCATCCCAGGCTCGGGAACACTGCAGGGAGGTGAGAGGTGTGGGGAAGAGGGGGTGGGTGCAGCGCAGCCTGGCACAGAGCCCTAGGCCTTCTGACAGCTGGAATTCACCAAGGTCGTTGAATCCTCCCAGGGAACACTGTAGATCTCGAAAGAGCAGAGCTTTTCCTGTGAAAGGGAAGAGAGAGGGATGATCAGTGCAGGTTACTGTTCAAAGGGAAGATGCCCAGCCATTGGCTATCAGGGTGGGGGCAAGGAAGCTTGGGGGTGAGACAGTCCACCCCGACCCACCCCTGCCGAGTCCCAGGACACGCAGCCCGACTGTGCAGTGACTGCTCCTTGGCCCTCCAGGGATCCAAGAGCACCGGTTGGCACTGTGTCCCCCACCTGGCCCACGGGACCCCCCACCGTCCTGCCCCAGCACAGCCCTGGAAGGAGCAGCCTGTGCAAGGCCACTGGAGCCCAGAGGGTGCAGGCGGCTCCCCGGAGCGAAGGAGGGAGGCGGCTCACTGCACCCAAGCTCCCTCCACCTCCCGCCCCTGGGGCAGCACTCATAGGGCCCAGAGGGAAGACCCCAGGAAAGGGGAAACTCCCCCCAAGGAGCTGGGTGTGGGGAGGGGACGGGGAGACAAGGGGAGTGTGGCTCTCCCCAAGGCAGAGACCTCACGAGAACCAGCCAGGTCCTTGGAGCCGGAGCAGCTAATGTTGGGTGAGTGGGGGCAGCCTCGCAGGGCTTGGGCCACTTACAGGCCTCTAATTCCCTCTAATCTGCTCAGTGTGGCCGTGGCTGTGGGCAGGTGGCCGAGGCTGGCACTGAACAAGCCCTTCTCCCTCCCCAGCACCCACCTCTGCAGCCGATTACTCCAGCACTGCAGATAACACCCCAGAACAGGCAGGGTTGTGCTCTCAGTACCCCCATTCCCAAGCTAAAGGCCTCTTAGCAGCTCAAATGAGGCATGTGCACATGCCCCTCCCACTCCTCCCCATATACACACAGGAATGCATCTGCGTAAACTCACATGCACCCCTAACACACGGGCATCTATGCATGAACCCCCCACTCCCCCTACACACTTCCATGCACCTCCCCCCGCACACCCCAACTCCTGCACATGGACACGCAGGCATTCCCCACACTCCCTGTGCTTGCAAACACTCATGCACACACGCACCTCCGTGTGTACACCCACCCTCCTGAACGTGTGCGGGATCACAGGAACACACACATCCCCCTCTGCAGTGCACTACTGGCCCCCACCCACATCAGCACATACCCTCTTCAGCCTTCGCTGCTCCTGGCAGGGACAGTTGTCCACGTTGGGCTGGGACTTGGTACACGTGGCCGGCCGATCTTCACATCTGAGAAGTAGTTCGTCCCAGCCACGACCTACACATGAGCAAGAGCAGGGTTCACCTACAGCACTGCCGTCAATTTCACATACACACAGGGAGTTCGCTGTTGCCGAGTTACTGCGTGTGCCCAGGGGCTTCGTGCCTGCGTTTGTGAGCCACCACACTGTCACCTGCAGGCCATAAAGCCACCTGCTCCTTCCAGCTGGCAGGGTTGCTGTACCCCAGGTGTTCCCTTGTAACTTAACCTTCTCTGAGCAACACCACCAAGGTGTCGCATGCAGCAGGCCAGTGGAAGGTGGAAGCCAGGGACTAACCCCTCGCTGCATTCAGGAATGGCAGGCACAGCTCTGGGCAGCCAGCCTGGGTGGGGTCAATAATCAGTCTCTGCACCAGGAGCACAGGCGTCGTCTGAGCACAAGTGAAGCCTCTGTGCCCGAGCAAGGATTCGCCACCTCCTGCTAACTGTGGCCCAGAGGCAGGGAGCGCCGATCCATTCTAGGAGGGCGGTCTGCCGACGCGTCAGTCTCGGCTGACTCCAGCCACCAGCGCACGGCCCAACAGAATCCCACTGTGTCTATTTTCCCAGATTTATATATTCCCTCGTTTGTCAGTCGGAAATGAGATGCTTCACTTATACGGAGGTTTTAGGTAAGTAAGAGACTGTTCTCGAATGCCCCTGTTTTAAGTGTGATTCGCTGCCAATATTTCTCAAGTGCGTCATACACCTGCATGATTTACATGTAGATAGAACTGACCCTGGCTCCAAAGTGTTCAGAGAGCTTCATCCGCTGCACACGAAGCACAGGCATCTTGCCTTCCGTGGCTGCTCCTTTGCTTTTGTCCTCATAAAGCCTAGGCTAGAAAGTGGGCTCCTTAATGGTGTGCACACACACACCTGTCCAAGTTCACATGTTTGTCCTTCTGGAAAGGTCACCTATACCTGCCCTCTCCACCATGGATCTTTGCTTCCCCAAATCCTGCCTGCTCCTAAAATTCAGATCTACATCAACTTTTGCGACAAATCCCT
>NW_012151063.1:2305447-2307371 GCF_000956105.1 Propithecus coquereli | reverse complement strand
TATATACAAACAGCAATGAAATAGAATTTAATAACAGAAGGGTGTGATCACTGTAGTAATAAAAAAAGATAAAAATAGCAATTATTTAACAAACTACCAAGAAACATATCAAGAGATATCATGCCAGCCACGATGTAACCCAGTTCAGTTTATAGAACACAATGGATTATAAACATAAAATGTCCTTGATTTTTCTAAAAGGTGAAAGTATTCAGATTGGAAATTCTTGCCCTTAGCAATAAGATAAGGAACACCCAAGCCCAAAACGACTCTTTGTATCTGAGGGGCAGTGAGAATTAGGACCCTGTCTTTGCCCATCCAGGCTGCCACAACAAAATACCATAGACTGGGTGGCTTATAAACAACAGGCATTTATTGCTCACAGTCCTGGAGGCTGGAAGTCCAAGGTCCCAGCATGGCAGAGTCTGTGTCTGGTGGGGACTGAGTTCCTGGTTTGCAGATGGCCACCTTCTCGCTGAGTCCTTACCTGGTAGAGAAAAAGAGAGCTCTGGTGACTTCAGCTCTCCTTATAAGGACACTAACCCCATTATAGGGGTCATGACCTCATCTAATCCCAATCACTTCCCAAAGGTACAGACTATTAATATCATCCAGTTGGGGTTTAGGATTTCAGCATATGCATTTTGAGTGCATATCAGACATTTCTTCTATCTCGACCCAGTGATAATCTCAGGATGTAGGGTGGGCAGAGACCTGAAGTGAGCCATCAGGGATGCCAGGGGACTAAGTTTACAGCACCCCGAAGGTATCAAGTTTCAGTTCCACATCGTTGGGTCTCTGTCGTCTCTGTCCTCCCGTCTGATGGCTAAATGCCAACGGCAAGGGTGACTGTCACGTGGAAACTCCTCTTATTGTTTAAAAAGGAGTTACAGGTATCCAGCCTCTTATCTATACAGTGACAAGCAAAGGAGACAATTGATGAAAGGGGTTTGAGGTCCATTGCTTTAAAAATCTTTACAGTACTGAGAAATAATTAGTTCAGTTTTAAACATAACTTCGGTTTCCCCTGTCATGCGACCCAGCTCTCGGCCAATAAATCTGCATCAACATGAAATTGTATCTGGTCATTTTTTTATGTGAAAGTTTTAAACCCTTCTCCCCCCTGCAGTTGGCATTTTTTCTTGTGTACTTAGAAAGCCAAAAAAAAACACAAAAAGGTTAAAAGAATATTAAGGTGACTATTGCATATGATAGGACAAGCTCGGTTACAGAAAATTAACTCTGTGGAGCTTGCGTATTTTGGCTGCATAGATTAGTGCTTAGTGAAAGCTAAACTTGACTGTTTTTCTTTTTCTTCCTTTAACCTTTCTTCTTGTTTCTCTTGGTGCTTGGTTAAATAAAAGTGAAAGATGCATAAGAACAGAGCTCCACGTTATTGCTTTTTTTTTCCTGCACATAAACTATCACAGTCCAGCTGATCAGTTTCTAAAGAAAGGTTTACATTTGCAAAATAACGCCAGCAGTGGTTGTCGTCAGTTTAACGACTTTGAAGAAACGTCTTTCTTCCGTGTGTTTGTATTTTCAATACCGCCAGTGAAGTTGATGCCCCCTATTCAAACCTCCAAACAGAACTCAAGAACACCCGAATGGTTGGGTCGTTAAGAAACAGAATGTTACTCGCGTGACAAGACGTAATACAACTTCCCTTCAAGCCAATCACTTTCTTTCGATAAGACGTCCTATTCAGTCCTTTCGATTGAAAGCAAACCGAAAGAAACAGATGCCAATCTGTGAGACAGGTGCAGGTCTGCAGGAAAAAAATGAGACAAGCGTGTAGCAAAGTGAGAAGTGAAAAAAGAGTCGGATGTGTCAGTTCTCTTACCCTGACAGTGTCACATTAATAATCATCAGATACTACAGGCGACGACTGTATTTGGATAAAAATACTAATAGAGAGCTGAGT
>NW_012151063.1:2304135-2305397 GCF_000956105.1 Propithecus coquereli | reverse complement strand
CAGTGCTTATAACATTTCTTTGATTTTCCTTCCTAGTCATCATGTAAAGAAATGAAATAAAACCAGCATGTGAAAATTTCCCTTCCTTCCTTCCTTCCTTCCTTCCTTCCTTCCTTCCTTCCTTCTGCCCTTCCTTCCTTCCTTCATTTCTTTCTCTTTCTTTTTTCTCTTTCTTTTCTTTCTTTTTCTTTCTCTCTTTCTTCTCTTCTCTTTTCTTTTCCTTTTTTTTCTTTTTCTTTTGTTGTTGTTGCAAAGTTCCCAACAGCTGCATCAGATAATCATGTCAATTTGGCAATTATTTAAACTCAAGGGGACCAGGGAGTGTGCAGTTAAAGGAGACTTACTGGAATGTTTTCACCATTTTTAGGGACATGGTATGAAGGGAACATAAAAGTAATTCGTTTCTCTCATGTTCTGGATGAGAGACATAAGCAAATTTAAAGAATAAACAAGCTCAGGGTCATGGGAATATATAGATGTGGTACCAGGTAAATCCCACATGCTTTGATTGAGAATGTTGCAGAGAAGCATCTAGAATAAATTTGCAGGTGGGCCAGCTCCAGAACCTTGCGGAACGGTGACATTTAGAAAGTGCTAAGGGCCGAATGTCTAGCACCATAATGAAATCTTGCTCTAATATTATGTACATTTCTCTAACAGTCACTGTGGTAGGAAAAGAAAACAACAAGAAATGTGACTATCGTAGAGGCAAACCAAGTGAAATTTCCGGAAAGAATGAATGTATGGTTTACAAATGAGCATGGTCCTATCTTAACTGTGTTGTCTCTGTAAGGAAACCAACAAGAAGATCCAGAATTAGAACTAGAAATAGCACCTTTGACAGAGCTAATGGACAGCAACTCCAGCACTCGCTCACGATGGATGCAGAAAATTTAATAACGGTCACACAGATAGGAAGGATACGTTACAGGGTTGTGTTCTACAAAATGATCATCCAGGAAAATGTGAATTACTAACCTGACTTCAAAGGGATTTTAAAGTCCAAGTAAAATTATTTCTACGGAAGTAATCAAATTGTGAGATAGTGAGCCCAAAGCCCAATGACTGAGAGTTGAACTCTATTGAAACTCAAAAAGACAGATCATTTCAATGTTTTAAGAAATAATTATAGAATACAAAGAAAGGAGAAAATTTTACTAACATTTATATGATTTCAGGCACAAAGATTTAAGACAGTTTTCTAAAGAAAGCTATGCAGCAACTCCCCTTACACAAATGACTACGTCTAAATAAAACATTTA
>NW_012151063.1:2283588-2293440 GCF_000956105.1 Propithecus coquereli | reverse complement strand
CGAGGCAGGTAGTTTTAATCAAAGAGAGGGAGGGGATTTCTGCATGAAGTTCAAGAAATCTTTCTCCTACAGAAAATCACTTCCACAGCCAAGGGAAAGTAGCTATTCTATTTATATGTATGCTGATGGAAACCTTTGAGAAAGAATTGCAGAATCCAATTTCCTTTGATTCATTGTGACAGTGAAGACACGCAGGCCTTTGAGGCCACCTCTAAGCTAATGTTTGCATTCCGGTGAGCCGCGGAGGAAGTCCGGAATGCTTGCCTGTGAACATCAACTCCTTTCAGATTGAAATGAACCGATTACCATTTATATTTGAAGAGTTTTGAGTAATTTGGGAACCATTAAAAAAAAGTTTGCCCTCCATTCACAAACCAAAATTTAAATCTGTCTAAAGATTCCTTCTGAATTAGGCCTTGAGCCTGAGAGCTAAATGGCAGAAAACCCAAACACATCCTATGGAAATCCTGGCAGGATTACAAAAGCTGCTAAAATATCATCACGCTCCCTCGCCCGGACACCCCCTGAAAAACTCCCACTTATATAGTTTCATTTTCCAATCTTCAGGCTGAGATGAAAATGATTTCCCACTGCAAATTGCTTTGCCGAGGCAAAAATGAATGGCTTTTCGGGCAAACACGTTAAATATCCTCATCTGAAGATTTGCTTTGAAAAGGTTATATTTTTCCTGTTCGTGTTAAAGATTAAAATATCCTATGGGCCCAGGATTTTGCTTTGCTGAGGAATGTGAAAATAAGTTCATTGTAAACAATCTCTCGGATTCTGTCTGTTTTGCCACCTTTTGGGAGATGCAGCCAAATTTTTTCTGCACACGCTGATTGGGGAAGTATTCCATTCTCTGTTCTGATTAGATTAAGGCTTGTGCTCATAGTAAGATTTGAATTCTAATGAACACTGACAGAAATGGAAAATGACTTAGGATGTGGACTGAGTCTTAATTGTCAATACATTAGTGTGCTACCCTTTCTTATTGCACTTTGGCATGCTCCAAAAACTCCGTTAGGTAAATAATACATAATAATTTATTCCTAAAATTTACCTAGGCTCTAACGATATATTAGAAAAGAGCTATGTAAGTTTTTATTGGTTCTAGGTATACAACAGAGGCAAAGGTAGATGGGTTTACATATGGTAATTTGCACAAAAGGAGAGACCACGTCACTCAGATTAAGTCCAGCAAAAATAAAAAATGGAAAAATAACAACAGGAATGACAAGATATATATAAAAAAAACCACACCAAATTCGTATGCCACTTAGTACTGTCAACGGAAAAGAAGACAAACTCTATAAAATAATTTAAGGAGGTTTATTCTGAGCCATATTGAAGGACCATGGTCCGGAGCCACGCCCAAGAAGCCTTGAGCAAGTGGACTCACCGTGGCTGGGTCACTGTTTGGTTTTATGCATTTCAGGGAGACAGGGGTTACAGGTAAAGTCATAAATCAATACGTGGGAGGTGGACATTGGTTTGACCTGAAAAGATGGGACGTCTCAAAGCAGGGGCTTATAGGTTATAGGTGGGTTTAGGGATTCTTTAGTCGACAATTGTCTGAAAGAGTGAGGCTTTCTCCAAAAGACCAGGAATCAGCAGAAAGGAACGCTTGAGTTAAAACAAGCGTCTTCTATCTTTCATGTGATGCTATAGCGGAATCAGGTCGGGAAGCAAACCACATCATAAAAACCTGTTTACTGAGATTTTATCATTTGTAGGTGTAACTCAACAGGCCCCCTTAGAAAGGAATTTTTTGGGCAAAGGAAAAGATCAGAGTTCAGTCCTCAAAACGTAATGGAAAGTGTGAGATCAAATACACACATTGTTAAAGGCAAATGCGATAAAACACCCATTAAAATTAAAACACTCATTGGATTAGAAAAAGATGATCTAGCTATGTGTTTTGATAAGAAATACTTAAAAATTAAAAAAAGGCGAAGTTCAAAGATCGATATGAGAATATATGTCAGGTCAATGGCAGCAAATAAGAAAACAGGTATAACAACATTAAATTCAGATAGAACTCACGATGACAAGTTAATTGAGAATAGAGGAATATTTTATAGTTATATGAAGTGTGATTCATTAAGACACTAGAATAACCATACAGCAATCATTGTAGAAATTAAAGGGTAATTGTCAAAGTAGTATTTACAGTTGGAGACTTTAATCTTCTTTTCTCAGAAACCAGTGATTCAAGTTAATATGAACATATTTGAAATAGAAAAGATTTCAAAGACGATTAGCAAAGATAATCCAAAACATTTCCCCAAATGTATCATGCATTCCTTTCAAATAGCCATGGACTAATTCCAAAAGTTTCACTCTAGCAGGACCCAAAGGGATCCTTCAACAGCTTCCTAAAACAGGTGTCAGGTGTGGGATTCTTCTGGGGAAGGGGAGAGTTGGAATTTTTATTTTTACTCCTTATCTATCTGTTGCATTTTCTTTTGAAAAATATAGATCTGATTGGTGGGGGGCTGAAAATTAAGAAAAAAAATATAGATGCATTTAGTTATTACCAGTTTGATTAAAAGTAACAGCGGAAATCATATGCTGGGCAGAGAGAAATGGTCTAATTCGATTCATTATCCCCCAGAGTTATTGCTGGCTTGAGGGACAATGTATTTTTTTTTAAAACCAGCAGGTGCAGAAATGATAGAACCATGAATCATTAACGAGAGAAGTTTGACTATGCATAATTTTCAACATCACCCCAAGCCTTATTCGAGCTTCTCTGTTGAACTTTGTCTACTTCTGTGTATTCCTTTGCTTAATAAGTTCCAGCCCTGCTGAAGTCCTGGATCTGCCTGGGATGATTTAGCTGTATTTACTTTGGTAGTTTCACTGCCTAGAGCCAGAGGCCTCCTCTGCTACCACCTTCAACATCGCCTTCAAATCTTTGCTGTACTACCATCCCCCCAAGGAAGAAGACCCTAGCCACTCTTTAATGCGATGGCTGGATCCCTTCCCCAGCCATTTCTTCCCCCCCTTACACAATGCACTTTTCCTTTCATCCATAGCAAGCATCAACTCCCAACAGACAACATGGTTTACCTGTTCAACACATGTAATATTTACAAGCTCCATGAAAGCAGAAACTTTAGCTGGTTTTCCTCACTGATCTATCCCAATGTCTTATGGCACAATAGATGCCCCCACAAATGTTTCGAGTTCATAAACAGAGACTCTCAAAAGACAAGTATCCATTAGGAAAATGGAATCTCTCATCAAAAATCCCTTCATCTAAAAATCATCAGTGAGTTTTCCCAAATCTTCAACAATGTGATATTCCAGCCCTCAAAAACTCATATAAATATTTACACCTTTCAAAGTCAAAAAAAACTACATGGGGATTCTCATAATCACCTTTTATTACTCAACGCTCTGTTAAGGGTCTTGACATTCACAATGTAAGAAAAAAATAAAAAGGGCTATTTGCTTATAAACATAAATACAGTATTGCCATTATATTTAAGAAGATTAGCTGCATAATAAACCAAAATAACCTACAAGGAATGAGAACAAGGAAATTTATCATCAGAATAATAAAAGGTTCCTGAAATTTGCTGATTAGATTACTCTATACATCAAGACTGAGGCACTAAAAATTAATCTGTTTTATGGGAGAATGATATCATAAACACAGAAGGAAATATTCAATATGTTAGAGGCAAATCTCTCCTGATCCTAAACCCATTAGTGGAACGCAAATCCAATTAAATCTCAAAGAGCTTAGTTTTAGTTATTAATTACTGTAACACACAGGAGCCCGAAATTCAGAGGCTGAAAAACAACAATGCTATTTGCTCACAGATCTGTGGATCAGGGGTTTGGGTTCAGCTAGGGTGGAAGGAAGGGTTTCTTCTATTCTCCATGGTAACGGTTTGGGCGTTCATTTAGCTGCATCGGATAGTGGCTTGTCTGGGGGTACATGGTCCAATAAGGATTCGCTCATGTGTCCAGCAGGGAGATTGGTGGCAGAAAGCACAGCTGGGGCAGTTGGTCAGAGGATGTGGCTCTTCTCTACGTAGACCTCTCCTCGTGTGGTGGGTTGAGCTTCCTTACAGCATGGTGGCACAATTCCAAGGTGTGTGCACAGCAGCAAAGACCCAGTCTGCAGGTGTCTGGAGTCCTATCTTGGGAAATTATACAGCTTCATTTCCACCCTATATCACCAGTCAAAACAGATCTTATAGTCAGGCCAGTTTCAAGAAAAGACTCCAGCATTTAATGGCAAGGCAACACTGCTAAAGAATTTATGGGATGAAAGAAAGAGGTGTCTGCGAAAAAAAATTCAGAACAAAAGTATTTAATGGAACTTGACAGTTAATCACAAATCCCAGATTGATTATAAAGCACTTGTAAATGGAAGCAGTGCAAGTTGTTTTGAAAATAAAAAGACAATTAAAAACTTGAGAGCTTAGGAGTGATGCATACACGGATAGTCATGGAGAGAGGTAGTATTATAAATGAGTGATAAAATTATGGAATTTCAATAAAAGTGGCTCAATTGGCTTCCATTTGAAAAAGAAAATATCTAACTCTAATATAAATGCAACAATAAATTGCGTCTACATTAAGTTACTTGAACTTGAAAAATCTTTTTAAAAACTTATGAATTTGAGAATTTTTACATAGATGATGCAAAAAAGCCCAAATCTTAGAAGAAAGAATGACAAAACAGTTTTCACAATAAAAATTTTCTACGTGGTCAAAGACTACTTCCTTCAACAAATTTGGAAAACGAAAAATTTGCAAAGGCTATAAAGGCAAAAAGAATAATATATAAGAATGATATATAAACAGGTTTTAAAATTCACCTTTAAAAATAGGCAAATGGGGAAAACACATTAGTGAGAACAAGTAAATCACTTGGTATGATATTGAAACATCCAATAAACATAGGAAAAGACATCTGTATCCCTCTAATGACAGAAAGGTGAATTTATTTACACATATGTAATTAAGAAAACATAAGCTCTTTAATATAGAACTACCGTCTGATCCAGCCATCTCGCTACTCGATATGTACCCAAAGGAAATGAAATCTATACCTCGTAGGGATATCTGCTGCTCCTCCATGTCGCTGAGGCCCTGCTCACACTAGCCAAGGTGTGGAAACAACCTAAGTGCCCGTCAATGGATGAATACACTAGGAAAATGTGGCATAGAGTGTCAATGGTTTTACGTGCTCTCACCACAGAAAACTTATCAGTGAAGCGATGCATATGTTAATAGGCACGGTTCAGCCATTTCACAACACATATATACAAACATCATTTTGTACATTATAAATGTATACATTTTTTATTTGTCAATGAAAAATATAGGTGAAAGAATAAGACAAAAAGTGAAATCTAACTCTAGGAATTGCTAGCAAGATTGCAGGGAAATAGTGATTCCCTTTTACTTAGGGATGAGGGCCAACCCTAAGACCTCATCTTGATTGCTTCTGCAAAGACCCTATTTTCAAATAAATGCACATTCACCAGTCAGGAGGGTTAAGACATCACCGTATCTTTTTGGGGTTGACATAATTCAACCTGGAGCACCAGCCTGCTATGAGCGTCTCGGGTAACATTCCTCCCGTTTAAATAACATCCACTTGTTTGGGAATGGATCAACTTAGATATAATATTCTCACATGTAAATGACCTCTATTGATACCCATCCATGTGACAAGAACTCGAAAAAAAATTTAAATAAACGAATCCGTATAGAATAATTGGTACAGCGTAGAAATTGATTCAAGTTTTCACATTAAAATTTTAAAACCCATAACGGTGGGGCAATGCACACGGATCTCACCGGAGTGGTTGTGTCTGGGTATGAAACAGAGGACCCAGGCTGAAAACTAAAAAACAGTCAACAATGTTCACAAAGTCTTATAAACTAACAACAACAACAGCAATAACAAAACACACAAAAACGTGAAGCAAAGAGAATAAACCAATTCATGCTTGTTTATTCCTGAGGGTGAGTTCATGCGTGTTTGTTTTATTCGTTTACGCTTTGGGTTAATTCCAAGATTTACCTACTGAAAGCAATAAATCATGCTTAACGTGGGTGTAAGATGATTATTTATAAAGTAGATCATGACATAAATGCTAAAAGAACTGGCAATTTATCCAATTTGTGTTTTCGAAAGCCTAGGGGTGTTCCCTAAGTTAAATTCAAATGGAATCTCGTGTGCCTGGATAACTTTAAATTTCACTTATATTTGAAAAACATCCTGCTTGTTTTTATATCTTTGCAATCTCCTCTCACTCCCTTGCTATCCAATTGGGTAATAGTCACAGTTTTGAAGAAGTCTAGTTTATATCGCATATACCTTTCAAACTTCTTACGAAGCTGCGATTCATATCAATGACAAGTGGGGGAATTTGGTATTCTCTTATAGATGTGGCATAAATCTTTAATACGCCTTATTTTCCTGCTCTGCAAGACTTCATATCTTAAGGACACATTTATACTAATACCACCGTGAGAAACCCTAACTCTAGGAACATAAGTCTCTGATGGTGGAAGAACATTGCTGAAGTTAGCAGTGCTTTTATTTCAGGCTCTTTGCAAAATTAGACGTAGCACCTGCTCACTAAACTCAATCCAAATTATTTTCCCTTTCCTCCCCAACTCACGACAGTGAAGGCACAGAGTTTGTGTTAAGGCTCTATTTTGCCTGAGTCGTGGTCACACTTGGCAAACATCTCCTTGAATTGCATTTACTATGAAGCAACCTTCCAGAGGTGGCCGAGACGGTAGTGCCATGGATGGCTGCCCTGCAAAACGGGCTCTCTCCAGCGATGGACCCACGCCAAGGGAAGAACTTCGGAGATAAATGATTTCTTTAAAGCCCAGTATTACACAGACAGTCCTGGCTGAAAACCAATAGGCTATAAAATTGGAAGGCGAGGGATCTTGCTTCCCAACGGGACATAGTAATCTCCATCCCTTCCTGCATGTCCAGAGCAACATGGATCATTAAATAAAGGAGTTAGCAAAGAACTGCTTGCAGCTTGCTGTTGTTACCCACACAAGCAACATTATTTCCCACCATATTTCTGCCTCTACTGTCTTCATTATTTTGCACTGCTGGATGCTACATCCAGAAATGCACCTGTTGCCTCTCCTTCCATAAGAGACATTGCCACGGTGTAAGGTTAGGCTCTAAGTGAGCATCACAGACTTTAAAGAGTATACGTAAGAATACAGAAGGTGTTCCCTGCCCACCCACCTCCTGTGTTAGTCTGTCTCAGTGTCTTCCTGCAAATCACTACAGCATGCCATGCCCACAGACTCAGGGCAAAGATTCGATGAGACAATGACAAAAATGCATACAGCGTCAACACTCATATGCAAGCCAACTTTTAATTAAAAATAATGAATACAAACACTACTGAGTTCCAAGGTCCCAAGTGCCTGCCTCACATTGCCTGTCTTTTTTTATTTTCCATCCCAGGATATTGTGCAAATAGACAAGCAAGTCTATATATTCACATTCTACTTACAGTATTATTTAGAATATATGTTAATAGACTAGAAACATCATTATGTACATGGCATTTGTCAAATATCAACGCATCTTGGAGACTTTTGCATATTGGCACATAAAACAATGCCACATTCTCTTTTTACACTTGCACAGCGTAATAATCACTTGATGGGAGAAATAAGACCATTACATTTACTGGGTCACAAACAGCTCTGGAACTCCTGTTCAATCCAACTCCTGGTTGCCAGGCGTCCCTCAAAAATTCTAGGCACTATAAACCCAGTGGGTTCCATACATGTGGTTTCTCTGAAGGTCTCTATTTCCATTAATAGCAAGGTCATCCACATGCCTACTTAGAGACCTTGGCACCATTTGTGATTTGCCCAAACTGACGGATGTTATTTGCAAAGATACATGGATTGTATCTTCCTTGTTATGGATCAAATTGTGTCCTTCCCTCCTTCCTTAAAATATGTTAGAGTCCTAACCTCCAATACCTAAGAATGTGACCTCATTTGGAAGTAGGGTCATTTCAGATGTAAGTGGTTTAGGATGAGGTCATTCTGGAGTAGCATAGATCCTAGGGCCAATATGACCGATGTTCTTGTAAGAAGATTGCCATGTGGAGACAGAGACATGCAGACAGAAAGCCGCACGATGAAGAGTCAGAGATCAGAGTGATGTCTGGGATTGCCAGCCAGGACCAGAGGCCAGGAGAGAGGCCGAACCTCCACGGGAACCTCATCCTGGCAACACCTTGCTTTTAAACTTCTGGCCTCCAAAATTATAAGACAATAATTTTGTGTTGTTTGAAGCTACCTGGTTTGTGGCTCTTTGTCAAGGAAGTCATAGGACATCACATGCCCCTAAAGCCCCTGACAATCTACTCTTCAGTCTCCGTATTCCAAGCACTGCTAAAATTCAGAGCTTTGGGACGTGTTCCCAAGGAGTAATGCACAATCTCTTCCCAAGGGACAATTCATGCCACCAAAATTATGCACCTAAAATATGCATTTGTGTGTATGAATATTTCCCAGCTTGAGTCGCTTACAGGACTGCATGTTAACCGGGAGAGATTGGGTCGAAGCCTGGGATCTATTCATGATTGATTGATTGAGTAATTGATTGTAGAAAGCATTCACCAAACGCTTTCTAAGTGCCAGGAATTGCACACGAGAACCTGCTTTCGAGTTATATTCCTAGCCCATCTTAAGATATTCCCCTGAATCTCGCTTGAGAATATAAAGTTCTACTTTTCCTGCTAATCCACTGTTTCATGCGTGCTGTTTCCTTTGTTCAAAACCCTTGAAGTTCTTTAATCTCCACAGCCTAGATTCAGTCGCATCTCCATCATGAAACCTTTCATTCCTCAGAGACTGGAAAAGCGTGTTGATCTTCTTCCTCAAAGCAATTCTAGGAGGGAGAAGCTGTATCATTTTAGACATTATTTTTAAAAATGAGTGATTATGAAAATTAGGCACGATTACAGAGCTTGAAGAATCGTGGTATCCTAAATGCCCTGAATTCATCACTGCACATTCTACGCATGTAACAGAATGTCACATGTACACTATAAATATGTACAAATATTATGCATCACAAACTTTTTTAAAAGAACATTTTAAACTGTCGCATATGCTTCTAAATCCCAAATCCCTTTGTGCCACACAGTGCACACACCCGGGCCCATGCTTCATGAGGCATCGTGCGTCACAAACACAATCAACAAATAAACGTACGGGTTTAATAGCAGACGACGGGCACCCATCGGTCGGGATCCACGGCTCGACTCCAGCACGGCATAACTGCAGCCGCAAACATCTGTTCCCATGACTAACACCTTTCATGTCCCCCAAACCTTTCCCAGTCCTGACCAACGTTCCTGAAACCAGAGGTGACTTGTTTCCATGCCCGGAAGGTCGGTGAGTTACAGCTTTGCCATTTCGGAGACTGGCATTGCTTTGCTGCTTTGGGATGTGGAAGTATGTGAGCTGCAGAAGTCTGTAGGTGAGGAGAAAAAAAGAAATATGTTAATTCGTCAAACGTTTGCTCTCAGAGTGAATGCAGAAGAGTCCTTAGGTGGAAGCTCTGGCTAAGAACAGCTTTTCCTACTGTAAATGGTTACATTGTAAATGATTCTGTAAGCACCTACATAATACCCTAGGTTTTACCTCCTAGACTGGGAAGCCGAAAATACTATCATGCTCGTTACAGAAAAAAGCTTGCCAACCTCTGATGCAGAAGATTGTTGGATAAAAAGTATTTCCCAAGAGTGCCGAGCACGTATTTACTTTCTTCTCATTTTCCAAATATTGGTTCCTGCCATACTCAGAAATGAGCAC
>NW_012151063.1:2280924-2283538 GCF_000956105.1 Propithecus coquereli | reverse complement strand
TCAGTCACTCATGGGATGGGCAAGGAGTCTCTAAGCAGAATGTTGTCTCAGGGTCCATCCTCCCAAGCCATCCCCTGATACGAGAGTGCAAAGAGATAGCAAGTAAGTGAACAGACAAAAAGGAAAACAGTAACCCGCTTCCTCATTTTGAAGGAACTGGACACAACCCAACGATAACACCATTCGTTATAAAGTCAATAAGGCAAGTAAAATAGCAGGCTACAGGACATGACTTGGGATGGCCATTTAACACCTTGACTGCCACACTAGAAAAAAAAAATTTTCCCAGGGGCCACGGTGTGTTATTAAAACAAAACGATCCTTTCTAATTTGTTATTTTTTTATTGTGTTCAGTGTGTCAGTTATACACAATGCAATCTGCATTTTGAGAATTAAATTGTCAATATTCATGGTAACAATAAGAACATCAACAAGAAATATTTTCACGAACCAGCTGCAGGCTTTTGCTTCACACGGCCTGGGGCTCAAAACTAGCCTGAGTTAAATACAACTTGCATGGCAGTCAACATGTTAGATGTTCCTGTTGAACAAATTTCAATGACCTCTATGTTTTTTCTTTATAATCTTCTTCCTTAACTGACTACTGGACCTTTTGAGTTGTCTTCCAGAAATGGTGGATTTTCATGCAAGACAAAGAAGCTGAGATCCTGAAGGCTCTTGGGGAGACTCACCATCCCCCACAAGCTGCCCCAACTGCTCACAGCCCTAGTTGGTTACACCACCACCTTCCCCAAGGCATACGGTCCCCCTTAGTTGGAGAGACGGATTAGAGGCAGCTTCTTCCTTTCTCCCTGCAAGATGTCTGACATACTAAAAATCTGTTTCCTCCTTGGCAATTCTCATTGTCTCAGTAAGTGGATGTTTGTGCAATGAGCAACTAGATCTATCTGGAAAACCCCTCGTGGTTTCAACAACAATGGCCATTTATGCAGAGGGTAGTTTTTCATTTTAACTAGGCATAGGTATGCCAGTTCCAAGCACGTTGTCAGTTAAAACTCTCAAAGCTATCTCCTTTCCATACTAGAAAGCGTCTTTATTCTTCCTCAAAGCTTAAGTACGGCACACATTTTTCAACACACTTCAAATTATTAATTAGCGAGGCAGGTAGTTTTAATCAAAGAGAGGGAGGGGATTTCTGCATGAAGTTCAAGAAATCTTTCTCCTACAGAAAATCACTTCCACAGCCAAGGGAAAGTAGCTATTCTATTTATATGTATGCTGATGGAAACCTTTGAGAAAGAATTGCAGAATCCAATTTCCTTTGATTCATTGTGACAGTGAAGACACGCAGGCCTTTGAGGCCACCTCTAAGCTAATGTTTGCATTCCGGTGAGCCGCGGAGGAAGTCCGGAATGCTTGCCTGTGAACACCAACTCCTTTCAGATTGAAATGAACCGATTACCATTTATATTTGAAGAGTTTTGAGTAATTTGGGAACCATTAAAAAAAAGTTTGCCCTCCATTCACAAACCAAAATTTAAATCTGTCTAAAGATTCCTTCTGAATTAGGCCTTGAGCCTGAGAGCTAAATGGCAGAAAACCCAAACACATCCTATGGAAATCCTGGCAGGATTACAAAAGCTGCTAAAATATCATCACGCTCCCTCGCCCGGACACCCCCTGAAAAACTCCCACTTATATAGTTTCATTTTCCAATCTTCAGGCTGAGATGAAAATGATTTCCCACTGCAAATTGCTTTGCCGAGGCAAAAATGAATGGCTTTTCGGGCAAACACGTTAAATATCCTCATCTGAAGATTTGCTTTGAAAAGGTTATATTTTTCCTGTTCGTGTTAAAGATTAAAATATCCTATGGGCCCAGGATTTTGCTTTGCTGAGGAATGTGAAAATAAGTTCATTGTAAACAATCTCTCGGATTCTGTCTGTTTTGCCACCTTTTGGGAGATGCAGCCAAATTTTTTCTGCACACGCTGATTGGGGAAGTATTCCATTCTCTGTTCTGATTAGATTAAGGCTTGTGCTCATAGTAAGATTTGAATTCTAATGAACACTGACAGAAATGGAAAATGACTTAGGATGTGGACTGAGTCTTAATTGTCAATACATTAGTGTGCTACCCTTTCTTATTGCACTTTGGCATGCTCCAAAAACTCCGTTAGGTAAATAATACATAATAATTTATTCCTAAAATTTACCTAGGCTCTAACGATATATTAGAAAAGAGCTATGTAAGTTTTTATTGGTTCTAGGTATACAACAGAGGCAAAGGTAGATGGGTTTACATATGGTAATTTGCACAAAAGGAGAGACCACGTCACTCAGATTAAGTCCAGCAAAAATAAAAAATGGAAAAATAACAACAGGAATGACAAGATATATATAAAAAAAACCACACCAAATTCGTATGCCACTTAGTACTGTCAACGGAAAAGAAGACAAACTCTATAAAATAATTTAAGGAGGTTTATTCTGAGCCATATTGAAGGACCATGGTCCGGAGCCACGCCCAAGAAGCCTTGAGCAAGTGGACTCACCGTGGCTGGGTCACTGTTTGGTTTTATGCATTTCAGGGAGACAGGGGTTACAGGTAAAGTCATAAATCAATACGTGGGAGGTGGACATTGGTTTGACC
>NW_012151063.1:2279347-2280431 GCF_000956105.1 Propithecus coquereli | reverse complement strand
TTAATTTTAGTAATTATTTTAAGCAATATTTGCATTTCTACTTTCTTTCTGCCTTTCTGATTTCAGACTCAACCACCCGGTACGGGCCAAAGAGAACCAATGAATGTAGTTGAGAAAAAATAAGAGCTCTGATCTCTCTCCAGTTCTCTCAACAACCAGGTAACTATTTCCCAGCTGAACAAAAAAAAAATCACGTTCAGTGTCAATTCTGTATGTTTTCGTAGAAAAGAAGCATAACTTAACTGAGCGTCCTCAGACCTACTCAGCGTGGTTGGAACACCTTCTTCATCCTGAGTTACTGCAGAAATGCTGGTTTTCGTTTCCGGGAAAAAAATATCTCAAGAATAAATATTCCTCAATCCACCCTTGAAACCACCAAGAAGACTTGAAAACAAAAGAAATTGCACATCGCTGCCTGGATCTAGACGGCTGTCTGCAACGTGGCAAATATTTGGGACAATTTCCTAATATGGAAAAAAAAAACAGATGGTTACAAGTCTTGGATACGCACAGGGCCTCTTCCTCAGAAAGCGGCTTTGTGTTGTGAGAGGAACAAGAGAGAAGATTCCCAACTTGTTTTTAAAAATTACTGTTACAATCACCCTGCCCTCCATCACTTCCATTTTACCGCCTGGTCCTGGACGTCACCTGTTCTCCTTACAGCTCACGGCTCTCTAGTAACAGGAGTCCGACATTTCAGTAAAGTACTCCCGCCTGTGCCACTGCACCGTTTTCCCCTCTTCTTCACGATTTCCCCACGTGCCTCAGTTTTCACTTTGCACATCCCGGATACAGGCTCCAAGCTTATTCTTCTCAATGCCTTCCTCACTTTGCTGCCTCTCCGGTGCACTAACCAGGAGAAACCTCACAGGTCTTAAAGTGAGCTCCCTCCCGGCTCTCAAACTGCTCCCTTCGCAGCTCAACGTGGCTTGGAAAAAGAAAAAATTCTCCACCCTACAGCACGAGGCAGGTGACAAGCACTTGTGATGCCTGGTTGTATAATATTAGTGTCTTTTCTATGCCTCAACAAATTATCGCAAACTGGGGAGCCTTACAAGCACAGATGTTTACCCTCTCCCAGTGC
>NW_012151063.1:2276571-2279297 GCF_000956105.1 Propithecus coquereli | reverse complement strand
GATAAAAAGAACCAGGTTCTGCAATCAGCCATTTAGCACGTGGAGAATACACTATGAACATGCACAGACACGTCTGTGGTCCTGCCATCTACAAGGGGTCTGTGACCACACAAGAGTCTTAAGAAATTCTGCACTCGAATGTTTATAGCAGCATAATTCTCAATTGCACAGATGTGGAAACAACCCAAGTGCCCTTCAATCCATGAGTGGATGAATAAAACGTGGTGTATGTACACCATGGAGTTCTACTCAGTCACAAAAAACAATGGTGATCTAGCACCTCTTGTGTTATCCTGGATGGAGCTGGAGCCCATTCTACTGAGTGACGTGTCACAAGAATGGAAAAACAAGCACCACATGGACTCACCATTAAACTGGAACTAATCAATCAACACTTAAGTGCACATATAGTAATAACATTCATAAGGTGTCGGCGAGGTGGGAAGGGGAGGGAGGGATGGGTATATTCACACCTAATGGGTGCAGTGTGTGCTGTCTGGGGGATGGACACGCTTGTAGCTCTGACTTGGGCAGTGCAAAGGCAATTTATGTGACCAAAGAGTTTGTACCCCCTAAATATTCTGAAATTTAAAAACAAAAAAAAGAAATTCCCCATGAATCTCATAGGAGAAACCTACTACATCCAGAAAATGTACCTTAACCAAACAAGACCTCAGCAGCTACCTAGGATCCTGTGAGTTACCTATGAAAATGTCCCCAACTTCAAAATCCATAGTGCCAAGATGGATGAAAATGAGAAGCTTAATTCGAAAATGAGAAAAAGTTGGAAATAACGACAACAAAAATGAAAATTATCATTGTGCAACCAAAGTTAGCAGTGGCATGCTACCCAATGAGTTTATGCCTTGTAGAGAACTGAATTAAACTATCCTTCCTTGAATTCTAATTGGCAAATTTTGAACAGTGACATACAATTGTATCAACGATGTCAGACCTCTGATGCTGTCAGCTCGAGTGGATATTTGCATTATTTTCCATACAACACAGGAGGAAAATTCACCACTCAACTATAGCAAAAGGAACTGCAAAAAACTCACCAAGAATCCAGGTTTGCTTGTTGAAAACTTTTCGTGGTTGAATTGGGATTTTTCAAAGAATATTCTATCCATAAAGGAAGTGCAAATATGTAGGTTTTTTGTTCTATTTTGTTTTCTCATGTGAATCCCTGTGCTTGCCTGGTCGGTTTGTTTTCTTTTCCTTTGTATGATTTTTAAAAGCACCCCTCTGGATTGCCCAGTGTGTGCGAGAAACTGTGTTGGGTACTTATTTTTAATGCCAAACTTGCATTAGAGCTGGATCCCCCAAACTTGGCATTAGCTACACGAGTCTCTTACACACTTGAAACATGTCTAGTCTCGACTGTTATGTGCCGTGTGAAACACACCAAATGTTTAACTCTTCATACAATAAAAATGTATTAAATACCTCATTTTGGGGGTATTGACTACATGTTGAAATAGTAATATTTTGGATATATTGCTGAGGAGTGAACTCTGATTTTTTTCTTTTCCCAAAAAATTCCTTTCAAAGGGGGCCTATTGAGTCATGCTTACAAATGATAAAATCTCAGTCAACAGGTTGTTTTGATGTGGTTTACTCCCCGACTTGATTCCGGCATAGCATCACATGAAGGACAGAAGACCCTTATTTTAACTCAAGACTTCCTTTCCTCTGATTTCTGGTCTTTTGCACAAAGCTTCACTCTTTCAGCCAATTGTCAGCTAAAGAATCCCTAAACCCACCCATGACTTTTAAGCCCCCACTTTGAGATGGCCCACCTTTTTGGGCCAAACCAATATATGCCTTCCACATATTGATTTATGACTTTACCTGTAACCCTAGTCTCCCCAAAATGTATAAAACCAAGCTGCGACCCAGCCACGGCGAGTCCACTTGCTCAAGGCTTCTTGGGCGTGGCTCCGGGCCGTGGTCCTCAAATTTGGCTCAGAATAAACCTCCTTAAATTATTTTACAGAGCTTGTCTTCTTTACCATTGACATTGGGTTAAATAAAAGATATTTTATCGAGGCTAATTTCACCTGCATGTTAGTTCCCTGTGGTTGCGGTCACAAAGAACCACAGACGGGGCGGTTAAACAACAGAAATTTATTCTTTCACGATTCTTGAGGGCAGAATTCCAAGATCGATGTCAGTAAGGTTGCTTCCTTGTGAGGGCTACCAGGGGGGATTTTTTATAAGCATTTAAATATGCAGAAAATATTATTCAACTCTCAAATTCATGCGGGTTCCAGCTAATGAGGAAAGGAGGAGAATTCTTTCTTAGGGTTTAGTCTCTTTCTTAGCTTTTTAAAGGAACATGTGTCTTGAAACTGATTTCTTCTCCAATTTTTTAATAAATACTTTTCATAGCTCCATCTATAAAGGTGTCTTTCACATGACCTTTCGAACAATATTACCATCCAAACCTGGAGATTTTAATGCACCTTTTTGTAATATTCCTAAAAATTGCCACATGAAAAATGTTACTCTTTCCAGCGCTATATATTTGAAAGAGGCATTCTTTTCTGGAAAAATAAATGGATATCTGGAAGCTATTCAAATTCAAATTTCTACCAAATAGCCCTTCTGAAAAGAAGAAGATTGAAATTGGGGGAAAAAAAATTGACAGTGCATTATGTAAATTTGTTTTCAGGGCTTGAATCACAACAAAAAAATTAGTTTTTCAATATTCTTGATGACAGATT
>NW_012151063.1:2271027-2273841 GCF_000956105.1 Propithecus coquereli | reverse complement strand
TCACTCCAGTCTCTGCCTCCGTCTCCACGTGGCCTTCTGTCTTAGCTCAGGCTGCCGTAAGGAAATACCACAGACTGGGTAACTTAAACAACAGACATTTGCTACTCACTGTTTTGGAGACTGGGAGTCTGAGATCAAGGCAGTTTGTTCCTGGTGAGGGCTCTCTTGCTGGTGTGCAGACTGCCACCTTCTTGCTGTGCCCTCATACGTTAGAGGGGGCTCTGGCATCTCTGCTACTTCTTATAAGGGTACAAATCCTACATGGGGGCTCCACCCTCATGACCTCATCTAACCCTGATCACCTCCCAAAGGCCTTACCTACTTAGGGCTTCAACGTATGAATTCCGTGTGGACACAGTTTGGTCTACACCAGTACCTCTCCTCTTTTGACTCATGTAGACATTTGTAATTGGATTTGAAGCCAACTCAGATGGCACAGGATGATCTCATCTCAGCACCCTTCACTTAATTCTACCTTATAATTCACTTAACACATTAACTGCCATGTGAGTTGAACCAAGTGGCTTAGAACACTCCGAATTTCAGAGGTGTGCCCAGGTCAATTTTCATCACTGAAATTCTTTTTCACGACTCCACAGAAGATGTTTCAGTCACCAGGAAAGGAGACTGGAGAACAGAGAACACAAAAGGGAATTAATCTTAGGAGAGCAACCGCGGCTGCAGGAAAGCATCTCACCGCACTCGGAACACTGTTGTCTAAATGTCTGAGCCATTTATATCCATTGACACATTTAGTGTATTTCACTTGGATGATTTGACCATTACAAGGGAAACAGGCTTTTCTAAGTGGCTTCCATCCCCGAATCAAGTTAGCACTCATGAAAGTGTCCCGCAACAGCATAGGATGGCTTCTTTTTTTCCCATTTCTGCTCAATTGATTATGTTACCCACTTTTAGCACCTTCTGGTGCATGGAAACTTAGAACTGAAAAAACACTCTTCGCGCTTCACGATGGTTTCCCGTGTGAAGTCGCTAACAGCACAGGATCGCAGGCTGGTTTTCTTCTTCCTTCCATCATCATTCCTCACAAGATAACCTCCGCCTCCAGGAGGTTAATGGTAACTTGTGAAGTCTCTCCCTAGAGATTAAACCAAACCAGCCACCACAACAACTTTCTGCGTGTGCTGCACGTCTGAGAATAGAAAAATACAGTGGATAAAAGAAAGGTCAAATTGTTCTGATTCCTAGAATAAAAAAAAATTCGTGTAACTTTTTTGGAAGAGAGAAATAGATATCTTTATACTATGTTTCAACATATGTATCTTTTTCATCTTCTGTGATAACATCAATATATACATATTAAACAAACCTACCATGTGGTGCATTTCATCAGTGCTACAGAGAATGTTCATTGATGTCCTCAGAAAATATATCCAGCTGACTATTTTTCTGATAAATGGGGTTAGGTCGCACGCAGATGGGCACAGGCTCTTAAATCGGCAGTTGTTTAAAAGAAAAGCAACCTCTGTCTTTGAACTGCATTTGTAACTTCAGGGCTGCTGTTGCTTCGTTCTCTCCTCTGGGATGGCATCGGGTCACCAGTTTGCTGGAGCACGTCCCCCTGTGTACGGATTTCAGACGTAGTCGGCCGCACAGAGACAACATGCCCGGTGTGAACCCCCTGAGCATTTCCATCTGCTGTGTATCAAAGACGGTCAGCAGCGAGCACCAGCCGACGCCGGGGTCATTTGTCAATGATTCATTGCAGTGACAGGCAGGACTGTGGTGTCACTGGGTTAATATTAAGAGCGCGCAAATCCGAGGGACGGAGTTATTTTCGATCATGAATTTTATTGGAATTCACATCACAGCCAGCACGGTGTCAGTCTATAAGGCAAGATGGGCCCGTGGGCTGCCCTGCCGTGGTGGCACCAGCAATAGCTTTGCATGCAAACCCTGTGTGTAGACACTGTCTCCGCAAGCAGCAAAACGAGAACCGTGGGGTGAATGCTGATGTCTGTGCGGGGCATCTCCGGATGCATGTTTGTGTGCAGCTGTGGGCATCTCATTTATCCGGCCATCCCAGCCTGCTCCTCTCCGTTTCAGCTCCGCAGGTGCAATCTGGGATTCTCTTTCATCAGCCCTGACAGCAAAGCCATCACCTTCCTGGAAAGACAAGGAAATTCTTTTTTTTCTGAGCTTCATGTGATTTTTTTCCCCAAATAATATTTTTGTGACCTCTATCTGAGAGATCCCATTGACTGAAAAGTAGCAACTTTATTGTTCAGCAAGAACTTCTTGCTTTTGTATTTCCTCTTATTTCTTCTGCTCCTTGTAGACGGTTCAGGATTATCCAAGTTGACCTCTCTGACTTTTTATTCTTAATGTATATTTGCCCCATTGGGAAGAGAAAGAGAGTGTAGAAACTAATGAAAACAGTTTGGCATGATTATTTTATTTTATTTTGTTCATTTCAGAATATCATGGGGATACAAACGTTTTGATTACATAAATTGATTTTATACTGTTTGAGTCAAAGTTGTAAGTGTGCCCATCCCCCAGATAGTGTGCATTGTGTCCGTTAGGTGTGAATTTACCCATCCCCTCCTCCCCCCTCCCACCTGCCCAACATCCAGTGAATGATATTGTTATATGTGCACATAAGTGTCGATCAGTTAGTACCAATTTCATGGTGAGTCCATGTGGTGCTTGTTTTTCCATTCTTGGGATACTTCACTTACTGGAATGGGCTCCAGCTCCATCCAGGATAATACAAGAGGTGCTAGATCATCATTGTTTTTTGTGGCCGAGTAGAACTCCATGGTGTACATAGACCACATTTTATTAATGCAC
>NW_012151063.1:2266856-2268607 GCF_000956105.1 Propithecus coquereli | reverse complement strand
GCCCTTTTGGACTACATGGTGGAAGTTATGTACTGAGGTTAGTGGAGCAACAAGGTGAAAGAAGTCTGGTTCCTTGTGCTACTGGGTTTTTTTCTGTCACTTGCCATCAACCATATTTCTAATGAATACACTATCCCACTGCATAAATTCTTGAACAGCTTCTTATTGCTTTTGAGATAAAAGGTATACAAGGAGTTTTATGATCTGTCTCCCACTCCTCTTTCTAGAAGCGCCTGTCAGCACCCTCCTCCCTCATTGTACATGTTATGGCCATATCAGACTTCTTTCAGTTCCCAAAATGCAGCTTATGCTTTCACACTGAGCATTTCCACAGATTCTCTTCTACAGGGCATGATCTCTGCTTACTTAACCGTATGTAATCTCTAGGTCCACTGTAAAAACATACTTGTAGCAGAAATTTTTCCTGACCCACATTGCCAAGGTAGGGTCCCCTATTGTAGGCCAAGATTGTTTCATTTGTCATTTTAGTGCTTATTGTATCTTGCTGTGCTGTTGCTTAGCTACTTATCCTTTAGGGCTGTGATTCTCAGATGGAGGTGATTTTACCTCCCAGGGGGAGGACACCTGGCGAAGTTTGGACACAATTTTGGTTGTCACAGCTGTGAGGTGGGGATGGAGGAGAAGCTACTGGTTCCTACTGTGTGGAGGTCAGGGATGCGGTTAACCCCCTGCAATGCACAGCACAGCCCTCCTCCGCATAGAATTACCGAGCCCCAGACAGCAGAGTTCCACGATTCAGAAACCCTCCCTTAACATTTCCTCATGAGGAACAAACAGACAGAAAACAGCACCACGGTTTGCGGTTGTGTACCCTACATTATCACAGTTACTGGCATGTAGCCAACGATGGAATATTTATACAACTTTTTATCAAAGAAAATTGAAAAAGTAAAAAAAAAAATGGAAATAGAAAAAAGCTAATGGAATAAGGATATAAAGAAAGAAAATATTTTTGTGCAACTGTACCATGCCTGCTTTAATCTAAGCGTTATTACGAAAGAGTAAAACAGTTTAAAAATATCAAAAAGTTTATAAAGCAAAAAGGTTACAGTAAGCTAAGGTTAGTTTATTAGTGAAGAAACAATTTGCTATAAATTCAGCATAGCCTCAGTGTGCCGTGTTTATAAGGTCTACAGCAGTGTACAGCAATGTCCTGGGACTTTATGTTCCCCCGATGCTCACTCACTGACTCACCCAGAGCACCTTCCAGTCCTGCAACTCCATCACGGAAAGTGCCCGATACAGGTGCTCCATTTTTATGCTGCATTTTTACTGTACCTTTTCTTTCCTTAGCTATGTTTAGGTACACAGATACTTACCTTCGTGTTACAATTGCCTACAGTGTTCAGTACAGCCACATGCTTTGCAGGTTTGTAGCCCAGGAGCAATAGTCTACACCGTATAGCCTAGACGTGCAGTAGCCTAAACATCTAGGTTTGTGTAAGTGCACTCCACAGTGTTTGTGTGAGTTCAAAGTCGCTTAACAAAGCATTTCTCAGAATGTGCCCCTGCCATTAGACAACACATTACTGTATAAATCTATATAGGTATATATGGATATATCCACACACAGATGTACGTGTGTGTATATATACACATAGTATTATATATAGTATATGTATATATACTACTACAAACACTGCTGTATATTATGCTATAAATACACTACTGTAAATATATACTACTGTATATATTTCATTACTACAAAGCAACACACTTTGATATAAGAA
>NW_012151063.1:2265671-2266806 GCF_000956105.1 Propithecus coquereli | reverse complement strand
TTTTCCTGATGTGGCACTTCTTCTGTCTCTGTATCATTCATCGAAGGAAAATAATGTTTCATGTAAACATTTTTCAGGTTTTTCAGAAATAATTTCCATAGTGTAGAATGTATACGTTTTTGGTGTGTAGAGCTGTGCAACTCTCGACAACTGTGTGCAGTCATGGAACCACCCCCACGAGAAAGACGTAGAATAGCTCTGTACCCCCCAAATTTCCATCTTAACCCTTTGTGGGCAGAAACTCCCCTAATCCTTAGTCTTGGCAACCACAGATGTGAGGGTTTTGCCTTTTTGGGGACGTTGTATCCATGGTGTGCATACGATATGTAGCTTTTTGAGCCTGAATCTTCCTCTTAGCTTAATACATTTGAGAATTCTTCATGTTTTGGCTCGTATACAGTATTTTTGTTGTTGTTGTTGTTGTAGTTAATTAATCACTGAGCTGTGTGACACTGTGTGAATGCACCACAATCTGTTTATCCATCCCCAGCTGAGGTGCATTCCAGTGTTTCCAGTTTGGGGTGATTCTAAATAAATCCATTATAAACACTGCAAAGTTACATTTTTATTTCACTTGAATACATCGTTAGCATAGCAATTGCTGGATCGTATCAACTTTTCACTTGTGGGGAAATTTCTGGTATCTACCTGTGTAGGGAACACAGTTCAGAATATCAAGGAAGACAAAAAGAAAGGAAAAAAAAAAAAAAGAAAATTGGTCAGAAATGTCTTAGGTTATCACAGAGGGACATAGAAATAGGATGGCAATTATCAATATTTACCTGGGTCTTTCAAAATATTTTCTACTTTCTAAAATATTGGACACACTGGTAAGTAAAAATATTCTCTAGCAACAAAGAATATTTCTTAATATACAAGTGAAAGAGTAATCCCTGCACAATCATATTTTTTCATGTATCAGTTAAAATATTTAATAGATATGAGAGGCAGGAATAGTAGTTATAATTTCCAGAACCAAATAAAACACTTCTCTTATGCTTTTAACATTCCTGCTTCTGTGCCTCTACATGTCAATCGATTACAACAATTTTCAGATCACCTGTCTTTTAGCTGAGACTGTGGCCACTCAGAAGAAAAATCTTTATTCTTCCCTCTCTCTCTCTTACATTATGGA
>NW_012151063.1:2256132-2263281 GCF_000956105.1 Propithecus coquereli | reverse complement strand
ATAAAACAAAATGCCCAGAACAGATCTTGGATCCCATACATATGGCATCTATCTACCTTCTATTTTTCTCTCTTTCTATGTATTACATCTATCTATCTTTCTATATATCTATTATATCTGTGTATCTCTCTCAATATATTTTGTCTTTGCTGTATATATGTCCTCAAAAGTAAGTCTCATCATTTTAGGTGAATTTCAACAGTGATGGCTGTATGGTCACGTTTTAGAAAGAATGCCATCAGGTGTTTTTTTAAGGCTATCACTCTCTTCTAGCAGGATAATTAAAATCTTAAAAATTGCAAAACAATATTTCAGTGGCGATACTAGTTCTTTGCGTCCATTGATAGCTTGGTACGATGAGGATCCCATATATCCAACGACGGACGTTAATCCTGAGGTCAGCCCAAGACCACTGCAAATCTACGGAAAATGCGACGCCTTAAGGAGACGAATTGAGTTCAGGGAAGTTCAGCCGTAGCCAAAGAGAAACTGCACGGCTCCCCACCGCTGCAATTAGACACAGACACAGAGCTGGAGTGGTTCCTGGACATGGAGCTGCTAAAATCACACAAAAATGCATTCATAGTACAAGTTACATAAAACATACTATCTTTCTTTTTACATTCATTTTTATGAAAGGAATAAGGCTGGTAGTAGAATATCTTTTTAATTAATTTAACACTTAAACATGTAAGATCCTTTATTAGAGAAATTGTATATATTGATGAATATAGTTAACGGTCACATCTATAGTAATCTTTAAAAATTAGAACCAATAGTTGGGATATAGCCTATGTTCTCTTCATTACATTGTGAAGTGTCTTGTTATATCAGTCTTCTCGGGCCGCTATAAGAAAATATCACAGACTAGATGGCTTGAACAACACACATTTATTCTCTCACATCCTGGAGGCTGGAAGTCCCAGATCAAGGTGTCTCAGGGCTGGTCCCTCCTGAGGCCTCTCTCCTGGGCGTGTAGACACCGTCTTCTCCCTGTGTCCTCACGGGGTCGTCCCTCTGTGCGTGTCTGCGTCCTCATCTCCTCTTCTCATAAGGACACCAGTCCTGCTGGATCAGGGCCCACCCTAGTGACCTCATTTTACCTTAATCAACCTCTTTAAAGACCCATCTGCAAACACAGCCACATTCTAACGTATGGGGTTAGAACTTCAACATATGAATTTCGGAGGCAAAAATTCAGCCCAAAGCACATGTGTGATCATATTCTATTGTTGGAATGACAGCTTCTGCAAATATCAAGAAATAAAAGAAGGCTTTAAAACTTAAGAAAGCATGAATATTCTTTATAAAAAAAGCTTACTCATACATATACTAAAAACAAGTGAAGAGAAGGGTGGTTATCACAGACTGGAAAGTGTGGCAGGAGGGCAGGATGGGGACAGGGTGGTCAATGGATATAAATTACAGATACACGAGAGGAATAAGTTCTACTGTTCTATAGCACTGGTGGGTGAATATAGTTAACAATAATTTGTCACATATTTTCAAAAAGCCAGTAGACAGGATTATGAATATTCCTGACATAAGAATTGATAAGTGTTTGAGGGAATAGATACAATAATTACCCTGATTTCATTATTACACATCGTATACGTGTTTCAAAATATCACAGGACAATTATTGTGTGTCACCTAAGGAGAAAGGAAAAAGAAAGAACTGTGTCTCAGAGGTGGGAATAACACCTCATGTTCGTGAGCAGGGCTTCATTTTAAATACAGAAATCAGGCACTGACACCATCTCTTGATAAATCTTTAAAAGCTCCTCTCATATTTCATACTCTTCAATCTCTTCCTTTTTCTTCTTCTCCTACATGTTTATTAACATTATTATTATTATTTCAAAATATTATGGGAGTACAAATGTTTTGCTTACATGGATTGCTTTTGCAATGCTTGAGTCACGGCTACAGGTGTGCCCATCACACAGATAGTGTTCATTGTACCTGCTGGGTGGGCTTTTACCTCTCCCATGCTCCCCACTCCCCCAGCTTGATTTCTGCTGAGTTTTACCTCCCTCTGTGCACATGTGTGCTCATCGTTTAGTTCCAATTTAACAGTAAGTACATGTGGTGTTTGTTTTCCCATTCTTTTTTTAAATTTATTTATCTCAGCATATTACGGGGGTACAAATGTTTAGCCTACCTGTATTGCCTTTGCCCCACCCAAGTCACAGCTTCAAACGTGTTCATCCCCCAGACGGTGCGCACCGCATGCATTAGGTGTGAATATACCCATCTGCTCCTCCCCACTCCCACCTGCCCGACACCCGATGAATGGTACTACTATAGGTGCACATAAGTCTTGATCAATTAATATCAATTTGATGATAAGTACATGTGGAGCTTGTTTTCCCATTCTTGAGATACTTTGCTTAGGATAATGTTCTCCAGTTCCATCCGAATTGTTGCAAAAGGTCTTAATTCATCTTTCTTCATGGCTGAGTAGTATTCAATCATATATATACCACATTTTGTTAATCCACTCATGAATTGATGGGCACTTGGGTTGATTCCACATCTTTGCAATTGTGAATTGTGCTGTTATAAACATTCTAGTGCAGGTGTCTTTTTGATAAAATGACATCTTTTACCTTGCGTAGATAGTCAGCAGTAGGATTGCTGGATCGAGTGGTAGGTCTACTTTTAGTTCTTTGAGGAATCTCCATACTGTTTTCCATAGAGGTTGTACTAGTTTGCATTCCCACCAACAGTGTATACATATTCCTTTCACTATGCATCTATGTCAGCATTTATTGTTTTTGGACTTTTTGATAAATGCCATTCTATCTGGGGTAAGATGATATCACATTGTGGTTTTAATTTACATTTTCCTGATGATTAGTGACGTTTAGCATTCTTTTCATATGTTTATTGGCCATTAGTCTTTCTTCTTTTGAAAAGCTTTTGCTCATGTCTTTTGTCCACCTTTTAATAGGGTTGTTTGGTTTTTTTCTTGCTGATTTGCTTGAATTCTTTGTAGATTCTGGTTATTAGCCCTTCATTGCATGTAGAGCTTGTGAATATTTCCTCCCATTCCGTAAGTTGTCTATTCGCTCTGTTGATTATTTCCTTGGCTGTGCAGAAAATTTTAAATTTAATCAAGTACCATTTATTAGTATTTATTTTTATTGTTGCTGTGATTGCCATTGGGGGCTTCTTCATAAATTCTTTGCTTAAGCCAATATCTAGAAGAGTTTTTCCAACATTTTTTTCTAGTATTCTTATGGTTTCATGCTGTACAATAAGTCTTTTATCCATCCTGAATTAATTTTTTGAGTAGTGAGAGATATGGATCCTATTTCATTCTACTGCCTGTGGCTATCCAATCTTCCCAGCACCATTTATTGAATAGGGCTTCTTTTGTGCAGTGTGTATTGTCATCTGCTTTGTCAAAGATCAGTTGGCTGTATGTGGATGGTTTTATATCTATGTTCTCTGTTCTGTTCCAATTGTCTCTGTCTCTGTTTTTGTGCCAATATCATGCTGTTTGGGTTACTATAGCCTCGTATTAATAGTATAGTTCAAAGTCTGGTAATGTGATGCCTCCAAGTTTGTTCTTTTTGCTTAAGACTGCTTTGTCTATTTAGGCTCTTTTCTGGCACCAAACAAAGCACAGAATTATTTTTTCTAGGTCTGCAAAAAAATGACATTGATATTTTGATGGGGGTTGCATTGAATCTGTAAATCACTTTGAGTAGTACGGACGTTTTAACAATGTTGATTCTGCCGATCTATGAACAAGATGTTTTTCCCTTTGTTTGTGTCATCTGCAAGTTCTTTCCTTGTTGTTTCATGGTTCTCCTCTTAGAGATCTTTCACTGCCTTGGTTAAATATATTCCTAGGTATTTTATTTTCTTTGTTGCTTTTGTGAAAGGTATTGAGACTTTGATTTGATTCTCAGCTTGACTGAAGTTGGTGTGTAGGAATGCTACTGATTTGTGTATGTTGATTTTGTAACCTGAGGCTTTGCTGAATTTATTTGTCAATTCCAGTGGTCTCTTGTAGGAGTCTTTGGGATTTTCTAGCTATAAGATGATATCTTCAACAAAAAGCTATAGCTTTACCTCCTCTTTCCTGATTTGAATACCTTTTATTTCTTTCTCTTGCCTGATTGCTCTGGGTAGGACTTCCAGCACTATGTTGAAGAGAAGTGTTAAGAATGGGCACCCTTGTCCACTTCTCAGTGGGAATGATTTTAACTTTTCTCCATTCAATATGATGTTAGCTGTGCATTGGTCATGTATGGCTTTTATTATTTTGAGATATATTCCTTCTATGCTTAGTTTGTGGAAAGTTTTTATGGTTGGTGCTCACTATTACTTTCCTGTTTCATTCCCAATGAGTAAGCTGAGAATGGAGCCATGCTTTATTTCACAGAGTGCACGCTGAAATCAGAATTCAGGTGCCTGCAGGGATGGAAATGCACACATGCACATGCACACACAAACACACACACATCTGCTAACACATGGCACGGAAAGACCCCGCTTGCACTAATTACATAGAGATCACTATGGATGCATCCACATTTCCTCTTTCTGGAGACAATGTCCACTTGTTTCAATTTTGCTTAGAGCCTATTCCAGTTAAATTCACAAACATGCCACCTCTGTCTGCTGGATCAATAATTCCATCTGGATTCCAGAGCAGAATACTCATCTGCCTTCTAAAGAGCCAGCCTGTGTCTCAACCCATGCACTGATTTCAGTGAGGTACCATATTTTTTTACAGGGCTTTGTCCTTTTGAATTCTTAACCACCTTCACCCTCCTACACATGACTACTTAGGGAATTCCGCATTCATCCCCAGCCATCCCAAGCAGAGTTTCAACTTTGACAACTGGGAGGTGTTCCAGAATCTCACGCAGGCATCTCTGCTTGGAAATGTCTGCTGAGGATTTGACTTTGCACAATACAAAGAAAACCGCCAGTGATGGAGAGACAGGGATATCTCTGAATCTCAAAAATGTGGTCTGGATGTATGTTTTTTGAAAAGGTCACTTAAAAGATTAGGGAGAGAAAAGAAAAATAGCAGTAGAACTTACAGACTTTCAGAGTTGAAGAGACAAAGCTTGTCATTTAGGTAACTGTTTAACCTTGAGATGAAACAAGTCTTCAACTGTCTTGCCTGTTAAAGAAGGAGAATAGTAAAGGGTCTGGATATTTCACAGGCTTATCATGACAGTCAAATAAGTTTAGGAGATAAGGTCATAAAAATTTTTAAGTGTTGTCTAAATGGAAGTTAGCATTAAAATATTTAGGCACAGGATAAAGAATTTCATAAAATGCGTAATGGTCTAGAATGCTTAAATATACTATAAAATGAAAATAAACTACCTCATTTATTGTAAAATAATTCATACAGATAAGGTAATTATAAATATATTCCCCTCATACCTTCTGAGAAGACCGTCTCTTTGGAAGACATTTTTTAATCAAATGAGAACTTAAGTGATTAATAAAAATATAACAGACTCTATAATACCTTTGCCTTAAATACTCTAAGGTTCAAATTTTCCCTTTATAATATAATCCTGTTAAGAATGTAAGCACCATTTTTTAACTATGCTATACAAATGAGGTCAATATTGAGGAATACAAAGAAAACCAGGGTATGTCCTGTACATTTTTAGTTTCCTTTATTCTGAGATAAAATGACCAATGAAACTGGACACATATTACTGTTTTTGGCATACTCTTCTGGAAAATTCTGGAATGTTCTGGAACATTCCAGAAAGTTTCTTATCCACTTGAGTGATAATAGACCCATAGCATTTACAACTCTGCTGACTTTATCAAGAACAGTTCGCCTTTCGTACCATTGAATACAGCCTGTGTCAATGGAAAGGACAATATTTTGAGAATAAGTAAACACACGGATCAAATAACAAAAAGAGTGAGCTTGTTGAAAACGAATAAACTCATCAAAAGAACATCTGCCCTGTAGCATTTTAAAAGACATTTGAATAATAGAATTCTGATTCTGGAAAATTCTCAGCGATAAAAGTTATCATTCTCAGACACAGTCTTCAAAGATACTTATTCTAAGCAGTAATTTAATAGCTTCAAAAGCAAGCACTCTCAGGGTTTTGTCTTTCTTCCCACGATCATTGAGGTCGGAGAAGATCCAGAGCATGGTGTGTTCTTTTATCCATCCCTCCTTCTTTTTAGAAGAGGTTCTGCCAGGTTGTGAAGGGAAGATCCTTCCTCAGCCCACCTTGTGTCTATGTATAACCACAACATTCATTTCTGGAGCACTGGATACAGGACAGAGGCTAAAGTCAACTTTTGGGTCTTTCCCAAATAAGTCTATATGCTTTCTACTCTCTCACTCCTAGTCTCCCCTTCGTGTATAACCTGGAACCACATTCTACCAGCCAATAAGGGAAACACTTTTTCCACATATCTCTACTGCAACATGACAGGTTAGTTGTGTCTCTATCCTGTCCCACCCCACCCAAAAAAATGACATATTAAAGTCCTTCACACTGGTCACTTAGAATGGGACATTATTTGGAAACAGATCCCTGCAGAGGCAATTAGTTAAGGTGAGGTCATACTGGATTAAGGTGGGCCCCTGATCCAACAGGACTGGTGTCCTTATAAGAAGAAACTTCGGAGGTCTCTCTCCTTGGCATGTAGATGGTGTCTTCTTTCTGTGTCCTCACATGGTCCTCCCTTTGTGTGTGTCTGTGTCCTAATCTCCTCTCTTATAATCTCCCTCACAATTTGATAAACATTCCTATAAACAAATTCCATCTCATTACCTTTTAAGTATGCCATCTGGTTCCTGTCATGGCCCCAAATGTTCAATTTCCTTATCTAAGTTTATGAGAACATTATAACCCACAGTAAAAATATTTTTAAAATAAAGCAAATTAAGCATAACTAAACCTTAAGAGTCTTATAAGAAACCTATAGCAAATTTACCTACGAACATGGATATAAATATCTTCAGTGAAAATAACAAAATAGCTTGGCACATTGGCTCACATGCCTGTAATCCTAGAACTTTGGGAGGCTGAGGCTAGAGGATCTCTTGAGGCCAGGAGTTCCAGACTAGCCTTGGCAACATAGCAAGACCCCATGTTTAAAAAAAATTAAAAACAAGAACAAAAACAGAAAACAG